>NW_026889779.1:8667500-9137500 GCF_033153115.1 Saccostrea echinata | reverse complement strand
AGATGTTCCCATGTTTACTAAAAATAGAAATTTCTTTGAAATTCTTTCAAAACATTACTCCACCTACATTTTTGGTTCCGATTCTAATAAGACTTGGTAAACGAGTAGATTATACAAAGATACATCTTTCTTATTACAAATACATACCAGCAGAGCTACAGTCTCTTCAGAGACTTCTGGTTGATATACGTCAATGGCATGTTAACTAGTGTTTACACAGATTGCAAACTATTTTATTCAATTATTAATGTTCATTTTCATTCCTTCGTTGATTCGAGATATCCCTTTGAACTCGAAATAAAAAAAACAACAAATTCTCTGACACATCTCTTTCATATTAAGATATTTTACTAGAGAAAGACATTAATGGCAAACTTACGACAAACTTTATGATAAACGTGATGACTTTAACTTTTCTATCGTCAACTTCTCTTATTTATGTAGCAATATATCATTTATCATCTAGTTGCATATGGAGTTTATGTCACCCAGTTGATTCAATATGCAAGTGCATGTTTTACGTATGAACATTTTCCAAAAAGAGGCAGTCTTAATAAATAAGTTGATGACACAAGGATATCAACAGTCTCGTTTAAAGTCAACATTTTTGCAAATTCTGTGATCGATACAATGACTTTTTAGCAAATACAATCTATCGTTAAGTCGAATGTTGACTGACGTTTTTCATACAAATTTTTAGGCCATTATTATAACACTGAATTGTCCAATGATTTTCCGTTTACCCGATCACAACAAGGAGTACAAGGCGGATGTGACTGGTCAACAGGGGATGCTTACTTCTCCTTGGCACCCGATCCCATCTCTGATGTTTTTAGAGGTCCGTGTTTACTCTGCTTACATTGTTCCAATGGACTTTTGTGCTTAATTACTGTTCGTTATCTTTATATTTCTGTAATACGCTGATGTCAGTACTATTTAATTTGCACATAAAGATCCAGATTTTATATCTGGCTCGTAGATTAATAAATTATATTTATATTTATAGGTAAAACTGAATGCATCTTATTTAGGTTCCAGAAGGAAGCTTCAGAATGTTCATAATATCCATGTTGTATGCAATGCTCTGTTGAATGTAAAGAAAAGGTTTATAATTGTCCAAGGACATTTTTTGTTACTTAACAAAGAAATTTAATAACTCTGAAAATCCCAGGAGGAAGGGGGGAGGGGAGGGGAAGGGGTCAGGTCCACCCCTGACAACCCCTCTAGATCCGCGCATGACTCTTGTAGTGTAGACTGCCTTTGGTGCTCTATTCCTTATTCTTTAAGATATACAATGTATATGTATATCATAAATCTTTATTCAAAACCAATCCTTTGCAATGAAATATGGAGATAACGAACAGTATCCAAGCTCATAAGTCCATTCAAACTATACAAATCAGAAGCAGAGTAAACATGGGCCTCCAAAAACATCAGACGATGAATCAGGTGCCATGGAGGAGTAAGCATCCCCTGTTGACCGGTCCCATTCACCTTGTGCTCCTTGTCATAATTGGGTAAACGGAAAAATCTGTAGAAATTTCAGTGTGTAAATAATGGTCTAACCGTTAGTATGAAAAACGTCAGTCAACAAAACCTATCATTTGACCTAATGATAGATTGTACATTTGCTGATAAGGTCATTTTATCGACCATAGAACTTACAAAATGATGACTTCATACGAGATTGTTGATATCCTTGTTTCATCAACTTGTTGGTTAATAGATTGCCTCGTTTTAAAAAATTAATCATACATAGAGCATGCTCTTGCGTATCGGATCAACTGGGAGACATAAACCCCATATGCAGATGATAAGGGTATATTGCTACAACTGACAATAGAAAATTTGAAGTCATCACGTTTATCGTAAAGTTACCATTAACTTCCTTTTCTAGTAAGATATCCAAATATGAAACAGATGTGTCAGAATATGTGGTGTCTTTTACTTCAAGTTCAGTGGGATATACCGAATCGACATATGAATGGAAGTAACTATTGTTAATTGATAATACGTCGTCTAAATGTCGAGTTGAAGGCCACAGCGAGCGTTTTCTTCTTCTCATGTAGAAGTTTTTGAATAAATTCTGCTTCATATGAATACAAAAATAGATCTGCTAATAACGGGGCACAATTGGTACCGATGGGAATTCCAACAGATTGTTGGAAGTCCTGATCTCCAAAAATAAATTGATATTGTCAGAAACAAATGTTTTCGTTAGAATGTACTTGGATAAGTTTATCTTTAGTGGACAGACTCTGAAGTCACATTTCTTTCCATATATAGCTGTACTTCGATATTTCTTACATGTATGCGCATATTGTAGACTGTCGGTGGAGCCTCACCACTGTGTAAGGATGTATTCTGCCGGCAATGCTGAGGTGTCTGCCATTTTTACGGAACTTCTCTGGTTCTGCCTATCAAAATAAACATATTTTTTAACCACTAACCCCTTATTTTCTATTTACATTTTGATTCTTTGTAGTTTTGATAGTATTCTCAACAAATATGAAGAAAAGTAAAATTCCAGATCATAAGTTTTCAGAGAGAGAAAATTTTTATTCATTGTCTATGACAAATCCCAAGAAGTCTGGTTTCCTGTCATATTTTCCTATGCCTTATATCTGAAAAATATGCTCACTAACTTATATTTTACTCTTCCGTATTTTGTTTCAAATAACTAATTCATCGACTTTAAGTACTAAAATTGAAAAGTTAAGTTCAAGTTATCTCAACAGAATGCATCCTTAAAAAAGATTTCGATATTCCTTTTTCCATATTTCTTTTTCAGTGACATGTACTGGAAGTTATTTCTTTAGTGTGTGTATTGGGCTGTTTCTTATGCCATGTTTCTTTTCAGAGTATTCTTTATTGAAATTGGCTTATGGGAATGTCTTTAAGATGTATCCTGGTCTGTCCTTCGTGCCACATTTCTACTTCTGTATCTTAAGGCACTTTGAGTGATTTTCGTACATCTATTGTGTCGACTGACACTTGTCTAATGTAGTGAGTCTGAGTATTGCGGAGTTCCTTTATTATACTAAAGTTAGTTAGTTATATTTAAGGTGAATTGTTTACTTCTCTTTTAGTATGTAGATGAACAGTAATTTCTTTACTTAATAATATGTACTCTCCCTTTTACTAAAACTCTGCTACATTATAGGAAATCCTTGCATTTTTGGCTGTGAACTTTTCTTCGCGACATATTATTTTCTGTACTTTTCTACATTGAAAAGTAATGACCGTGTAACGTTAAGAATATTTTTTGTATGGTAAATATGTCCATGGTCTACTGAGAGAGTCTTTAGAGTGCGTATGGACTGTGACTGTCCTTGATTGCCAATGTTCTATTAAGACAGGCCCGTAGGAAGCAATTTCAGTTGGGGGGGGGGGGGCACAGCCATACATTTTCAGTTGAGGAGGCACTATCAACTACCAAAATTTCTTGACAAGCAAAAAGAAAATAAAAAGCTCATCAGACGTTTTTATTGAGGGGGCACAAGTATATAGTATCTATGTTTTCTATAGTAATCTATATATCGGCAAAATTATGGGGGGGGGGCACGCCCCCCCCCCCCCGGTTCCTACGGCCATGTAAGATGTAGTAATTGATGCATTCCTTCATCCCACACAAGATTTTTATCGATATTTATGCTATTTCTTCAGGACGAAAAATTGAATTGTTCATGGTCTTATTCAACAGATTGAATCATCAAATGGTCAGGAATATTTGCTTTATGGGAAGTGTAATCAAAGTTTGGCCTTGGGTCTAGAAATATTACTTTTTATGCTCATCGGATTATTTTTTTTTTTTTTTTTGGGAACGACAGAATCAGCATATGCACGTCCCTTATACAAGTCTTATGAAAAGAAATTACTGAAACGTTTAATTATAATTCAAGTTTCCTAAAGTTCTCATTCAAGGGTTCTATTTTGTCTGGTTAAGTTTGAGTATAGGTATGCATGGTCACTATAAGAATGTTTTCAAGTTTAACAATTTATTTTTTTTTCCACTCCTTTAATAACTAATTTAAACAAAAGGAATTTAAGCAATGTGCACTTATATAAACAAAAGTGTATAGAATGACTAGATGAACAACAAATTGGCATGCAATGACATGACAACTGGTGACTGGACGTCGATGAGCTACTAATAAATAACAAAAATGCCTCTGAAATGAATGGTAATACATGTACTACATTGGTGAAAGCACTGTTTTAATCTGAAGATGACTTTATTGACTCTGTCAGTTCGTCACTACGTTTGTTTAATTCTCGGACGTCATCGAAGAGATTACGTAATTCACGTTGACGGATCTCGTTCTGCTTGAACGTCTTTTGTAACACTGAGCGCCGCTTCCGTTCCAATACTTCGGAATTCTCATTTTCTGGTGTAGCGTTATTAAACACAATAGACGGCATGTCCACAATGATTTGCTTCCGAACTGGAACCGCACACTTTCTATCACCGTATATAGAAAAAGACTGACTTTCCGCCAGCGGTTGACTTTCCGCCGGTGGCGCCACATCCTGGTCCCGTATACCCTGGCCATTTAGAATCAAACTGTCCGTGATTCCGTTGTTATTTTGTTCCTCTTGAGATTTCCTTGGAGAATTAACCACACGATCATTCGAATGTAAACCTCGTCCTTTACCCTCTAGAAGAGTCAAACGTTTCTTTTTATCATGCTGAAATCCCACCGATTCCTGTACAACTCTCTCTTCCGGCATTTCCATTGAATCTTCATCGTCTGAAACGTTCGTTGGTGTGTTTGTTGGGAGATAGTAAATGCAGTAGTATTCTCTCAATTTGTCCATATTTATCTTATCTTTATCACTTAACGCTTCAAACCTAATAGCTTGAGCTCGCAAATCAAGTTCGTCTGAATCCGGTCGTACTAGACGCTTTAAGCGTGTTCCGTTATTACCCTTGTAGACAGCCTTGAATGGGTTTATTTCTAATGGGTCTCTTTCTTCTCGAGACGGTAACGTACCTCGCCTGTGGATTGGAGAACCATCTAACACTAGTTCCTTGCTTTTAGCGATAGATTTACGTCCTATGTTCGGGATGCTAGATGTCGGTTGTACGGTGGTTTGTGGTATCCTTTGTAGGTTTGCCCGAACACTGTCGTCCATCAACCGTTGCGACACACCTTTTTCTGATAACTGTGGACTTTTAGAAGGTTTGTAAGTCTGTGGTTCTAGAATCTGTTTTCCCTCTAATGGGGATATATGTGGAGGAGACCTCTTTGGTCTCATTTTCTGGAAATGTTCGATGGTAGTCACTAAAGACCGCTTTGAGTCTGGCGGAAATTCCTTTGATCTGTTCCGTGCAAGCGCGTTATCTTTACTGTATTGGCGCATGCGTAATCTGTCGAGTGCATTGGCAAGGTGTGACTGCTCCTGAAGAATAAGTTCATCTCGCAAAGTGGAAAGCTTTTTAAGGTACTCAGCATGGTGCTGATAGGATGACCTATTGTCCTCAAACCAGGGCACAGTCCGGGAACGCCGGTGATCAATGCTTGTCCTCTCCATCAGTCTACAATGGTAAACAAAACATGCCAAGACAGATGATTTTACATTAAAGTGTAAAAGGAGGAACTTTCTCTGAAGCAACAAACGTTCTGTTTGTTTCTTTAAATGCACATGAACTACATGTATTCGTTCAATTTGTAAAATAGTAAGGATAAAATAATATCTTTGAATGTTCCATTTAAACAAACAATAAAAGTTTATAACTTCAGAGCTATTAAATGGATTTCTCCAAACATGAGGATTTCATGCAAGACGACGTAAATTTGAATATTTACATCTTTTTCTTTCTGCATTCTACCTTTACGCATTTTACAACCGAATTTACGAAGCTATAGTTACTGTTGCCTTATGAGGGATATTATCTTTGAAACATTTACAGAAATTCTTATCTGACAAACAAAGAAAAAACAGTGTATACAAGGAACGCAATGTAAGTCTAGAATCGATCGTGTTTAATACAATTGGCATAATAATGCCAAAAATAAAGGCTCACATCTAATGTTTGTTAAGAAAAAAAATACTGAACAAACCAACCTAGGTAGATGAAAATCCGATTCCGACGAAAATCGAAAACATCCTTTTTGTCTCATTTTACAGAGAACAATTTTCGAAAACGTTATATGTCTCCAAACTTTTACATCAAAATGTAAAGCCAAATGAAAATGAACTTAAAAAAATCACTGACGACGAACGATCGTGTTAATCCTGAGAGCTCGCGGGACGTCACATAAATCTTGAAGGAGTAACTTCTCCGACAACACTTGTGTTTAAATATTCAGACAACAACCAAAAGAAAATGCAAGAATATTCATATACGAATAGATCAATAACAGATATTTGAAATAAAGTGTTTAATGTTTGTCTTGTAAGAAGGGTTAAAAGGTTTTTCCTTCAGTACACTCCAATCTTTTCTTCTTAATTGCCACTTAATTACACACGCTCGGCAGGGGTTTCCTAGACGGGAAATGGACGGCCATCAAGGGGAGCTAATGCCCACATAAAAGATTCCACGTCAGGTGCGCACTGCAACACTGGGCATCCTTTGAAAGTCACCCTTCTTTGAAAAAGAACTATGAACTCGCCCCCGTCGTTGAGACGTGTGCTTAGATTCGATGAACTGTTCTAATGTGAGTTTTGTAACAAGGCGTAATACCCCAAGTCTTCATGGTTCCTAAGAGACAAATGCACGACTTCTTTTTAAATAACAGATTTCACAAAAATACAGAATGCGAGAAAGAAAGGAAGAAAAGATACACCTGGTTTCTTCAACCCGAACAGTCACGGGGTATTGATGTTCTTAAAGCGTTTACGGCACATTAGCTGATTATACCATTTGCAAAACAAGATTTCAAAAGAAGTAGCAATAATGTACTTAAGAGAAGTTAATTTAAGTTTTCTAATCTGCAGAAATTCTCATTTCGTTCTATACATCTATTTTATTTTGGTGACAAGTCCTGAGGAGTGATTTACAAGTTAACTGTGATTATGTTTTGCTCCATTAGTGGCTGCAAAGTAGCAATTCAACCCTATGAAGGTAATAAATGTATTAAAGAAAAATCGATGCTCTAAGCACACAGAGATTTTTATCACTCCTGACTGTTATGAAATTTCTTCAATGTTGCAGTTTCAATCAGTCTCTTTTATGCGCTATTGATCGAAAGTGAAATAATTTTTGTTGATTGTTACTTGTCCCTTTTGTCTGAAGCATGGAGTCTAATGATTCTGCACCGGAAGTTTGTTCACAAAGAGGACTGGCGATGCAAATATAAACAAAACTGCATCAAAACACCATCGAATGTCACCACACAGAAATTTCTTTATTCAAGCAAGATTCCAATTAGGAAACTCGACCACCTCTCCCCTGCAGACAAATCACCAACGATGCAGGAAGTTCAACCCGTTATCTGAATAAAAACCTTGCATGTATAATAAACTTGCTCACGATTTAACCAAAATGCGCGCGACATTCCGGAAGTAGGTCTAGTTTATCTTGACACTTGAAAAAAGAAACTGTAGACGTTTCTTTGAATCCATAATAGGCCTCTTTGACGCCTGCACTTCTTGTGACCAAGTTTCTCATTTACAAAATTGGAAATAGAACTGAACTCTAGGTTGACGCCAACTGCAATGTATGTTAACTGTAATAAAGAGAAACTAAGGAAAAGTAGAAGACAAGATAACGGTAGAATTTGCTTTGAAGAAGTGTCATGCAAATGTATGGGGAAAAATCCCCCAAATAGATGAAAATTTACATTGTTCATGTATCCCTCTAAAGGTATTATGGAAGTTGTCAAGCTCATTTAAATAAGACGAACGTTTTTTCATGCCAGTATGTAAAAAATCTAGAATTTATTTTAAAAATCATACTCATTACATATCCCTTTGTATATTATACAATAGAAATAGACAAAATCTTCTAATTTTAGACGAACATTTCTATATAAGCACTTTCAAAGCTTAGTAGCTTAGAAGTTCAATTTCCTCGACCATAGACTTTAAATGAGAATCAGTTTAAAAATTTTCAACCACTTTAAACTTTCAACTGTAAGCACCAGTACCTACCGCACAAGTAACTGTTTATCTTCATTAGACAAGGATACAGGGAACAAATTCAACAGCTTGCGCTCCTCGGACATGTTGGTTCTTCTTTATAAGGACCCTCCACACGATAGCGAGAGGCTCATAACAAACAAAATCAAAAGTCCCCACTTATTTAGAGAGAGACCAGGTTAAATAGACTTAATTGAGATACAGAAGTTCCTCACAAAACCAGCTATAATTATCGCGTGCTCAATTCTGGAGGGGACACAACATTCACAAAGGTATTAAATCATATGTCAAAACAACTCTGAAGTGCGAAGAAGAAAAATTTAAAGGACTTTGTGTATTTGATAAATATTTTTGGTGTTATTTAAACTACTGATATCGTGATTAGATCAATGTGTCAGAGGGAACGAAATCATCGGGGGGATAAGAAAGCTTCAATGGACCCCTAAGCCTTGCTAGTGTCCTCAGAGTAAACAGGGGATCTGCTGGAATCCATAAAAACGATATTATCCCACAATTACAAACCATTAATATATCATAAATTAAATATCATTCCATTAAATTATAAGAAATTGCTGAGAAAGATTTTCATTTGGTTGTAATCCCAGCAGACGAGATGACAAGCCCGGGTCAGACCTTGTTCCAGTGTATAGAACTGGCAACATGGATACTTGTATGTCTACAGAAATTTAGTCCTAAGACCTAACGATACAGGACCTCCACTGGAGAAGGCTGGGCTGACGGGGTCTCTTAACTGGAATCCAAGAAACATCAAATAGAGAGAGACAGAGATATAAAAGGCGTATCCAATAATCCTTATGTTGTAATTTATACACGACAATTTAGTCCCGCTGGTTTAACTTGAAGTGTCTAGTGTTTTAAGAAGATCAGGTGACAAATTTAATGCTATCTTCAAAAAATGCAATTTGATGCCAAATATTACGCAATAGTTCAATAAAGATATCGATCTTTAATGAATTGAAATTGTTTATTTGACGATCAAAAGAACCATCAATATGTGTAAATTAAGCGATCTTTTAATAAATTGAGGAATAAATGACAGAATAAATCATTGAATGAATAATGTTACATCGAAGGTATGCACCGGGAGCACTTTTAACTTTCTTAACTCAAAATCTTTGACAGTTACAATGTAGATCTAGTTAGAGTTAAAAAACTTAAATTGTGTCACAATACTACTCGTATGATTTTTCTTCCACAAATATTTTCTAATTTACTTATGAAAGGCTGAAATTACAAAAATCAATCGAATAAAAACGACATAAAGACAGATATGCGCTAGTATTTGAAAAGCTGCAGTCATATTCACCTTTTTAAAATTCAAAACACAACTCAGCCATTTAAAAAAAAGTCTGTATAGATGCAGATACATACACTGAACTTTCTTTTAATGTCCTTTCAATCTCATGACTTTAGGAAAAAATTAGCATCGATAGCATTCATCAGCTTTACAATGAATATCTTTTATGCCTTTCGTCACTCAATCCTGTCACTATATTGGCGACCTATATTTACTAGTATATATCCTCTTCATGAAAACTTAATTGTAATTCATCGTTTTATCAGTTACTATTCCTTTATATGGATAGAATCTTGTCAAATCTTAAAAAACTAAAATATACATCGAACATCAAGAAACGTTTATTTTTAATGTTTAAAATTACCTTAATCTTACCTCGGAGATATTTCCAGCTGAAAACAACACTACCAAAATATTTCTACAAAAAACAACTCTTGACTCCGCGGTGCCCTACAGTGAAAACTTTCTGATATCTACCTTAAAGATGTTCCAGCAATAGACCACTTATACCAACAAAGAACAGCGGGGGAGCTTATCCCTCACCTGTCCAGATTCATCTCCTAATATCGATTTGTGAAAAGCAAATAATATAAGAAAGATTACGAACCTCTTCAAATTCTAAATGATAGCATCTCAGTCACAAGCACTCAAACTGAAGTTCAAACACGACTTATCGATTTGAGATAACCGCCCTAGTGGACGAATTCTATAATGTTACACAAATTAACTTCTTGTATTTACCTAGATCTCCAGTCGTGTCATAATTTTCACTTATCTTCGGAACAAAGACGAAATAAATCTCTTCATGCATTTCATTTTACATCAATTTAAACTTTTTGCGGAACTGCAGTTCAATACAGTTAATGTTCGGCAATTGAAATACAACATTTATTCTCGGCAATGTGCTGTTTAATGGATATTCTTTCCTACAGTTTCTATTTGTTTCTACACGTTGCTAAAGAGCATGCAGAGGAAATTCCTTTAAAAGATGCATAATTATCAAAACTAAATGTTTGAAGGAGCAGTGAATGTGTTTTACACAGGAACAGAACTTTCCCAGAATGTTTTCTGTGATACTCAGTAAACTTTGTTACTGGAGGAGAAAAAAATTCCACACATCAAAAGAACATAAGCATTGTTGTCATCTTTTTATTGCAAAAAAAAAAGACCTCAAATGTTCATGTCATTTTGAAATTCAATTTTATACTCGAATGAATACGACGAAAATTAGTCTTAATACTTCAGCGATGTTGTGAGATGCCTTGTCAATGATGAGTAGACCAGACCATTTTTTACAAAGTTGCAAAAGAATTTGATTTCTTTGAGATATCAATCTTATAGTTTAAAACTCACGGTGAAGTGAGAAACGAATTGCAGATTACATTATGTCGTCCATGTTTAAGAGCTTTACAAAGCTGAAAGCTCGATTTCTTATTTCTTTCTTTTTAATCAGATCTGATTTGACAGTAAAGAAGCAATGTTGACCATAGTTTGCCAACAATAATAATTCGAAATGACAAGCATATTCGTGCAACGGTCATCAAATACAAACACTTCATGTCCTTCTTTTAATGTACGCCAAACGAACGTTGGTTAATTCTGCACAGAACTATAAATAAATATATTTTTACGACAACTTTTTTTCTGCCCAAACTGTCTTCTTTTAAATGATTATTCGGACATCAATTTTTATTTAATATTAGAAGTATCAAGGAATGTCAAACATACAACTGCTACCGTAATCCTCTACAAGCCTTATCTCTGCCAAATTTGAGAAAACTGATTCGAAATTAAAAACCCCTGTGAACAATGTAAGACTAGCAGAATGTCAATTCCGGCCGGGTAAGACAGATGACTGGTGATGACCCGGAATGATCAAGTCGATAAGAATTAGGCAGTGGAATAAAGAAGTTCTGCGACCTTGTATATCAAACATATAATTACTGGCAACCAGCTGTCTCTTCAAGAATTTGTTATTCACTGAGAAAACAAACACATTATACATGATTATAAATTATTCAAATTGATTAATTTTCGATACGCCATGAGCCAACAAAAAGTTCCTTTCTTGGTAGGTAAAATATTTGAAGATTTAATCGGAATACTCCAGTCAGAGCCGATGTTTCTGCTAAATAAGACCGCTATGGATATTTTTTTTCTTTTCCACTTTTAAATTTAAATCTATTAAATTTCTGTAAATTAGTATTATGTAAAACCAATCAAATAATTCTCATTTCTTAATTTCTTCTCAAGTAAGGCTTTGATTCATGCGTTTTCAAGACATTGCAGTCTTTTTAAATAAAGACATTTTTGTGTTTTCCCTTTTCCAAAGAAGAATGGAATAAAAACTTTTTTTTCTCACCAAGCAATACGTCAATTAGCTGGACCAAAGCATACAAACGTAAGACATTTGGGTGATTATAAAACATAATCTAAACTGCTATTAAGCGATTGTCTTCCAGTCTTCCAACCATGCACGCAACGTTTACAAATGCAGAAATAAACAGATTTGGTTTGGTATAAACACAATAACAACAAATATGTAGTCCCCTACCAGTAAAATTTCCGCGCCTTTATTCCAGTTATCTAACAAAAATCACCATTTGAATAACAAGAAAGACCTTTTATTCAAAAACTTCTATATAAAAAGATGAAGTCTCTTGCTGTGGCCTTCAATTCGACATTTAGATATAACGACGGTGTTTTTTTTTTTTCCTTACAATATTAATATTTATTCCTACGTTGATTCGACATATCCCTTTAAACTCGAAATAAAAGACACCACAGAGTCTGACACACCTCTTCATATTTGGATAGTTTACTAGAGAAAGGCATTAATGGCAAACTGATGGCATACTCCTTGGACTCAAAGGCCTCGGATCCCACCTCTGGTGTTCTTCGAGGCCCGTGTCTGCTCTGCCCAAAAACTGTATTGTTTCAATGGACTTTTGAGCTTGATTTTCATATTTTATTACCATTAAGGGTAATAGCAACATTATCCAAATGTCAATCTTATGAACATTATACATGTTCTCAAGTAATTTGTTTTTTAATTGAAGCACAGAAAACGTTTAAATTCAAAACTAAAAGTCTATTCGAATATCTGTGCATCTGGACATAACGATTTCGTCTCTTTAACCAGCGTTCTTCTGTATGCACGCTGAATTATTAAAGTATTGAATAGCATTATCACCCTTTTCAATCAAGTTTAATTTAAAGATTTAAAACACTTTTCCAAATTTGATATTTTGTAATTGTATAATTAATGCAAACTGCAAAAGCTTATTATTTTCATTAGAGCAATTATAATTTCCGAAATACGTTAAATATGGTCTTATGGAAATGTGAGCGATAACATCAGAGGAGAGAGAGAGAGCGAGAGAGAGACTTTTTGCGATTTTAGAGTTGTGAAAATACAGGGCACGGAACTTAAAGAAGTAACACCTACCCAAGACCCTCAACTTCAATTCCTACATCATCAAGGCTGATGACGAAATCCTGCTGGTCATAGTGGTCAGATAGGGAGGACTTCTCACGAACATTGGAGCGTGCATACATCCTCCGGCGGGACAGTTTGTCTAGAAGGTCATATCCACTGACCATCTTCAGATTTCTATTATCATATACGTCCACCTGGCGAGTTTGTTGACCGCAACTTGCCAGATACATCTTGATCACAGGAACGTTTAAACAAATTAAGCTGCAAATGCCAGCAACAACTTCAGCATAGCGAAAGAAAGGGATGCAATACAAGTATGGGGAACAATGTTGAAAATATCACAATGTTCCAATCTAAAGAACAATAAGTCGTCAAACATTGATAGAATTGTCAATAAACTTCGGTAATACTGCTGCTGTATTTAAAGTTTTGGGTAAATATAAACATACATATGGCAGGTAAATTCTATTGTTATACGTAATTCCTATTCTCCGTTTATTGTCCACAATCCCCACTCTGGAATTGTTTTCTTTTCTTTTTATCATGTCTTCACACAGTATTGCCAAACAAGGAACAAATTCCAATAGAAAGTGCCAAAGTCTCAAAATGTTTAGTCAAACAGCTAAAATGTCTGTAAATATAACTATGGATTAATATGAACGTCGAGGATATAAAAGCACAATGGATACGTAGAAAGTTGGTCCAAACGAGGTAATTACGGCTTCTTTGCAAACATGCAGTAACGGTGATTCTTCATAGGTAGGGTCCAATGGTTCGATCAAGTGAGCCAAGGCGCGTTGGATTACGGTCTTTTCAGTAATCCTACATCCGGTACACAGGGCTGGTAATCAGAAACTCTCTGCCTGAGTTCGTCTTTTGACTGACTACGACTCCTGACAATGCCAAACGTCCAGACACGACATTCTATATAGCCTCCCCATCGTCGACATGTATTAAAGGATATCGGCATTTATTACCCCTCCTCTGTCTTATTACTATAGAATTCCTCTCCGGTTCAATTGATATCAAATAAATTTTGAATGGGCTTATCAAAATACCCATTTTTCATTCTGATGATTTTTACGAAAGTAAAATATGTTTTCTCTTCATTCTAATATTACACGGTTACTATACACGTCTTCCTTATTTCGTATAAAATCTTTATGAAATGGGTATTTAAAAAGCAAATACTGGAACTAATGAAAGGGCTAAATAGATAGAAGTACATTAAAAACTGTTGTGACCGAACTTCATAAAAATACCAAAAGTAGAGACAAATGACTAGCGTCGAGAACATGGCTTCGGATTTTAATCATAAAAGTGGATCTAAACAACTTCTCTGCGTGCATAACTTTAAATCCTTCAAGAGTTATGATCAATACAATGTCAAAAAGAACATAAAAGAAATTACAAGTCTGCTTGTTGTTAAAAAGATGATTGGCATTTTGTATTGAAAACTGATTTACAACTTAATAATTGTGGTATTATTTCAAATGCGGGGGTCTTTCATTAAAAAAAAACAGTGGAGACAAGAAACAAAAATATCAAAAGCAACTTAAATACAGTGGATAGATGCACAAAAACCCTTCAAAACAAATGAAATCAGTTAATCTGCTTCACGAACTGGCACTTCCTCTGTTCAATGTCTGCATCATGACGCAAAATATTTATTTGTTTCGTTAACACAACCAGCTTGGTTGTTAGCTGATGACCCAAGGTGTCATTGTATCCGCACCTTTTATAATTTATATTTCATAACGTTTTTTATATAAATAAGGAAATAAGGAGGTATAAGTTTTAGATATCATGGACTGAAATCACATTAATTGCTTTGTATTGAAAAATATCAATACGTTCCAATTTCTAAATGTACTTATAACACTCCCTCCAAATAAAATAAAAGCCCAAAATTAGAACGCTTATACCCAAAAATTGAAGTTGAAAAATAACCAATGAGCAAGCTTTAATTGTTTCATCCAAGAAAAATCAATCCATCTAGAATATATGTGGACAAATAAAATTCTAAACAGTGCTTGGTCAAAATTTCTACGATGTAACCAATTCCAAATACTCCTTTGAAACCCTCACCACAACTATCGTTACCTTTTACCGACGACTTCCAGGCAGTTGTCCGCGGTGTGGGGACGCGGTGGAAGGTTTTCTACAAGTCAACACTAGAACTTGAAAAAATGTTAAATGGTTAAAATTGTTTTAAGAAACTTTTTACTTACACGTATTTTAGTCTCTTGGTCGAAAGATGCACTCCTAGAAAAAATGACGTCATTCACACTGTGACGCACACACTTTACTAGTACATAAAGGTTGCAATGAATCAAAGACAGCAAATACCTTATACACAGGAAAAGGCTTTAAGAATTAAAAGAAATTTCAAAGGCATTTTCTAGGAAAATAGAAGAAATATGTGCTATTTAGATAAATTCGGCCCATGCCATAAGAACCAAAGTTTGATCTACAAAAATACATCAGAAATCTCAGTGTTCAGTAATCCCGCTTTTGGAAGTGATTAATCTTAGGCCTATAAATCACAATTCAAATGATTCTAAAAGAGTAATCATCGAGAAACATTGTTTACCGATTTCTGAAAAATCGTTAGAGAACAAACTTAGCATTCATCATAAAATTAGAGTTGCATAACGAGGATTCCGAATAATTCAGTTCAGTTCAGAATAAACCAATGTACAGTACATTACAAGAACTAAGAACAGTGATTAAATAGTTTGGTAAAAAGGCTTGAAAAGGGATTTCTTGTTTGATTTTCTTTAGGCAAGAGGTACAACTGTGTCAAATAAATGAATGTTACAGGACGACATCTAAAGAATTCTGGTGTTGGTCCAATAAAGCAGAGAATTAAAAGTGCAAAATTCCGATAAAAACTAGCATGTCAAAGAAAAATACGAACATTAGGTGAAAAGGTTTGCACCTTTATGATAAAGAAATGTAGATAAATCATATTCCACATATATCTGAATCATGTTTTTCATACCTACAAAGAGGAACAGAAATGTAAAACGTGTCAATTTAATCAGATGTTTGAGTCGCATTCACCACTTTAAATGATAAATACCCGGATAAAAACCTTTTTCGTGTTTTAAACAGCTGTAAAATTATATACACATTAGCATTCAACTAAATGGCCCTCTTTTCAATCGCGACAATATCAAATAATTATAAGTTGCGCTGGGATTGAAAAAATAAGTCAATAAATCCATAAATGTTATAGTTGGGTAATGAATTCATAGCGAACGCAATTTCTATCAACCTTCAGAATTTTCGTTCAATTAATTTTAAATCTTAAATCCATTATAATGTCATATTTTGAGAAAAAACACAAATGTAACCCATTACTCCATTATATTTGAATGCTGAATGCAAGCTGCATTTAACAATTACAATGGAACTGAGTATCACAACTGGCTGTAATTTGAGGGTACAAAGTAACATTGCACATATATGTACAGAATTTCAAAACCAAACCAAAACCATCGATTTGAGAACTCTTTCAATATAATGAATAAAATTGCTTCAAAATTAAATTTAAAAAAAATACTTTAAATAACTCTTATGAAACACTGAAGTTATTTCAAAGTAGTTTTCATATTCAAGGAGAGTTTCTTGTTGTTTTTAAAAGATCATATGCATATCGTTTGGTCGTAATTTTTTAAAGTCTAAAGTTGGTTTGTTTTGATAAACAATCCTATACATATTTCATTTATTTCTGAAGAGCAGAAGCACCTTAAAGCTATTTTATCAGTGAAAAATGGATATTAAATATAATTAGATTACTAGAACTACATATATTTCAGAGAAAAACAATCAATTTTATTGTCATGACAATTGAATGCTAGTATAAAATATAAACGCGATAGTGTGTGTTTTACAGAGTATATTCAAAATCTAATCTCCATCAAACTACATAATAAACTTAATTTTAAGGAATTCAACAAAATTTGTGACAGCCTAAATACGCCTAAGGCAAATAATGGTAACTTTACCTCGCTTCCGGTCCCCTTGTTGGAGTGATATCCGGAAGTGACAATTCTTGAAAGGAGCACATAAACAAGTTCCGTTCCTTCATGCTTGTACTTTGCTAATTACCAAATCATTATTCCGGATACTGCTTATTAGATCCGTGTGATGCGCCCAACGCAGACGACAGACTAACATTCGTAGCATTGACCAGGCCTTGCCGCAAATCAGCGAGCTGAGAATCTTCCATTGATTGTCTTATCTTTTCATAAATGATTAGAAAAAAATCCGTTTAGACTTCGTTTTAAGCTTACATATTAAAAACTGAATCCTCTCTCGTGCAATTGAGTAATCCTAGTTAAAAAGCGGACTTGAATTGACACAGACAGATTTTAAAACCCTTTTTCTCCAATGTTTGTTAAGTCTCTCTATAGTGTCGATTCTCTGGAAATAAATTTCAATGTTTTTTGACAATCCTTAAATGAGACGGTACTATCGAAGGGTTGCTTTTACAGCAGTTTGAAAAAGTGCAATATAAATTATCCTGAGAATTCTCACTTTGCACTATCGCTACCACATCAAGCCCAGGGTAGGGTGCGCAGTTATGATTGTGTTGCCAGTTAGTATACAAGCACTATCAAGATTAAAGAGTTCCGTCATTGCTTGCTGGAGAGTCATTCCACCCCCTTGCCAGTCTCGTAATTAACAACTTATCGTCTTCTGGTCCACAAAAAGAAAAACAAATTCAAAAATTCAAAAAAGAAAAGAGAAAAGAAAAGAAAAGTGGTGTCGTCGAGTGCGCTTCTTTAAAGAATCCAATTCCCTAGAAATAATATACCTCTAATGGACCTCTAATGAACTACCTTGTGTCCAACGGCCTTGAAAAGAGCTGTCATATTATATAACTATCTTATTTTATTTCAAAAATCTTGAATTTGCGTAAGAGTAATGTAAACATTGTTAAAAACCAAAGAGAGAAATTGCCATCTGTACTAAATTTGTTTGCTTTACAGCCAACCTTGCAGTTCAAATCTTCAAAAGGGTGTTTTAGATTTAATTTCTAGTCGTAAAATAATGAAGACATGCGTTAAGTGGTACGCGATATTTTTAGAAAGCAACAAATGTCGTTTGATAAACTTTAATTTACTCCACCTTTCGATAACATCTTACTTAAGATTTTAAAAATACTTTTGGATATTGAAATGCAGTGAGGATGATGACACAACAAAAAATAGCTGTAGATTTATTCAAAGATATATTTGACAAAGAGGTCTATATAAGTTTTTCATTGCTGATTTATTTCTCCATTACTTTGTAATGCGACCACCAGTGAAAATAACGGTGGAACAGAATTTGATATAAAGTTCTAAATAATTTCCAACTGTACTTTATACTAAATCTTACAGAGATTATCACCCTCTAATATATTAGATAAATTCCCCAGGACTTTGAGTTTTTATATAAAATATATGAGTATACCTGCATGTCATTCAATAGACTGGTTGTTTTTAATAAGAAACTTTTAAAACACACTTTTGAATACGTTTCCATGCAAAAGAATACGTTTCCATGCAAACCTTTGAACTCTTAGATTGCTTCGTTCCTGTGGCTACAATATGAATAGACCTCAATCTACACTACATGAATATGAGCCCATTTCACATTCAATAGGCTTATAGCTATTGATAAGGAAATCTTTAAAGATGAACCAAAATGTAAACTCAGCCCATCCTCGGGACAATAATTAAAAATACACATATTCACTACGATTCAGTAAAATGTCATTTGTGTCCATTTAGTTCTAACGAAGAAAGTTTTCAATGGACCCTTCCTATGTTCAATTATATTTCATGAAAAGATGCTTTGTGCTAAGTTTGGTTTAAAGTGGCCAACCGGTTCTGGAGAATGCGTAAAAAATGTGAAAAATTTAAAGACAGAAGACAGACCGATTGATGAAGAACTTGCATCACTTAGGTCCACTTAAGTCTTTGTCTCTGCTAAGCTAAAACCGAAGTTCTCTTGATAAAAAGAAAAAAAATCCCCTAAAATAATCTAGAATCTGAATATTTTCAAATAATATTTTCCAAAGAACTAATTTTAAAGGTCGCATGTAACTGTTTAAAACATTTGTAATATGGTTTTCAAATTCCTGATTACATTAATTCGTGAATAATCAAATTTCATGCAAAATTTTCACAATAGAACATTTTCATTCTGTTACTTAAAATAGATTTCAATACAAATAGATTTCAATATACAAACAGATTCAATACAAACTCTTGATCATTCGGCCAATCAAAAAAAGTCTTCCGTACAAATGCATTTAAATTGTCATATCTCTACAGTAATCCAAAATAGTAGAAAATTGCTTCAGGTGAAGGACAGCTAGACCAAATACTTATATAAGCTCATCCTAATCCTGGCTCAAAAAATATGGACCATAAATCTATCGGAAAAAAATTCATAGATATGTTGTATGTAACTCTATATCAAATGAAAGAACTTAAATGTTAGACAAATACTATATGTTGTTTAGGCAAGCTCTTTTTTCTTCTCTGCAAACAATGTGCATATCGATATTCAATGTAATCGCCGATTGATCCATAACTTCTCTTAAGTTTATGACCATGTCGACTTGTGTGCATTTACGTATACAGTTTTCATGTAGAATATGTTATGTCGTGAAAGCACATGGAATCTGAAAGTAGTTTAGTTAATTAATCACAAACGATGAAGAACTTTCATTCATGAACAGAACGCTTAACAGAGAATCACTTCTTCATTAAAAAAAGAAAACAAAAATTAAAGAATATCACCAGGTTGTATGAGAAGAATTAGAACAGAAAAAAGAAGAAAGAAAAGATGAACCATAAGATTTCCAGGAATAGCAATTAATCTCTGTCAGTCAAAGTGGAGATATATAGACGTTTGGGCTACACTGTACTTAAATGTGTCCCATTCACAGCATCGCTGTCTTAGAATCAGGTTGAAAAAATTCTGGTTCTATAATTTTATTTTACTATGAAATTTGAAAGTGGGTAAATTTTTTTGCAAAATTAATACAAGACACTTTTTTCTTTCATAAAGAAAGTTTTCTGTAAAGTAGTGTCCTCTCTAAAATTTATAATTCTTCAATTCAAATTTGTGTATGACAACTGATACAAATTTAAATTGAACAAATTCTGAATTTGAGAGAGGACATCGATTATGTTTGAATTGAATTATGCTACAATCTGAATACGGATTTCTGGTTTATCGAATATCAATAAACATGCATCAAGCCTTTCATGTTCGTGTTATTCCATAAGGATGTGAGATTTTCCCACCTTTGAACAGATTATACAGGATCCTTCGAAAAAAAATCAGAATAAAGTCCATTAAAACATGTACACAGAAGCAGGAAAAATAACTCCAAGAATAATTTAAACCCTCAACCTGAAGTATTATTTGTTTGAAGTTGATAAATAAATGTAATGAAGCACATAGATAATTTTAGGCACGCCCTACCTGTTGCTTTTATCAGGATGTCCATTTTTCAAGATAATTCCACTGCTTCAAGGGGCTGAGGAAGAAGTTTCAGAGAAAAAAAGCTTTATTGCTTTTAACAGAACAGTTGACAAAATGCAAACAAATTAAAAAGAAGAGAGAGCATTCCGTACAACCCGTCCTATCGAAAATTTAACTTTAAGGTGAATAGAAAAAGAAAACTTTTTTTACCTTGACATATGACAATGCACTCAAAGCAAACATTGTTTATAGAAAATTACTCTTCCGAAGTGTCCAAGTCATAAAAAAAGACTTATCTAGCAATTATGTCTTCTTATTGACTTTTTAAATGCTTAGTCCAATAACGCTCGATCAAATTTCCAGAATAGATTGTTAAACTTTAAAAAATCACAATGAATATTTAATAGACATGATGTTCACTATGCTAGTATGCATATAAAATGTCTTGATAAATAACAAAACATTGGTGATATTTTTAAGGTTTAATAGCAAAGCCATATTCGTAAATGTATCACTGCAAACAATACACATTTATTGACTGGGCTCGAGGGCAACATGCGTTTTGTCGGACCCAGAACCAAACTGTTTGCCTGAGGCCGTTAGGCCTCAGGGAAACAGTTTGGTTCTTGGGGTGGACAAAACACATTTTGCTCGAGAACACGGTCAATAAATGTTTTGTTATACTTTTATATTTTTTATTCATTTTTTGCTGGCTTCCACGATGATTTTTTTTTACTCGCACTGCGGTAAAACTTGCTCAATTCTATTTACACTGGAGACATCATTATCATCTGTGGTAAACTTCCACTTGTCGTAGAAAGTACCATCCTCTGCTACTCCGGAGACTGCTGTCACTGCTGAACACCTAAGCTTTACCTAATACCGCGAATACTGTGACGTAAGCGGTCCAAAATCTCATCGACAGGTCCAATATCTCATTCTGCGGTCAAACATCGATTTTTTTTTATGACCGCTCAGTAAAACATTGGAAATGTTAGACGTTTTTTAGTATAGATTTATATAAGAACCGATTTTTAAAGGTATAACAATGCATTTTGATGACAAGGACAGAACTATTTTACACTGATAATAAATGATGCACCTTAATGAACTTGACAGTGTGAACTAGACAGAAGTAACCATTTTTGACCGCCATCCTGCATGACTGTCAGCCCACAACCTGAAATAAAAATACTGAAATCAAACCTGAAATGAAATCGGAACAGTGAATACTTGGGATTATTTTTCATTGCAAATAGACTTATCTGGAAGATCACGACACACGCCCACCAAAACTTGTACACAACTGCTTGCTTTTCAAATTTGATATTATAAATCTCAGCTATACTTTAATGTATATGTTTATAACAATTTTTATAGTGAGATTCAGAATAGTCTGTATCTCTATATATCGTATTGTTAACATTTTTGAAGCAAGGTTACAATAAGTATAGTGAAAGGAATTTTTTTTAAAAAGCTGAAAGAAAAAAATTAAACAACTTGTAATATTTATTTGTATGTTTAAATTCGGTATGCAAAGCATTATCCTATATATAGGCATAATAACAGCACAACAACCGATAAAGCTTAAATAATATAAGTTTATGATATCAACGAACTTTTTGATTTCAGGGTATTTAGTCTTTCTTAAAAGACCTGTTGGCTTCACATTACGCAAAGTGCAACAGAGACACGTGCATATCATTGAGGACATACTGGCCTACTATTTCTCGCTGATTCGATAAATTTGGAAATATTTAAGTGCAAATATAGAGATAAAATCCTTCAATGATTCGAAAACGAACGCCAAACACATTTCAATTGGCTTCGCCTTGATTCTCAAGATTCAAAATCTGTCAAAGTTTAATGATTAATTAACCTTACCAATAGTAAGTAGGATTTAACCTATTAAACTTAAACAGAACAGAGTTAAGACAACCAGAAAAAGCAATTAAATCAATGGACAGATCATGGGAACATTCACGTCAATGAAGACAAAGCAATCATATACCTAGAATATTTTAATGTATATAAAGAAAAGATGATTTGTAGAATAAAGTCGTAGTGTGCATGTTTTATGAAACAGTGATATATACACATTACTGAAAACAATGTACATTAAGTGTAAATGTATGATGATGTACATAGCCACTCAATGAGAGTGCAAGAATTGAAGATAAATTGTTTATAGACAGCATTTGCGTGAGTCAGCTGACTCAAATTCAGATATTATTTAATGAATATAAGTCCAGGAATTTGTCCGTGATCCACATCCGTTCCATTTGTCTCCCCTGACGATTTGTAAAAGTCGAACTGAACACCGTCACTAGTCACGGATTCTTCGCCTCCCTCTCCCCAGTAGCTTCGTGGACCCTGCATGGTCACTGCTATCGTGTACTTTATATTTGGCGCAATGTGCACGGGCTCTGGGAAGAATATGTTGAAGGTTTTATATGGCACAGTCACAGGAATCGTAGTGCTCACATGGGAAAGTTCATTTGAAAGAAACGGTAAACCAGTTCTAAGTATGGAAGCATTCACGTTGTACTCTGTTCCCTCTATCCCACATCCGTACACCACGACTCCATGAATATATATTGTCTTGGAAGATGAAAAGTCAATTTTATCTGCTTTCTGTCCGACATACCATAGATTTTCGTTCCTTAGGGAAACATGACCTTCACGCGCAAATCGCATCGCAACTCTTTGTCTGTTACTTTGTGAAATATGGGTATTTTGCTTTGTAGAACTAGATCTGACATATCTTCCTCTCCGTTTAGATGACTTGAAATTCGAATCAGTCTGAGATTTATGACCGCTGCAGATGAAAGTGAAAATAGCAAGTCTTTCTGACTTCGACAATATTTCGCGACCAGCTACTTTTTCTGCAAAATATTTTGAATCCATAACAGGGAATCTGATGTGATTTAAAATTTTACCAAGGACCTGTCGTCTACTGGAATCATTTAAATCTTTGTCTTTTCGAACACACTCAGCATCTGCCCACTCAAGAACTCGCTCGAAAATCAAGTACTCTTCTACGGTAAGTTCGTCAGAGGAAATGACATTATCTACACATTCTGCGCACAGATCTAAAAAGGATTCTGAATGGATGCATTTCACGGGCTCTCTGTAGAAAAATTCGCGACACTTTCGGAGAAGTTCTGCGTCGTTGAAAGTATGAGCACTTTCCATGATGTTGCAGACGTTCGATACCGACATGGTCTCTTCCAGAATCTTTTTGCATTTTTTCACAATTTTCATCAGACCATATTTGTTTGCTGCGTAGAGCAAATCTGGAGCATTGTTCGTTTGCACGGTAAAATCTTCATAATACAGAAAACTGAAAAAAGAAAGAGAGAGATAGTTAAAAAAAAAAGAATTATCAAATTGATGAAATGTAGTTACAGGGCAGATTGTAACTTAATTTCATAGTAATAAAACAAATTTCTTTTTTTATATGAAAATTTAAAATATATATATATATATATATATATATATATATATATATATATATATATATATATATATATATATATATATATATATATATATATATATATATATATATATATATATACAATGAAAATAGATGGAAAATTAATTTTAATTTGATTTTTTTTCTGTTTCCAAACTACCGCAGAAGAGAGGCAAAAATTTTTGGCTCTAGATCAGGAATCTCAATTTCATTATTTGTTTCAGCTACAGGACCGTAAAACATGGCAAAAAACACAGAGCTTCGACTCGCAAGAACATATTTGTGGGCGGACATGCGTTGCCGCTCTCTTCCAACCAAGAAAGTGATGTCACAATTAATTTCATTGGTCAGCATGTATTTATTGCAGTCAGTAACAGATCGAAAGGACTGCCAGTCTTCGTTTCTCTTAGAACTGTCAACCTCCATCAAAACTAAACAATACAAAAGGTCAATTTTCATAACATACCGGTAATAATAAAAAATGTTACACTTTGATATAATTATACAAAATATTTCATTTTTCAAATGTAAGATAGATTGTCCACTGAAAAACTTTACCTAGTTTTCCTGATTCCCCAGACCAGATTATTAAGTAAGACTATACTAACATTAGAAAAATAACATAAGATTTTGTCAAATGTAGCGATCCATGACTTTCCTCTCTGTATGAAATACTACTATCACTGTCGCCACCGAGTTTAAATACCGGGTGTATACTTGATATTTACAAGACCATTTGTTAATTACCTTCTAAAATTTCCTACAATTTAAGGAGAAAAGACTCCAATGACGGTGCATTTGATTAAATCGTAGGTTCAAGCCTCAGAGTAGTATCTGTCCTTTCTTTCTCGAAATATTTATGCAACAAACGTATTTCACAAACTAATATTCGTTTATCATTCAAAGGAGAGACAACTCGAGATTCCGGACTGACAAGGTACCGCATGAAGCAAGTTTGGGGTGGACATTAATTTTCCAGAAAACTTGTACAGCCTGTATTTTTGTGACTTTCTGTGATAATGAATTTCGAGACGAATATGAGCATAGGAAAGAGAAAAGTTGCAGATAAGAAGAATAAACCAACATAAAGTGTCACTACTTGTATTTTTGGCTAACTGCAGTGGATCGGAAGTACTTGAAGACTCAATCGCTAGCGAGTTCCTTATCGTCAAGACACTTTTTTTTTAATGAGGAAATGCGAACGATACTTCTCTACACCTCAGTTACTGATGTAAAATATTTGCATCTTTTTTAAGCAAACGCACCCTTTGTAATTAATTAGAATAATTTTGTACATGTCTTTATTATTCTCTTACCGGTGAAACCGGAGAAGACTAGAGGTTTCTTCTTCTGTCCGTCTGTCTATCCCTCTGTCTGTCTGTCCCACTTAGTTTTCTGTACTATTTTCCTAAACTCTTGCAAATATTGGGCTGATTTTGGCATGTGAGTGAATCTTAATGAGTTTCAGATCAAGTTTGAATTCCATTCCGCTTTGATGGTTTTTGACGGAGACACTGCCTTTTGAAATTTTCAAGGGGAACCAGATTTCCTCTTGGTCTTCCCCATTTTTTTCCTAAACGCTTTCAAATATTGAGCTGATTTTTAGTGTATGAGTCTGCCTTAATGGGGCATAGATCATTGCATTTTGTTCCATTTCAATGATTTTTGATTGATTTATGGCCTTTTTAATTTTTATGGGGAACCAGATTACACTTGCCGGTAGGGGGACTAGTATTGCTTTTGCAATACTCTCAGAATGCTTATTCATTTTATAATCACAAATAAATTTCGTTTTACTCCATTTGCTACAATCTTTCCCTTACAGAAACATTTTAGCTGTTGCCCTTTACAGGTGAGCATTAAACATCTGACCAACAATTACGTGCATATACATGTATATATATGTAATCCGTCTCGATACGTATCACTCTTATCGCCAGTGGTATACAAAATGAAGTCCTTTTTGTGTGGACTATTTTTCCTTCCTTTGGTGTACTGTGAGTTTTGAATATGTTCTTTTTTTATATTTTGTAAACTGATTAAACCCTGCCTTGACTTGAATTATCCTTTACATATTTAAGCTGCACTGGATAACAGGGGAACAAAATTCATTGTTGCGTTTTTGGACAACTTCCACAGTCCAAAAATTGACATCAATCCAGAACTATTCATTACCACTGCCAGTCATAAACCAGTGCACGTTCACGTCAATTCCCCAGGCTCCACAAACCCTAGAGTCCACCAGTCTTTCGTTGTGACACGCGGCATCGTCCATAAAGAGGAGGTGGATCCTCATTTTCGTTTGAACCACACCGAACTGGTCAACAAAGCCATCAAAATAACAGCTGATGATGAGATAGTTGTCTACGGCGTCAACAGAGAGACAGCGTCAGATGACGCCTATTTAGCCTTGCCAACAGACGTACTAGGCACTGAGTACTACACCATATCCTATGCGCCAGCCTACTACTACTGTGTTTTTGCTGTTATTGCTGGAAATGACAACACACAAGTGTCCATTCAGCTTCCGAACCGAGACGGAGTAGAAGTGACGTACAACAATCATGTCTATCACAAAAATGATTGGATAAACGTTACTATGAACAAATACCAGACCTTCCAAGTAAGCTCCGTTGGTGATCTAACCGGAAGTCATGTGATTTCAAGTCTTCCTGTCGGAGTCATCAGTGGAAACAAGAAAACAATAGTTGGTAATACGGGTGGCTCACGTGATCATCTGACAGAAATGTTGATGCCGGTACATTCATGGGGCAAACATTTCGCAACAATACCCATCCCAGCGAGGTCGGTAGGTGATGAGTTCCGATTTGTGGCAAGCAAAGACAACACACAGGTAGCTGTGAGAGGTAAAATCAACGGAACACTCTTCTTTGACAACTTCACCATTCCCCACGCCGGAGACTATGTTCAAAAAGTTTACAGTTCTTTCCTGTACTCCCATGTGGTGGCCAGTGAACCTATTGCGTTATTTCAATTTTCCAGAACCCAGGCGTACCATCATGAAAATATCGACCCGTCCATGATCACAATACCTCCCATTGAGCAGTACGGTACAGACTACACATTCACAACCCCTGAGTACTCACACGGCCAATACCTAAATCAGTTTATGTTTATAATCGATAGTCATCAAAAGGGCGGTCTTCTTCTAGATGGAAAACCACTGCCACACCATCAGAAGTATGTGCACATACCTGGCGCGCACCTTGTAGGAGGGTACGTTAATATAACAGTTGGAACCCACACCGTCACGCATACAAGCCCCAACGTCACAATCGGAGGTATCCTATTCGGCAGAGCTCGTGTGGAATCGTACGGATTTCCCATTGGATTCCTTGTCAAACCGATCAATCCTGTAAATGTAAGTTTTCTCTTATCACTTGTCACTTTGCTGTTAGCATAAAGTGTTCTGTACTTGCTTACAAACAGGTCCGTAGCAACGGTTTCAAAAGTGGGGGGGGGGGGGGAGGGGGGACTAACCCCAAAAATCTGACATGCAAAAACGAAAAACCGAATTGACTATCAATTGTGATTACCTTCTTTCATTTCTATTTCAATATTCAAAGTTGCTGTTATCCTTAACTATACAGTTGTGCTTGTGCTATATGTATACGAATTAAAAATATCGGATGTGTTCCTTCTGAAATTCTTTATACATGTACCGGTATGTCTGTTACTATAAAAAAAATATAAATTCATTCTTAATAGATATACGTTAAATTATATTGACATCTTCTGGTAACAACGAACAAGCGTCAAACTTTATTGAAAAGTAGAAGCTATAACTTCACCAAAGTGATAAAAAAAATTGACTGACATGCCAGTATTTGAGTAAATCGAGTCCATTGCTTCATTATTAAACAAATCCGTAAAGCTTAAGAATTCTCTCAGGTTACCAAGATTCCCTATATCATATTTGAAAAATAAAACATGTAAACGGAGGATAGTCATAATACATGTAATTGAAATATTTAAATTACCAAATACATGTAGTTTTTTAATTTGTGCACATTTGAATTTCATTCTAACTTTATCAGCCACCTCACGGCACGACTTCACCCACTGCTCCGGCCACAAGTGAAACCCCAGTATGTGACGCACCACCAATGAGGAAAGGCGATGAAATAGACAATGATTGCGATGGGAGATTGGACGAGGAGAATTGCGATGGACAAGGTAACGACTGACGACATATGTGTTAATACTTAACTGTGTTACAGGATGAGTTCAAAAGGGTTTGCAAAACCAATATAAGCATTTCTCAGAATGCTCCTTTTTATGAATAGAACGGCTTTACAACATTTCTCAGTGTCATTAGGTTTTCATGGTTTTTTTTTTCAGCATCAACTTTTTCTATACTAAACACATCTCGACCTATTATGTTCTTAATAATTTTGTTATGTTGTCGTCAAAGCGATTCTGAAGACTTTTTGTTTAGAGAGGCCTACATTTTATTTTCTTGTGATTTTTGATTTTACAGATGACGATGGAGATGGAAGGATCGATGAAGACTGTAGCGGTACAGAAATCTGTAAGTATATAAGGTATTCCCAAACTAATTATTTAATACGCTAACTCTACACAAATTTTTGATATTTATTGCTGATTAAAAATATCTTTACCTCTTTTTCAGCAATTATTGGTAGGAAGTGATACAACTTGTAATATGAAGTGTATTCTTTATCTAACTTTTATACTCAAATAAATATTTCAAAGAAAAAATAGTTGAGATATTTCTATGAATTGTTCTTTTAAAAAATTCCGAAGTTTAGGAGGGTCAAGGAGACTCAGCTGAGCATTGATGCCCAGGGGCCTTTGTTAAAAAAAAAGTATAGACTCGCTGGTTACCCGAGTAACAACAGGATTAAATAGGTAAGATACTGTAGATTCATCATACCTACATGTACCTTTCAATCTTAGAATAACTATATAAACTGTATAATGGCTTTCAATGGCCAAGATCAGGTGCCCATTTCCAACTAAATCATGTTATATAAATGTAACTATTTACAGTTACATCTAATCTAAATGTCTTCTGCACTGCAAAGAGCAGAATGAGAGCTTTCCATTAGTATATAATATCTTATATATAAGTATCTGTATCTTTGAAAAAAAAAAACAGAATAAAGTCTCAGATTCACAAATTTTGAAGCGTTATGCTGTTGCACTTGATTTTTTACATTTTAAAACATTAAAATAAAATCGGAAACAATGAAGCAATATAGTCCGCACCCCCCCCCCCACCACCACCACCACCCCAAAAAATCGTGCCTTGATTTAATTACAGCTCCTGTTTGGACACCAATAATGCTTTAATTTTATTTTTTAACAGTAGAAAAGTTCTATTAAAAAACTCCTTATCACAGAAAACCCCATGCCTTTCCCTATTGTTGTCGCAAACGAATTCACTTTTAAAGTAAGCATGGTCACTTCACTGAGCTGAAAACTTTAAAAATGATCTCTGCCAAGAAGATGAAAATGAGGGCGTATGTGAAAACTCTGCGTCATTACATAAATAGCTGAATAACACATATTAAAGATATGATTTTGATATGTGGAAAGACTATTCTTTCACGCAGTATAGTTTTCAGATGGATTCGGAAATTTAAAAGAAAAACAGTACAATTAAAAGATCGTAGTCAAAGTGGTCGATCGAAATCTCTGGGGGCACCAAAAATATGGATGCTGTGAGCAACATGATATCTAAAAATGCCAAATTTCCATTGATAGACTTTGCTAAAACACAAAACATTTCATCGTCATAACAGTTTATAGAGTTCTGACAAATGAAATAAATCTTACAATAATTTTATCAGATGGGTGCCTTACTCCTTACAAAGGTCTAAGAGAAAACACACGTTAAATGTGCCAATGGTCTATTTAAAAATAAACAATTTTACAAAAAAGAAGATTTGATAAACTTTAGTGATGGATGACGAAACATTGGTGTACCTTTTTAGCCGAAAAGGAAGATCAAGAATGAAAGCTGTCGTCCTATTATTGCAAAGAGAAGCAAGAGCTCCAAATATGTTTTATTATTTTCTTTTTTTTCTTTACAAATTTTGTGCAGAAGATTTCTCGGAGATGGCTCGTTCAATTTGTTTCAAATTTTCAGGGTTGATGGGTCTTTATCTGAAGTTAATTCCATTTTTGATAAGACACTTCCGGTCGAAAGTTATTGCCCTTTAATCGAATTTTTATTGACCATTTTGTCTACACAAAAACTCAAAAACGACAAAAGCTAGAGTGATGAAATTTTCAGTGATAATGGAGGATATGTTCTAGTTGTGCACCTCAGTTTTCAAATTTTCTTGAAGTGCCTAGTATGCAAGGTCGGTAGGGGTCGAAATTTAGGACATGAATCAGGAGTGAATTTTCGAGACATTTTTTATCGTATCTTCAAAACTATGAATATTTTTTAAAAACATATTGAACAGAAATTGTGTAGAATTACTGGATCTTTTATATGACATCAAGAAAAAAAGGGCTGACTCATCACATTAGGGGCCAAGAGGGGCCAAAAGACTTAAAACCATAACTCTTTAACGATCAATATTTTGTTATACATTACTAAAGCAAAAATGTTTATCTGAACAATCTACAACTATATATTATGATATTTATCTCATATGTTACATAATTAGGGGCCATAAAGGGCCATAATGCTAAATCTTTGACGCTTTATATCTCGAAAGTGGGAAATATTTTAATAAGCAATATTGAATAAAAGATGTTCAAAATAATGTGCTAAACAATATGCAACCTTTCAATATTTGCTAAACGTCTCATTAAGGAGTTGACGGACCGGCCCCTAAATATTTCTTTTACATATATCTCGGAAACGAAAAAAAAAATTTCTGAGTAGTTGTTGAACAAAATGTGTTCAAAATCATAAGAGCTTTAAGGTGATATCAAGAAAAAGGGGCTGGCCCCTCAAAATCGGAGCCGATAGGGGCCGAATGTCTTTCATCAATAACTCTTCAACGATCAATATTTTGTAAAATATTACTGAAGCAAAAATGTTTGTCTGAGCAAACTACAACTACATATTATCTTATTCACATCATATGTTGCATAATTAGGGGTCATAAGGGGCCGAAATGCTAAATCTTTGACGCTTTATATCTCGAAAGTGGGAAATATTTTGAAGATGTTCACAGTAATGTTCTGAACAATATGTTACCTTTCAATTTTTGCTAAACGTGTCCATTAAGGAATTGAAGGACAGGTCCCTAAATATTTCTTTTGCATATATCTCGGAAATGAAAAAGAATTTCTGAATAGTTGATGAACAAAATGTGTTCAAAATCATAAGAGCTTTAAGGTGATATCAAGAAAAAAGGACTGGCCCCTCAAAATTGGGGCCGATAGGGGCCGAAAGTCTTTCATCAATAACTCTTAAACGATCAATATTTTGTAATACATTACTAAGGCAAAATAGATCATCTTCGTACTCCTTAACTATATAACATGTTGTTGACATCATATGTTACGTTATAAGGGGACATTAGGGGGCCAGAATGCTAAATCTTTGACGCTTTATATCTCGAAAGTGGGAAATATTTTGATAAGCATTATTGAATAAAAGATGTTCACAATAATGTTCTGAACAATATGTTACCTTTCAATTTTTGCTAAACGTCCCCATTAATCTATAATCTTTAATGATCAGTATTTTGTTACAGATTACTGAAGCAATATTGTTCCTCTTAACAATTTATTTACATCATTATATTTGAACGAAAGTCTCAGTCAAATTCTGATCTCATCTTATCAAAAATCGGACGGAAGACCCACTCGTTGCTCGCAACGAGATCGCATCTAGTTAATTTTCTTTTTATTAACATGCACATACAGCCAAAGGAAGGACTATCAATAGTAACTTTTATGTTAACATTTCACCCAGGAAAGTTAAGCAGATTTCCTGCAAAGCAACCCAAATACGTCCCCGGGGTATTTTTTCTGCACCCTAAAACGCTGCTGCAAATAAGCATAGTGAAATAAATAAAATTTTGAAGAAAGGAAAGTTTACAGAGCTTGGGCATCCTCCATATTAGCTAGATCACAACCACTGTGAGATCTTTTTCTTCCCAGAACATATTAAAGCAATCAAAGAAAGATTTTACAATTTCAGGTATATCATGGAAAGATGCTATTCGTCAGTGTCTTTAGGGCATCCCTAAAGATGAGTATGCTGAGGTTTTCTGGTCATGGGTACAAAGAATTTAGACGTGTAAATGTTAACAGAGAATGCTTAGAGGGATTGAAAGTATTAGGAATCTGCTTTACACGCTTTTCCTATTTTTGATGATCTTTTGCATTATTTATTGACCGACCCTCGTAATTGAGCTGGAATTTCATTTGGCATTGAAAGTACACGGTATATTTGACAATTGATTTTTAAGTATGGTATTATAAATACTCAAACTAAGTGGTGTGAACTGTTATAGGAAACCAAATAATAAAAAAATGCCAAAAATTTAATTATACAATTATATTTTCTTTCAGTTGATTGTCCACAATAGTCCGTATCCCCAGTGCTCACATGAAATTCATCCTTCTAAGATGCTAAATCAAAGCTCATTGTTTGTCTTTAGATATATACCCGGTATAGTCTTAAACTATGTTTGGTTTTCAAAACAGTGAAAACACCAATTACATGTAATATTGACATGTATTACTTTGTTCTTACAATTTATATTATGTGAATTTATATAAAGTTTTTGTTTTTGTTAAATTTCACAGGATTTTTGTATAAATTGATTTAATATGCATTACACACACGTGAACTCCAAGATGATAATTCTAACAGATTTTACTGATACAAGCATGCTATTTTTCTATGGTCTCTCATTAAATGAAAAATACTATATGCATAGTCCGTAGCCCAAGGTCTCATAACAATCAATCAAAAAATATCTGACAGTTTTTGTCTGAGTATTACCAAATAAGTTAGAAATTTTCATCCTCATATACAGTATCTTTAGAGAAATTGAAAGTAATTTAATGTATTTTTACTTCAAATGTCCAAATATTAAGAGTAGAAAAACTCTCAAAGATTAACAAATTTACCCATGTCCTTTATATACTGTAACATTTTAATGGAAATGAAATATGTAATTTTTTTGCTCAGAAAATATTTTGTGAAGAGCTTGTATTTGAATTATACTTTTTTATATTCAGTTGAATATGATAAAGATAAATGTTATGCCTGAATATGTATAGTCCGTAGCCCACTTGGGTCTCTGCTATAGTAAGAGTGAAATCTTTTTAACCGCTTGAAACAAATGGACAGAAATTTCAGACAATCTGCCAAAAGATGTAGTGTTCCTAGAACATACAAGTAATACATTTAATTTGACTTGAACCGTTCACAGTAGCTCAGTCGGTAGAACGCTTGCTCCGTGAACGGGAGGTCGTGTGTTTGAATCTCGGCCGCGACTGACCTAAGTCGATGAAAAATGGGTAGCAACTGTTCCTTCGCCATGCGTTCGGCACTTAGTGAAAGTTGAAGGTCCTTCGGATGAGACCTAAAAAACCGAGACCCCATGTCACGGCAGGCGTAGGTACGATAAAGAACCCTCACTGCTCAATGGCCCTGAGTGTCGAGCAAAGGTCAAAATTTGAAGCCCTTCACCGGTCTATGGTGACGTCTTTATATGAGTGAAAAATTCTCGAATGGGACGTAAAACAACATACAATCAATCAATCAATCAATCATTTAACTCTATTTTTTGTTAATCTGCAACCAACATGGGCACCTGATCTTGGCCAAGCCGCATGTACTTTCTAAGTACGGTAGCTAGGTGTGTTGCTACAGCTTATCAATAAACTTTCTCATTCTGCTAAAATCAAAAGTACACTCGACATCTATGTACTATTGGTTCCAACGTATGTCCTTCAAAATTAGATAGAGGTTATCTCTTACAATATTTCTAGAGATAACTCTTTTTTGCGAATTTTGACAAACCATTTTGGACAAACCATTCTACAAGTATGGCAAACCGGATGTGGGTTTTTCTTCTCTTGGCTCTCCCCTTTGTGAAAGGTGAGTTGTATTAAACAAATCAAAAGGAAGTAACTAATTCTATAAAACCTTCAGTAGCTAGATAGGTTACTTAAAGACTTTTATCTCACTGATCTAGAAGTAAGGCTGTTAAGGTGAAATCAAATTCTTTTATCTTTGAACTATGCATAAAAGGAGTATACAATTTTTTCCTGTGTTTAAATTCAGTTATCTTTGTGTGGCAAAACATCGATAAATTTCTCATTCATAAATAAATATTTTAATATGTTTATATCACAAATCTGGCGCAAGTATTGATATTGGAGTCATTGAATCATTTTGTATAAAATACATGTTATGAGTGTTAAGTTGATATTCCAGTCTTCAGAACAACGATCATAGATGGTATGCCTTTTATGGAACGCATACGGTGTTTGGCAACTTTGATTAAAAGCATGTTTAAATTAAACACATTGAAACTTTCAGATTTTTTTTTTATATTGAATAATCAACATCAAGCGAAATTCTCAATCTCAATCATTGATTAGCAATATTTATACATGTATTTCTATTTTTTTGAAGTGCCAACAGCATAGACAAATGAAAATATGCAAAGATTTAAAATGATGAAGCATATTTGAAACAATAACCACGAGACAAACATCTACTCATTGCTGACCTAAAACAAGCCAGTCTTTTATATGTATTTCCTTTTAATTTGATTATTCATCCATTTTGTATAAAGAAATAACTTGTATACTCAGTCCTGAATCTCATTGATAACCACCAAATCTAATTCGTCATAAAAGTAACGTTACGCATGTTTCCCTTCCTTCCCTAATTACATTGTATATAAATCTCAGTACCAAAATATATATATTTGAGTACTGAATTCTGATATTAATTGATCTTAATTAATCGAATCTACCACTCCACTTATATTTATACTTTCCTTATTTTTACCTCTTTTTGCACGTGCACATCCATCAAATAATTATCATATTTTTATTGTAATTTATGTTAATTTACGATAGTATTAATATTTTAATATACGAGGGCTGTTCGTAAATTATTGAGACATTCTAAATATTTTCCTATCTGATCAACGATTTTTTGGGTGAAAATTGGTTTATACATGTAACAAACACCAAAAAATATATAAAAGCTAGGAACATTTCAGAAATATTATAATTTTTCTTTTAAATGACGTGTCGGTGGTAGGGTTACATGCGCAATCTCGAAATTAGATGTTAGAATTCTGTAGCCTCTTCGTATACTAAGTTCTGGTTGACCTAGAGAATGTATGGAAATTTATAAAATTAAAGATACCATATTTTGATCTTTATCTTGACCTTGTTCTGTTTGATAGATTATTTTAATTAGAAGTACAAATATCTTCAAGTTTTTTCATGAAGGTATAGAAATCTTATTATGGTGGCAAAATGAATTTGAACGTCAAGGCGGAGCAGTAGACATACATAAATTTTTGTGCAGACCTAAGTAGGTAGAACTGTTCAGACAAAAGACCTTAAACAAACAGAGGAAACTGCTACGGCTTTAGTTTATCGTTGATTTAAACATGTTTCTGACAAAACATTCAACCACAGTGAAAGCAAAAGAGCTGGACGACCATCAGTCATTGCGGACAAATTAATTTACCAGTCTTGGTACCGAATAAGGCACGTCCGACTGTAAGAGTTATTTGACATTTGGGTAGAAACAACACAAAAGTTTGTAAAAAAAAAAAAAAAAAAAATTAAGGTTAAAGAAAGGAGAAAATTTGCGCCATTTTGGTTCCTAGAATGTTATCAAGTGATGACAGAATTTAAAGAACAATTGAGCTTCCTGATCATTTCAATGTGAGAAAAAAGAACCAAACACTGAAGTAACGTTAAAATGACTTTGCGATTCTGCAAAGTGCTCCGATTCAATGGACATATGAAAGTTTAGAATTTCACCGTGACTTATCTTATGATGTTATCAACAAGAGATTTTGCATATTTGCATTAAAAGTTCTTGATAAAATTCAGGTGAAGTTTCATGACTTGATCTCTCTTCTCTGGAGTTAAAGTCTCAATAATTTCCGAACAGCCCTCGTATTCTTACTTAAAATTGCCACAAAACAAAGAAAATGGTTGCATTTACCAAAAGACGAATTGTTACAATTTTCAATATTTTATCGTTTTATTATAACTAATGACACAAATGATTCTTATGATAAAAATGACAGAAATAAAAAAATTGAAAAGAAAAATTATAAAATTCTATTTCAAAATGTGTCACTCGTGTATTCGTGTATCATAAAATATATATGTAACCATTTACAGAATATTGTTTTCAGGAGCATTGGATAGTAAGGGTAAGCAATTCATTGTTACTTTCATGGACAACAAGATTCTGCAGAACACCGACATCAATCCAGAAATCTTCATAACCACCTCAAGCACCAAACCAGTACACGTCAACGTGACGTCACCGGGATCAAGCAATCCACGAATAAACGAACATTTTGTCGTCTCCCGTGGAATTGTGCACCGGGTTGTCGTAGATCAAGATTTCCGACTGAACCACACCGAACTTAGCACTAAAGGGATTTTGATTTCGGCAGATGAAGAAGTTGTGGCATACGGGGTAAACCGAGAGGTCTGGTCGGACGATGCCTACTTAGCACTGCCTACAGATGTTCTGGGGAAAGAGTACTATACCATTTCCTACTCCCCATCCTATTATTATTGTGAGTTTGCTGTGATTGGTGTTCATGACCACACTAAAGTTCATATCAAACTGGCTAACCATCCAAATGTCAGTGTTATTTTCCGTAACCATACCTATCAAGGCAATGACTGGATTAACGTAACACTAAATCGCTATAGCACCCTTCAAATCACATCTGTTGGAGACCTTACAGGAACGCACATCATATCGAACAAAGCAATAGGTGTTATTAGCGGAAACAAGAAAGCTGTTGTGGGTACTGCTGGTCCTTCACGTGACCATTTGACAGAAATGTTGCTTCCAGTACAAGCTTGGGGTAAGAACTTTGCCACAGTGCCAATCCCGGAGAGAGCAGTGGGTGATATTTTCAGATTTGTCGCCAGCCAAGACCACACGCATATAACGGTGACAGGAGTCATAAATGGTAAAAATTTTACAGACCATTTTAACATAGCTCATGCTGGGGGATATAGACAGAGGAATTATAGCTCAGCACTTTACGCCCACGTAGTGTCTAATAACCCAATTGCTTTGTATCAGATTTCGGCAACACAGGATAGGGGTCACAATCACGTGGACGCAGCAGATCCGTGCCTGATTACAATTCCTCCCATTGAACAATATGCAGCAGATTACACTTTTGCAACACCCCAATACTCCAAAGGCGAGTATCAGAACTATTTCATGTTTGTAATTGACTCCAGTCAGACTGCAGGTCTGATTCTAGATGGAAAACCGCTGCCACAAAATCAAACGTATGTCCACATACCCGGCACCAATCTAGCGGCGGGATTTGTGAATATATCTGTGGGTACCCATACCGTCACGCATAACAACCCGAACACGGTTATTGGTGGTATAGTGTTCGGAAAAGCCAAACTCGAGTCGTATGGATTTCCAATCGGTCTGCTTACACAACCTGTTAATTCTGTGAGTGTATTCCGGCTATCCAGTATTAATCGATATAAAAAATGATCAAAACATAAAGCATTATAAAATTTGAAAAATTAAACGACGACGTATATATCTTATGATCATCAGCAATTGTTTATTCAAGTTGCTCAAATATACAGAGACAAACATTTGAAAATTTAAAATTTCTTACACTGTATTTAACCTTAAGACTGAAACCCAAATACAATGTATATTTGTAATTCATCTTTACTTAATAAGCACTAGCACTGTCTAGCAGTAGTTCATTAGGTACCTGTGCAAACAAATGTTTAAGTTTGCTATTCCTTCTATTTCTAAATGAAAAAAAGATGCTTTAAATAATGCCATAAAATGACTCAATGACAGATTTTTAAAATTGCTTCGCGATTAGTTTCATGCATTGCAAGAGCTATTTTTAGGCAATGATGGAAACGATTCTGAGAATTAAGTTATTTGTCTCATTATATATTTGAAATAGTACATCTTTTGTTATAGGGTTGTCATGCGAAGGCGATGTCTCCGGGTGATGAAGTAGATAACGATTGTGACGGAGAGGTAGATGAGGAGGACTGCGATGGAAAAGGTTCGTTAAAATCAATTATGTGCCCTTTTAATAAATACATGTAACAAAGATTTCCTCAATATAAAAGCAAAAGATGCTTCAGTAGAATATTTTAGAGCATTTTATTTTGTTCCAGACGATGATGCAGATGGAAGGATAGACGAGGACTGTAGTGGGACGCCCTTGAGTGAGTCTTATTCACTTCCCTTCATCATTTATTAATATGTTCTGAAAGAAAAATCTATTGCTTCTTACAACCTATCTTCATAATGAAGAGTGAAATATTTCTTTGTTTTCTTTACAGCGGTTATCGGAAGGAAGTGAAACTTTTATGTCAATAAATCAAAATTTAAGCTTTTCTGAGTGTTTCTTTTCCTAGTCGTGATATTCATCCATTTTTTTTTTATTTCGACACAAGGGGTAGTCATGGTAAGTAAAAATTGAAATTTCTGTTAACTTTTAAAATGCTACTCTACATTCAGTTTAAGTGTGATTTTAAATCTGATTATGAAGTCAATTACATACAGTATATAGACATACAGTATACGTGATTTTTTTTTTTATACTCAACAAAGGTAATACCATGGTTACTTTAAATAGAATATTCTGCGAACTGTTACGTCTCATACAGTTTGAATGATTGTAGCGTACCTTGCAGGATTTTTTTCAGTCATACGAGACGTCACCATATACCGGTTGAGGATTTCAGATTAGGACCTTTACTGGCACTCAGGCCATTGTTAGTCCCCTACCGGTGAAACCAGAGGGGACTATAGGTTTCCTTTGAGTCTGTCCGTCCGTCTGTCTGTCTAGCTGTCCGTCTGTCTGTCCCTCTGTCAGTCTGTCCCACTTGGTTTTCCGCACTTTTTTTTTCTAAACGCTTGTAGATATTGAGCTGATTTTTGGTATGTGACTATACCTTGATGAGTTATAGATCAAGTTTGCATTTCGTTTTGCTTCATTGATTTTTGACGGAATTATGGCATTTTCAATTTTTAACGCGAACCAGATTACACTTTCCGGTAGGGGACTAGTATTGCTAATGCAATACTCTCAGAATGCTTGTTTAAAGAGCTATAGTTCATTATCGTGCCAACGCCATGACGCGAGACATCGATTTTTAAGGTCTCATGGACAACAAGGTTATTTACCAGTGATAATTAACAAATAATAATAAACCACAGATCTACTTTCATTAAAACTTATTTTAGAGCGTTTGCTCTAGAGTCGCAGAGTAAGGAGTTGATCCTTACGTCGCGGGTTCGAATCCCACTGAGGGACGTCGAGACCGGTCCTTCGGATGAGACCGTATAAACCGAGGTCCCGTGTCGCAGTAGGTGCTGGATCGAAAAAGATCCCCCACTGCTCAATCGCCCTAAGAGCCGGGTATAGTTCAAAATTTGCAGCTCTCCACCGGCAAGTGGTGGCGTCTCCAAATGATTGAAAAATTCTCAAGAGGGACGTTATACAACATGCAAGCAAACAAAATTTCATCTAAGCTAAATTACTATACACAAAACAAAGTTTCCGTAAAAATAAATGTGTAGATCAAACTACTCTATGGCCAGCAACGTGAAACATTCAGAATTTAGGAATATTTTTAACAGAAATAACTTTTCAAAGAAAACTTCTTTTTATATGATATAATTTGGAAAAAAGTCATCTTATGCATTTCGTTTATATATCTATCATCTAAAAAGTTCTTTAAGATTCCCATGACAAAATCTGCGTGAAAAAACATTGGGATGCTTCAATATCATTATGATTAACTTGGCCTTGCAGTTTTTAAGATTATTTTTTTAAAATGCATTTTGTAAAATGTGATCCCCATTTTAGTAAACTTTAACCCATGGGGGCATAATTAAAAAAAAATTAATCCACACAGTTTAGGAATCTTTGTATATGTGTGGCATGATTGTGGTTCTTGCGAAGATTTTCAAAATTTATTTCCTATTAATTAAGTCCCATGTAAAACTTCAATACTTTAAGGACCCTCTCTACACTGCACCCTAATTTGAGGGTACTTTTGTGTAGTTAGACTGACCCGCCACTTGACATAAAATAGAATAAGTTGTAATCTGCACTGTATGACATAATTTAAAATAAATTCAAGTGTTCTAAACATTATATTAGACCAAGATAGATTAGTTGAAGACATTATTTGCATGTATTTTCTCCATCTGATTAAGGAAAAGCGATTTTTCTTAATCACTACTTCATTGTCTTTGAAGATTTTTCCCGGATTAAAAAAGGCAGGCTCCCTATATTAAAAATGAATTAGTTAATTTCAAAATATCCTTCTTTACGTTATATAATTTTTTTAAAGTCCAAAAAACATTTTTCATCGGTGTATAGAGGGTCCTTAAAAGTATTGTTCCTATATATTTTATTGTAAATCTTTGATCCCCCTAATGTGGCCCAAACCTACTACGGGGGTTATGAATTGTACTATTAAAATTCCACAATTCCCCAGGAAGCTACCACATAATTTTCATCTTTTCTGGCCCAGTGGTTCTAAAGAAGATTTTTAAAGAATTTTTCTAGGTATTTCAATGTAAAACTTTGATTCCCTATTGTGGCCCCACCCTACCCCTGGCGGCCATGATTTCAACAATTTAGAATCTACACAACCTCAGGAAGCTTTCTCCTAAGTTTCATTTCTTCTGGCCCAGTGGTTCTTGAGAAGAAGATTTTTAAAGATTTTTTTAATATGTACATCAATGTAAAACTACCGTTCACGGTAGCTCAGTCGGTAGAGCGCTCGCTCCGTGATCGGGAGGTCGTGAGTTCGAATCTCGGCCGCGACAGACCTAAGTCGATAAAAAATAGGTAGCAACTGTTCCTTCGCCATGCGCTCGGCACTCAGAAGTGAAAGTTGCGGGTCCTTCGGATGAGACCTTAAAAACCGAGGCCCCGTGTCACGGCAGGCGTTGGCACGATAAAGATCCCTCACTGCTCAATGGCCCTGAGTGCCGAGTAAAGGTCAAAATTTGAAGCCCTTCACCGGTATATGGTGACGTCTCTATATGAGTGAAAAATTCTCGAATGGGACGTAAAACAATATACAATCAATCAATCAATGTAAAACTGAATTCCTATTGTGGCCCCATCCTTCCCCTGGGGGCCATGATTTGAACAATTTAGAATCTACACTACCTGGGGAAGCTTTTACATAAGTTTCATCTCTTCTGGCCAAGTGGCTCTCGGGAAGAAGATTTTTAAAGAATTTTTCCCATGTCTTTCAATGTAAAACTAGGATCCCCTATTTTGGTCCCTCTATACCCCAGGGGATTATGATCTGAAAAATTCAGAATCTTCATAACCTCAGAAAACTTTCCACACCAGATTCATTTTTCTTCTGCAATGGTTCTTGATAAGAAAATTTTGAAAGATTTTTCTCCTAGGTATTTCAATGTAAATATTTAAACTTTGATCCCCTATTGGGGCTCCACCTTACCCCCAGGGGTCATGATTTGAACAATTTAGAATCTAAAGTACCTCATAAGGCTTCCGAATAAGTTTCATTTCTTCTAGTCCAGCATTTTTTAGAAGACTTGACTTTGACTTTTCTTGATTAACTCCCCTTGGAATAGGACTTGGTCTTTTATTTTGAATAATTAAGAATCCCCTTCATCAAGGATGCTTTGTGCAGATTTTGGCTAAGATTGGCCCAGCGCTTCTTGAAAAGACGTCGAAAATGTTAAAAGCTGACAGACGGACAGACAGACAGACGGTCGCCGGACACCAGGTCATCAGAAAAGCTCACGAGCTTTCAGAGCAAGTGAGCTAAAAACACCGAAAGAATGAATTAATTGTGGCTGATTTCTATCTGAAACTAACACCGCGCTAAATTGACTATTTATTGATTTAATTTTGATTTCTTTTTTATTTTACTGGTTATAGTTAAACCATCAAAAATATTACAAAGTTGTCTCTCGTCTTCCCTGATAAGCTCAAGTAAGCTTAAGTTACACAAATCTACAAGAAAATTAACCAGTAATTCTGTGAAGGGCATTTCCAGGTCTTTAAGTGTCCTCCCTATCATTTCAAAATGTTTAGGTAATTAGAATAAAATGTAGTTATCTATATTGAAAAATATAATTTTAATCCATTTGTGGCGGCTCATTAAACTAAGGTTAGTTATAAATCAATTCTAGTAACAGTGACTGAAGATTGAAAAAAGGCTTTGATCGCTGCAATTCTGGTGGATCTTTCAGATGCTTCTTCTTGCCTCACCCCTCATTTGCTGCACAAAGCATCTGACTTACCAAATCAGTATTACATTTATGACGTAAAAAAAAACAATAATGAAATTAGTTGCCCAGTAGAAATTTTCAAAATTAATAAAAAATAAATTGTTTTAAAAGAGTTTCTTGTACATGTAGTTGTTGCATTGTTTATCGTTTCGATCACCAAAAGAGCAACCAAAAGTAAATAAATGAATAAATAAACGATTTGCATTAAAAGTAAACTTGTCATCTGCATACTAACGATCCTTATCTTCGAGATAGCCTATTTTGATTTACATGGACAACCTTTATCTGTACTGCTACCTCTACAATTATGGCGAACAAGTTGTGGATTTTTGCCCTGATGGTGCTTCCCTTCGTTAAAGGTGAGCTCTATCAAATATGTTTTGCCAAAAGCTGAAGGAGAAAATTCAATTAATTAACCACTCATTTACAGCGAAGTACAAAATTGTGTTTCAAATGTTTTATCATATAGATATCCACTATAATCAACAAATTAGCGTATAATTAGCGTATTTTACGACGATATTTCGGCCAGTTTGTCCACGGGTGATGAGTAAAAGACGAGATCACCAGTGGGTATCCGACAATGATGCTTTATTAGTCACCAACCGGTGAAACCGGAGGGGCAATAAGTTTCCTCTGAGTCTGTCCGTCTGTGTGTCTGTCTGTCCCTCTGTCAGTCTGTCCCTCTTGGTTTTCCGCATTTTTCTCTAAACGCTTGCAGATATTGAGCTGATTTTTGGCGTGTTACTTTACCTTGATGAGTTACAGATCAAGTTTGCATTTCGTTCCGCTTCATTGATTTATGACGAGATTATGGCATTTTCAATTTTTAACGGGAGCCAGATTACACTTGCCGGTAAGGGACTAGTATTGCTTATGCAATACTCTCAGAATGCTTATTAAATAGTGAATCTGATGTAAGGTTATATTTGTTCATGCAAGTTAATAATCCTTATAACAGAAATGATATGAAATAAGCATTGAACAAATAAATTTAAACCAAATAAGATATTTCTTCACAGTGTTATATGCGGTCCTTCGGATGAGACCGTATAAATCGAAGTCCCGTGTCGCAGTAGGTGCTGGCACGAAAAAGATCCTTCACTGCTCAATTGCCCTCAGTGCCGAGTCAAAATTTGCTGCTCTCCCCCGGCAAGTGGTGACGTCTCCATATGAGTGAAAAATTCTCCAGATGGACGTTAAACAAAACAAAGAAACAAACAAAACAAAACAGTGTTATATTCGATGCTAAAACTGTACAACGTTCATCAATTATCAAAAGAATCAATAAATATAGGATTTGGCGGTGCTTCACAAAACCCCTGCCAGACAAAGTCCATTCTAAGAGAAAATGAACTACCAAAAAGTTCTAGTCTAGGTATCCTCAAACGCTTCAAAAAAAATCCTGCCATACAAATCATGCTTTCAACCATTCCGATAATTCGTAGTGTTTTTACCCTGCTATATCGTTTATTTGTATGAGTGATGAATCTAAAGAAATGGAAGCTTCAACAAAATTCCATTAACTTTGTCCTTCTTCTTTTTGAAGGGAAAAAATCTATTTTAATCCAAAGATTTAAAAATAATTCATTTACAAGATTTAGAAAATTGAAAAAAAAAAAAAACAAAACAAAAAAAAAACAAATCAAATCTTGTTAAAGACAGTTCACGTACTTTTTTGACTTAGGTGATTTGTTCAGTTAATTACTGTTAAATGCATTTCGAGCCTTGTTTCATTAACATCAACTTCTTTGTTTAACATTTGATTACTTTTACATTTCTTTCCTGTAATAGATTATAGTTAATTATAGGAATCTTAATTGTAGTTTTTTTTTAAATTAAGGGTTGCATGACTAGTGAAAGTTAGGTGTGTATAAGAAGGTACTTGAAATAGCAAGTGATTACAACACCATACGATTTTTATTGCACACATCGTGTGAGTTGTAGCACTCTAAAATGATTTTAATAATATAAAATGTTTGTATTTACATTGTATCCTTTCTAAAACATACCATAAGCGGTATTGTTATGCTAGCAAATGACAGATTGAGAAGAAACACACACATAGTCAATCTCTCTCTCGTATTATATTCCAAAACAAACGTTAAAGATGCATTTACTAAAACATTGAAAATATTTTAAAGGAATCAAAAATACTGACTTCATATTTCTGAATAAGAATTCCCATTATGTGTCGTCGCCTTTGCAAAGTGTTCAGAATGTTTGTCATGGGATGTAACTGGGCTCTTCAACTGCAAGAATCATAATTGATACCTACTCAATTTTGAAAATAACTGTTAAAGTATACAATCATGTATGATTTCTCATTTTAGGAGCACTGGACAGTAAAGGGAAACAGTTTATTATAACGTTTATGGATAACAAGATTCTACAGCACACAGACATCAATCCCGAGATCTTCATTACCACTTCCAGCAATAAACCTGTACACGTCAATGTGACGTCACCACGATCTCGCAATCCACATATAAATCAACAGTTTGTTGTAACTCGCGGAGTTGTGCACCGAGTTGCCGTCGATCAGGACTTCCGATTGAATCACACCGAGCTAAGCACCAAAGGAATTTTGATCTCGGCTGATGAAGAAATCGTAGTATATGGAGTAAATAGAGAGGTCTACTCGGACGATGCCTACTTGGCACTGCCTACAGATGTCCTGGGGAAAGAATACTACACCATTTCCTACTCCCCGTCCTATTATTATTGTGTGTTTGCAGTGATCGGTGTCCATGACCACACTCGTGTTCATATCAAGCTAGCTAATCATCCAAACATTAGCGTGAATTTCCACGGTCATGTCTACCACAGAAACCAGTGGATAAACGTTACCCTTAACCGCTTCAGCACCCTTGAAATCTCTTCCGTTGGGGACCTCACAGGAACTCACATCATATCAAACAAAGCTGTGGGTGTCATAAGTGGTAACAAGAAGGCTGTTGTGGCTATTGCTGGCAGCACTGGTAATTCACGTGACCATCTGACAGAAATGTTACTACCTGTCCAGGCCTGGGGTAAAAACTTTGCTACAGTGCCAATTCCTGAAAGAGATGTAGGTGACATTTTCAGATTCGTTGCCAGCCAAGGACACACCAGTGTTAAAGTAACTGGAGTCATTGATGGTAAAAATTTTACGGACCATTTTTTTCTCAGTCATGCTGGACAACATGTGCAAAGGAATTACAGCTCTAAGTTGTACGCTCATGTGACATCTAATCATCCAATTGCTGTGTATCAGCTCTCGGCAACACAGGCAAAACATTCCAATCTGCCTTCAGATGCAGCAGATCCGTGCCTAATTACAATTCCTCCCATTGAACAGTATGCTGCAGATTACACTTTTGCGACACCCCAATACTCCAAAGGCGAGTATCAAAACTTTTTTATGTTTGTGGTTGATTCCAGTCAAACCGCTGGTCTGATTCTAGACGGAAAACCACTGCCACAAAATCAAACGTATGTCCACATCCCAGGCACCAATCTAGCAGCGGGATACGTCAACATATCAGTTGGTACCCATACCGTCACGCACAGCAATCCGAACACAGTAATTGGCGGTATCGTGTTCGGTAAAGCTAACCTCGAGTCTTATGGATTCCCTATTGGTCTGCTAACAAAACCTGTTAATTCTGTGAGTGAATTATGGAATAATCATTTAATCATATACTATATACAATCAAAGAAAAATAAATTAACCTTGATCAATTGTCATTCAAGTTTATTAAACACATAGGAACATTGTAAGAGGATTTTTTTTTAGATATGGCAATAAGAATTAATGAAGTACTATTATGTACGTCATTGTTTATTTGGAAGTAGTATATATTTTGTTATTCTAGGGTTGTCATGCGAAGGCGATGTCTCCGGGTGATGAAGTCGATAACGATTGTGACGGTGAGGTAGATGAGGAGGACTGCAATGGAAAAGGTTCGTTAAAATCAATTATGTACCATTATTAAGTAACAGGGTAGATTTCCTCAATGCAAAAAGCACAGGACACTAAAACAGTATATTTTAATTTTGTTTCAGACGATGATGCAGATGGAAGGATAGACGAGGACTGCAGTGGAGAGCCCTTGAGTGAGTCGCATTTGCTTCTCTTTACCAATTTATTCATTTGTTTTGGGTAGAAAAAAACTATTCTTATTAGTTTGTCTTTCAAATGAATAATGAATTAATTCTCATTTTCTTTTCTTTTCAGCGGTTATTGGACGAAAGTGATTTTTTTTTATGTCAATAAAACAAAAAATCCATTTTTTACCTCTGGGTGTACGACAAGAAAAGCTAATTAATTGGTAAGGTGTCCGTCGTCCGTTTGACTATTCGGCTGTAATTTTTTTTTTCGAAACACGCCTCCATCTACAGTTTTATTCCTATCCCAGTAAAAACTTAATACTCAATTTCTGCTCTTAACACATTTATAAATACGATGATTTACTTATATCTATCTAAATCGACTGTATCAAATTTTGATTATAGCCTTACTCTTCATCAAAATATTAACTGCAGTGAAGGAGAAACTTCAGACGTATAATTGTTCTATAAGCTATCTTCACGAAGTGCTGTGAAGGAGAAACTTCAGACGTATAATTGTTCTATAAGCTATCTTCACGAAGTGCTGTGAAGGAGAAACTTCAGACGTATAATTGTTCTATAAGCTATCTTCACGAAGTGCTGTGAAGGAGAAACCTCAGACGTATAATTGTTCTATAAGCTATCTTCACGAAGTGCTGTGAAGGAGAAACTTCAGACGTATAATTGTTCTATAAGCTATCTTCACGAAGTGCTGTACAGGAGAAACTTCAGACGTATAACTGTTCTATAAGCTATCTTCACGAAGTGTTGTGAAGGAGAAACCTCAGACGTATAATTGTTCTATAAGCTATCTTCACGAAGTGGTGTAGTTCAAATGTGGATTCTAAAAACAAAGAATTTTTGAAAAAGAAATTTCAAAACTTTTCAAGCATAAATAGCATCAAAACATATGACTTTTTCTACGCTTTATCCAACCATTCCTCACGATAAATTAAGAGCAGGGGCCCGTTTTACAAAAGAACTTACGACTAAGACCAAAAACTTAAGTTGAATTGTAAAATTTTGCAAAATTAATAATTATGTTTAAAAATTGCTAGCGTAATAATATCTTTCTCCATTCCATTTAAAAAGATTAAAACCATTTTCAATTCAATGTAAATTAAAAAGGTATAAACAGAATAAAATTTTGATCTTAGTCGTAAGTTCTTTTGTAAAACGGGCCCCAGGCTTTTTAACAACATAGCCAATAGCTTCCTCAATATAATGAAACTCGTAAATTTTCATATCTTGTGATTGGTCATCTACAAAATTACTTTGTTTAAAATAACTCTGATTCTACATAACAGTGCGCTGAAGTTGATATTAAAAAGATGCTGGAGTTCTTATTGACAATATCTTTGTAGTTTTTGGAGCCAAGGTCTTCCAACAATCTTTTGGAAATCCGATGAGCACTAAATGTGTTTTTTTTTATCCGACCTGTTTTTATATTCCTATGAACATACTTTATCCAAAAACCAGACATGAAAACTCTTGCTGTGGCCTCCAAATCAACATTTAGATATTAATGCGACGTTTAATTAACTAACAATAGTTACTTTAATTCATATGTCGATATATCTCAGTTAAGTCGAAAATAGAGCCTGTCATATCTGTTTCATATGTGGATGTTTTACGATAATGGACAACTAATTACAAAACTGTATGTCAAACAAGATGACTTCAGTTTTCCATCGTCAATTTCCTTTTATTTATGTACAAGTTTTCCAACATCACCTGGCTATGATGTTTATGTCTCCCAACTGATTCGATACGCAAGGGCATGCTCTGAATACGATTAATGTTTAAACAGAGGGAAGCTACTTATAAATAAGTTGATGTTACAAGGATTTCAACAATCCTGTTTAAAGCCTTTTTTTGGTTACCACTGATGACACCTACGACCTTGTTTGATACGATATGAGTTCCAAGGTTTACAAGACATTTGACATAGGGTGCACGCGGCGTTTCCAAATATAAGAATCAAAACTTCAGCGTAGTTCTGGAAAAAAGACGTGAAAATTTATTTATGTGTAATTATGTAAGATTTATCATTTTGAGAAGCATTGGACAGTGAAGTGAATTTGAAGATCAAATCCTCAGTGTTTTTAGCTCACCTGAGCTGAAAGCTCAAGTGAGCTTTTCTGATCACCTGTTGTCCGTCGTCTGTCCTTAAATTTTTCACATTTTCAACTTCTTCTCAAGAACCAATGGGTTAAATTTTAACCAAAGTTAGTACAAAGAATTTTTGGGTAAAGGGAAGATTAAATTGTTAAAATGAAGGGCCAATTCTTTTTACAAGGGGAGATAATCAAGAAAAGACAAAAATAGGGTGGGATCATTAAGAAATCTTCTTCTGAAGAATCACTGGGTCAGAAAAGCTAAAACTTATGTGGAAGCATCCTGGGGTAGTGTGGATTCTAAATTGTTCAAATCATACCCCCGGAATAGGGTGGGCCTCAATAGGGTATCAAAGTTTTACATTGAAAAATATAGGAAAAATCTTTGAAAATCTTCTCAAGATCCACTGGGCCAGAAAAGCTGAAACTTATGTGGAAGATATCTGGGGAAGTGTAGATTCCAAATTGTTCAAATCATGGCCCCTGGGGTAGGGTGGGGCCATAATAGGGAATCAAAATCTTACATTGAAATATATGGGGAATGCTTCCTGGGGTAGTCTTAATTCTAAACTGAGTTTTACATTGAAATATATAGGAAAAAGCCTTCTTCTCAAGAATCAAATGGCCAGAAAAGCTGAAACATATATGGAAGCATCCTGGGGTAGTGTAGATTCTAAATTGTTCAAATCATGAAAAGCAGAGCCAAAGTAACTCAGGTGAGCGTTGTGACTCATTGTATTGCTGTCTTTTGGAAGGAGTATTATAGTGAATGTATATTTAAAAAAGATTTGTTTAATTTTACCCTTTGTTATTGTAGGGTTGTCATGCGAAGATGATGTCTCCGGGTGATGAAATCGATAACGATTGTGACGGCCAGGTAGATGAGGGGGACTGCTATAGGAAACGGTAAATGAAATAAGTGAGATAAAAAAGTACTCACACCTTTTAAAATTCCTAATATGCACTATAGGTTAACCTCTTAAAAAATCTGAAAAATGGAATGTAAACTGTCCAAACTCGAAAATCCTATTTCTTGGGATTGGACCTTTGTCTTACTTTTTTAGTACATTTCTTTTTCAAATCCTGGAATTTGCCAGTGCTTGACATTACAACAACAAAAAGTGGGGGGGAGCATCTAAATGAAAAATTACTATAGCAAAATACCATACTCAGAAAAAAAGTGTCCCGTGTTCTACGGGCCAAAAATGTTTACCATGCTCCTTTTTTAAACAATTTCCAATTGATTTGATCTTTGATCATCATATTATTTGCTAATGTGAAAAAAAGAATGTTGTCAAATCGGAAGATTTTTAGTAACCTGTTGGTCGCTTACTTTTCCGATCGAGTAACCGGATACTCATATGTTTTTTTTTCTTCAGACCTCTAAATATCCTTGTTCACGTTGTATACACTCATTAGTGACTGTAATATACACTATATGTAATGCCATCATAGTCATTACAATTTCTATATTTATCATTTGTAAAACGGAAATGCACGGCATGTGAATTTTATTTATAATTACAAACACACACTATCTTAATAAATTTGTTCTCAAAACACACTGTAAAAGTTGTCTGTTTTGCGGGATGTCCTTTACATATCGCGGGTTTCAGAGTTAAATTTCAGTCTGCGGTGGTTTAGCATATATGTTAATCCCATTTTACATAAATAACACCTCACGGATTTAAAATAAGCCATTCTTTTTAAATATTTCTATGCTTTTGATACACGTGGCGGTATCGTCTTTCATGTTGTAATGCGGACTAGATTACACAGGTTTATTTGATTTGGTTATAATTAACGCAAGTCTTCAAAAACGTGTATACACACCCCTTGACAATCAAAGCCATCAATTATAAAAAGTGTGAAAAAAAACTAATCAAAACAAATGGATCATATTGGTAAAACATTAGGTCTTACTTTAAATTGATCTAACGGTTAATAAAATGGTAAATAAAAGGGGGAGGCATGAATAAACAAAAAATTACATTTTTTCTACTGATTTACTATGTAAGAGGACGATTTATCCTAGTAACCGAGTAGCAGTTTTACTAACCGATGATTAACCGGTTAACCGAGTACTCGTTGACAACACTACAAAAAGGTATGGGATTTTTTGCTGCTTCAGAGTTTTTTTTTTCAGGCGGATTTTTTTCCCTTTTAACTGTGGTGGCTCTTCCCCATTCTTTTTCAAATTGCTGGTTACCGTCACGGTAGCTCAGTCGGTAGAACGCCCACTCCATGATCGGAAGGTCGTGTGATCGAATCACGGCTGCGACTGACTTAAGTCGATAAAAAATAGGTAGCAACTGTTCCTTCGCCAAGCGCTCGGTACTTTGAAGTGAAAGTTGTGGATCCTTCGGATTAGACCTCAAAAACTGAGAACCTCACTGCTCAATGGTCCTGAGTAGAGGTCTAAATTTGAAGCCCTTCCCCGGTATTTGGTGACGCATCTATATGAGTGAAAGCTTCTCGAATGGGACGTAAAACAACATACAATCAATCAAATTGTTGGTTCTCTGCGCTTGAGAACCAGTTGAATTTATGGATACAAGAACATAATGATATTGTATATAGTATATCATTGAGAACTTTTGTTTCAATGACCTTGACGATAGGATAGACAAGGACTGTAATGTTGCGCCCCTGAGTGAGTAGTGGACACTTCTGTCTAGTTTGTGGGGAAAGTCTGTAAGAATATTGAGTCATTTAACTTTTTTGGATAACTTTGCTAGATCATTCTCCGAATGCATTGTATGTTTAAAATTCTGCTAAGCAAACTCAGTCTCTTTTTTCAATTCTATCTTATCGTAATCAAATGTGAATACTTAAAAACAACAAAAAACTTTTAGAAAATTTGAAATCATACAATTTCACCAAAATCAATAGCTTCAAAATGTATGACTTTTCAATACTTAATACAACCATTCCACAGATCAGACTTTTTGACATCATAGACAACTGCTTCTTCCATAGAAATGGAACTCAATTCGCACACTTTGTCATTAGTAATCTGCAAACTTATACTTATTATGTAAAATCATTCTGATTCTGAAACAGGTACTCCAAGGTTGATATAGAAAAGATGCTTGAGTTTCTCATTGTCAATATCTATATAGTTTTGTGATCTGGTCTTCAAATAATCTGTTGAAATTGTCATCGGTACAAGTTAGCAGACCTGTTTTTGTATTCTTATGAAGCAGAATTCATTCTAGTCTTCTACATGAAAAGAAGTCTCTCTCTTTTACTTCAATTCAACATTTAGATATATCGTTTTTATCGTTTTTTCGATTAACAATATTCATTTCCATTCCGAAATTGATTCTATATATCCCAGTGAACTCGAAATAAAAGACACCAGAGTCTGACACATCTGCTTCATATTAGGATATTTTACTATAGAAAGACAACTGGTGACTTCAGCATTTCTAACGTCAACAATCTTTTCCCCCGTAACAATATACCATTATCACTTGTACATAGAGTTTGTGTCTCCCAGCTGATTCGAAACACAAGGGTATGTTCTACGTATGAACATTTTCTAAAACGAAGCCGACCATTGGCAAATAAGCTGATGATACAAGGATATCAACAATCTCTTATAAAGTCAATATTCCGCAAATATAATGACCTTGTTTGCATATGCAATCTGTCGTTAGGTCGAATACTGATTAAAGCCTTTTTTTTTTTTACAAATTGTTAGGCCATTATTTTTACACTGAATCGTGTACAGGTTTTTCCTTTTAACAGATCATTACAAGAGGCACAAGGCAGATTTGACCGGTCGACATGAGATGCTTACTCCTCCATGACACCTGATCCCATTCCTGTTTTCAGAGGTCTGTTTGGCTCTGCTCGCAATATATTTTGTTTATAGGGACTTTTGTACATGATCACTGTTCTTTAACTTCTTTATCTTCACATTTCATGATACAATAAAATAAGCATAGAACTAATCAATTACGTGGACCCAATAGATACTAAGCTCATCGAAATTCCTGAAAATCCAGAATAATCAGTATTCATTAGTCTGTATACCAAGAAAATAACAGTGTCCAGTCATTAGGTATGTAAAAAATAAATATTCTAAGATTTGCCTCACTTATTTTTAAAAGTATCCAAGTTTTCTTATTCTATATCTATCAAAGATTAATGAAGTAAAGATAAAAGAACATCTATTATTGTTTTAATTTTATATCCATGTATTTGCATCATCCACCTCGTTGATGTATATCCGCTTGGGAAGCCTCGCGAATATTTAAAGCAAGTATGAAATCACTCAGTATCCTCTATGTATCTACACGTATAACAAAAATTGCATAAATGTTCACGAAATTCATATACACCCAAGGCACCGATTCTATGAAGTTTGTTTTGTGTATGATTTATAGATTTTTAAAAGATGTATTCTGCTGAGATAACTTATTTAACTTTACAATCTTGCCAAAATATTCATGATATTCATGATTTGAAAGAAAATACGACGTAAAAATGAGTTAGTGAGCGTATTTTTGAGATACAAGGCATTGAATATAAGGCGAAAAACCAGAGTTCTTTCTATGAAAACAATCAGAATCAAATTGCGAAAAGAAAATAGTGGGTTAGTGGGCAAAAATGTATGCATATTTTGATGGATAAAACCAGAAGAGTTCCATAAAAATGGCTGACACCTCTGCATAATCAACAAAATACATTTTTAAGGAAGTTCGATCCTGAGGTTTAGAATAATTTTTTGTCTGGACCTTTATTTCTTATTTAAGTTCTTACATCAAATTTGGATTCTACAATGCAAATTAAACTATATTCAAGAAAAAAAAACGGCGATTAAATTCCATACAAATAGGATTAAGCCGGGAACTATATTTTGTTGCGGGGGTATATAGTTTTTGCCTTGTCCGTCCGTCTGTCTGTCTGTTTTTCTGTTTATCTGTTTGTCCGCAAAAACTTTAACAATGCTTATAATTTTTGATTGGTTAGAGCTATAGCTTTCATACTTCACATGTGTATTGCTTGTGACAAGACCTTTCTTTGGGTGCCATCATATTTGACCTTTTGATCTTGACCTTGGAGTTTGACCCAGTTTTACAAAATTTTACCCAATTTTAACCTTGGCCATAATTTTTGAACAGTTGCGGCTAGGGCTTTCATACTTCACATTTGTAATCCTTGTGACAAGACCTTCCTTTGGATACCAACAACTTTAACCTTGACCTAGGAGTTTGACCTACTTTTGAAAAAACTTTAACCTTGGTCATAATTTTAAAACGGTTGGTGCTAGGGCTTTCATACTTCACATATGTCTTGTGACAGGATCTTCCTTTGGATACCAACAACTTTGACCCTTTGACCTTGACCTGGGAGTTTGACTTACTTTTCTAAAATGTTAACCTTGGCCACTTCTTTTGAACAGTTGGTGCTAGGGCTTTCATTCTTAACATGTGTATTACTTGTGACAAGACCTTCCTTTAGATACCAACAATTACAGCCCTTGTAGTTTGACCTACTTTTTGAAAACTTTAACCTTGGCCATTACTTTTGAGCTGTTTGTGCTAGGGCTTTCATACTTCACATATGTAATCCTTGTAACAAGGCCTTCCTTTGGATACCAACAAATTTGACCTTTTGACCTTGGAGTTTGACATACTTTTGAAAAACTTTAACCTTTTCCATATCTTTTCAATTGTTGCTGCTAGGGCTTCATATTTCACAGGAATATTCCTCGGGATAAGACCTTACTTTGGGTACCAATATATTTGATTTGCATCTGAGAAAGTTTAACCTTCGCTATAAGTTGACACACGGGGGCAACAGTGTTTCACAAAGTTTTAGAAGAAATTGAACAATTTTCCCTTATGAAGTATTGTTAAGTATAAATCCCTATTTTTCCATGCTGGTTGCACACAGTGCTGCTGTATTGTGTGCAGTGAAAGTTTGATGCTGGTTCTGAAATATCTATTAAATTATTTTTAATATTAAATTCTATCATCATATTGTGACAAATATAGTAAATATATTCTGAAAATACAGGGGAAAATTGAGCCAGTTTTAACTTAAAATTAACACTTTTTTAGTAATATCTAAAAAATTACATCATAGACCCCCACTTTTGATTTTCTTTTCTGAATATATGATAGCTTTGATCTATTTGCTTAAATTCAACAAAAGTTTAAGACTTTTAAAGAATTTTCTTGCTTGATAAATTTTTAATGCCCGAAAAATGACAATTTGTCATTTGACCTTTCATTTGTCAGAAAGGTCAAATAGTTGATTATGCTAAGCAATTTGAAACTTTTTCTTTGTCACAATTTTAATGTGCCTTTTCTAAGAAAAAATAGTAGTATATTTTGTCCCATGATATATTTGGATAAAAAATATTGGAGAGAAAATTTCGAAATTGTGATTTATAATGATTAAGACAATTTTAGTACAAAAAGGTCATATTAAATGTACCATAGCGCCAAAAGAAGCATATAAACCCCAATTTTTTGTTTTGATTTTTAATTAAGCTTTGTGTACATATTAAAAATATACAGTGTACTTGACAAAAAAGGCTTAAGACTTTAAATTTCAGGACTTAAGGAATTAATCTGTTTAGAAATAAAAGTACTCAGAAGTACAGAGAGCCGGCTCATTTACAGAGTAGTGAACAAAGACTGTCTTACATGAAAGATACATGTACATTGTAATAACAGATAAATAACACTAGACGAATATGAAACGCAAAAAATATATTTATGACATATAGTATAAACAAAAAAATGTTTTAAAATAAAATGTAGTTTGAATTTAACATTTTTTAAATATTGTTTCGGGTCTTATTCCACTTACAGAAGTAAATAAACATTGATGCAGCAAGGTTAAACGTTTATGTACAGATGAGTCCTCAGCGGGCAGTTTTGCATCAAGGTATACATCGGGTCACGTGCTCCCCGCATTAGTAACACAGCCTTTATTTATAGAATATGACGCAGACATGGAGACCTGATGAAATATTTTAAACAAATTAATTGAAGAAGAGGGAAGAAAGTATATTACCATTAATGTTTTTTGTTTGTTTGTTTGTTTTTGTTTTGTTTTGTTTAGAGAATTTCTTAGTTAACTTAATTTTTTTTAATTTAGAGTTTGTATTGCATCAAAGGTGGTTGAGCATACGTACTATATTTTTACTCGTAAATTTGATTTGGCGGTGAGGAAGCAGCATTTCCGGTTGAACACCGTAACATAAGCCGGTGTAAGGACGAAAAGTGACCCCCGTAGAATATTGACCGGGAATATTTGTCTATGTAGAAATTTGTCCCCCTGGTCAATATTCTACATAGAAAAAATGACCCAATTTTTTGTAGAAATTACGGCCTTGGGGTCATTTTTCTCCACGTGGATTGTAGAAAAATGACCCTGTAGAATAATGACCTGTGTCATTTTTTGATACCAGAAAAAAAACTGCATGGTTTTGGTAGGAAAATTCTTGTTAGGCAAATACACAGGGGTTAGATCACGCAGCCTTATGATATGAAGTGTTCATTTCTAAAAGTTTTAAAGTTTAAATGACAAAATTAAAAGGTTATACTATACATTAATAATACAAGATGTTTTATCCCCATTAGAGGAAAGCCTAACAAGACTAAAATGATGTTCTATCACTGTTATATGGTCGCACATTCTTTGATTTGTTTTATCACATTTAATAAAATAAGTTTCCACAGCTGTAATTATTTAAAAAATCAAGATGCTTTTCTTAGCCGGTGTAAGAAATAGACACATATAAATAAAAAAATGTATAGCTTCCATAATTCTAATCCTCTTTGATTTTACTCTGGGAAAATAATGTGCAACAAATAAAAATATAGTCTTCCTTTTTTCTTTAGAAGTTATAAGAAAGGTTAACGCTTTGGAACCATACCCAAATAAATTTGCGTGAAAAAAAATGGAAGATTAATAAGAAAATTCGATCTCGTAAATATCTTTGATTTTCTATGAATAAAGTTTAAAACTTCTCCTCATAAAATAAAGTTGAAGATTACATTTGTGAAAAATTAAAATAACACAGAACTAAATCAACATGCCTCTGACCTTCGATATCAGGGACACAAAAAGTGATTAGCTCAAAATCTTTACCAATGTTTTTTGTCGTTTGTTAGTGTCAACAAAGTCTTCAGCAAAATGAGGCTTTTTACATAAAAATTGATTGCTTCAAAAAAAGAGGTGTTTGGTATACCAAGAATTGACACAAGTTTATACAAGGTAGTATCGTCTTTCCCCTTTCTAGTTACATGTAAAAAAGAATTACCAATAGAAAAAACAATGTTGTATTATGAAAAAAGCTTCTCAGTCTAATTTACATAATTTTTTCCTGAGTATGAATGGCAATATTAGCACATTTGAAGTTGCGTGTGCAAAAAATATAGAACTGTACAAAAAAAAGTATTGTAACACATTGTGTTAGAATCAAGTACCATGCGAGATTCGTATAAGCGTATCTATAGTGGCAAGTTTTGAAGGGGTTACGGGGTTGTAACCCACTCCTTAAATTTACTAGTGGCCTATTGGTAAAAAATCCTTTCTGGCCATGTACGTCTTTCCTATAAACAAATTAAGCGTTCTTGCTGTCTGAAACGAGGTTTTAAAATATAAAAATATAAAAGGGTTTTTTAGTATAAAAGTGAAAAGAAATCTTTTCTCTACCGAAAATACTCTTATAAGGATTTTATTTCCATAATACATATGTGCATTGTAATGCAGGTTGTTTTAAATTCATTAAGATTTACAAATTCATCTCTTTAACGTTACATAACTTGAGGAGGGTGGTATGCACGACAGAGGCAACGTTGTAACAATTTTAAGCACACATTTTGCATGGCTCTCTAACAAAGGTTATATGTAGTTTTTATTAACAGTACGCATTTGAATAAAGCAGCAACCGAACATTCATATGCAATGAGAAAATATGACATACCGGATAATGCGTAGAACAACAGGGAGTCATGATGCAAACGCATTTTGGCTAACATTAAACGCAACGACACGATATCTGAACTGGACAAAAATTATAAAAATATAAGTAAACTGAGTGCATGCATAGGAAACGGATAGTGAATGTCAAACCCATATTACATACTTGATCAAATAAAGAATAATTCATAGACCTCCTCTCAGCATTGGATAATTTAGATACTTTTCATAACGGTACAACAAATAATAAATAATATCCAACTGGGATTTCAAACTGACATATCATCTTCCTTGCATGTTAGTAAACATATAAGTATTGTTCTTCAAGCATATAAAATTCTTCTTCATTAAACATGCAAACAAACAACGCAATGATCTAATTGTGAACTGGGAAGCAGTATTTTCTGTTGTGTGAAGTTATCGCCCGTAGAATTTTAAATTGCATTCATTTTTTGCAAAAAATAAACATTTCTGCTAAATCCATTTTAAAGTAAAAAGATCAAGAATAAACATTTTATAATTCATTTTAAAATAACGATAAAAATTTTCTCTTTGTTGTAGAAAAAGTATTTTCCCCGTTATTTTTATTGAAAAAAAACTATGAAACATATATGTATCAGGCTTATATATATTTATTTTCTAAGGCCAAAGTGTTACTGAGACAGGCGGACAAGAAATAAAGAGAGATGGAGTGGGGAGGGAGGCAGGGAGAGAGTGAGAGTGTGGAGAGAGAGAGAGAGAGGAGAGAGAATGAGTGAGCATGTGGAGAGAGAGAGAGTGTGAGAATGTGGGGTGAGAGCCTGAGTCTAGAGAGAGTGGTTGGAGAGAGAGAGAGAGTTAGTGGGGAGAGACAGTAAGTGGGGAGTAAAGAGAGGAGTGGGTGAGGAGAGAGTGAGTGAAAGAGAAAGGGAGAGTAATTGCAGGGGGGTGAGAGAGAGAGAGTAGTGTTTAAGTTTCATGTTAAAGTTATGTCAGTCGTTTTTGCATATATAACTGAGCTGGCTTTTTTTTTTTGCATTTTTGATGTTGTAAATTTTGCATTTCTGGGTACTTCAAAATTTACTCTTATTTTGACCCGCTTGATATCATACTTGTATATTTCTTCTACTTGTATAAAACAAGATATTTAACTTGAATGGGTTGCAAGTTAACTTGAATGTGTTCATTGTGGTGTAACTTACCAATCAGTTCTCTACATGTTTTCCAGTATCTATATATAATGCCGCGCAATTCACAAGTTCGCAATTTATTTAACGATATTTAACGATTAGCGGGTTCCAGTAAGAGTTCTTCCAAACTTCTTTCTTTACTCCTCACTTAAATATAAAAAGCAGTGAAGGAGAAACTTCAGGAGTACTGTGCAACAATGTATTTGTGAGAAGTTGTGTAAATCAGATCTGGATATTTAAAAATTGCAAGGAACGTTTGGAAAAATTTAAAATCACAAAATTTTACCAAAATAACATAAAAACGTGTGAGTTTTCAACTCTATATACAACCATTCCCAGTGATAAATTAAAATCCAGGCTTTTTGACATTATCGACAGCTGCTTTTTCAATAAGAATGGAACTCGAAAATTTATTTACCTTGTCATTGGTCATTTACAAAATTATTTTGTTAAAAAACATTCTGTTTGTAAACACAAGTACTCTGAAGTTGATATTAAAAAGATATACTTGAGTTTCTGATTGACTATATCTATGTGTTTTTTGGAGACCAGGTCTTCCAACAATCTGTCGGATTTCCCATGGGTACCAATTGCGCCCCGTTATTAGCAGACTTATCTTTGTACTCATATGAAGCAGAATTTATTAAAAATCTTATATATGAGAAGAAAACACTTGCTGTGGCCTTCAACTCGGCATTTAGATATATTGACGACATATTATCAATTAACAATAGTTTTTTCCGTTCATATGTCGACACGATATATCCCAGTGAGCTTGAAATTAAAGATACCACAAAGTCTGACACATCTGTTTCATACCTAGATATTTTACTAGAAAAAGACGTTAATGATAACCTAACAACAAAGCTTCATGATAAACGTGATGACTTTACCTTTTCAATCGTCAACTTCCCTTACTTATGCAGCAATATACTCTTATCAGCTGCATATCTCTCAGTTGATTCGTTACGCAAGAGCATGCGCTATGTATGACAATTTCTAAAACGAGGTTAGTTATTGACAAAACAAGTTGATGAAAAAAGGATATCAACAGTCTCGTTTAAAGTCATCATTTCGTAAGTTCTACGGTCGATACAATGACCTTGTCAGCAAAAAAAAAAAATCTACCATTAAGTCAAATGCTGACTGACATTTTTCGTACTAATTGTTATGCCATTATTTACACACTGATTTGTCGATTGGATTTTCTGTTATTTCCCTGTGTGTGTGACCGGTCAGCAGGGATGCTCACTTCTCCATGCCACCTGATCCCTCCTCCGATGTTTAAGAGGTCCTTGTTTGCTCTGCTCCTGATTTTTATCGTTTGAATGGACTTTTGAGCTTGAATACTGTTCTTTATCACCATATTTCATGATATGAATTATTTCCCGCTTATGCATGGCATGCGGGGATCTAGATGGGCTTCGGTTTTTAGGGTCGAAAGACCATTGACTTTCAATGCCAAAGGAATAGTCACTTTCTACATGTATTTAAAATATCTCGGTTTGGCACGGCACCAGAAAGATTGGACAACCAAACGCTGAGCTCCCATTGCGTACGAAGCTATCTCCCATAGACACTAGGCTACTGTGATCAGTGCCTAATTTAATTGCAATGATATCAAGTTTTTGAAAATAGCCATCCAGTAAATGCGGGTTCGTGACAACGTTTTAGGGGGTATTGATATTTGGAAAAACAAGACGTTAGAATACAGCTAGAAAATAAAACATTAAAAAATGCGGTACTGATACTCCTCCATACTTTCTCATTATTAAAATTTGACAATCTAGACTATACATTTGTAGACTTGTGAATTGTCTTTGTGTTCTCGGCAAATAGATAGCAGAAAACATGTATAGAGGGATGAAAGGATAACTTACAACACATGCAAGTTTAATGTCTTGTTTACTACAAGTAGACGAAGTGTACAAGTATGATATCAAGCAGGGCAAAATTACAGTAAATTCTGAAGTTGTACATGTATGTTCGGAACTACATGCTAAAATTAATCAGAATTACCTACTTACATGTGTAGACTATGAACCTGCTACGATTGTAAGTTCGGATTTACAAACTTACAAGACTGGATATTTGAACACGATTATCCTCCATACTTAAGCACCCTTTTCTCGTGACGGCTGCCTTTTTACTTCTTTTGTTCAGAAGAGGATCGAGCGTGGGAGAGGGATCTCCTTACATATATGTAGTAAATGAAATAGTACCCTCCAAGGTAACACGGAACCCTTGTTAGAATTTAAGTTTATGCTATGGAGGTAATCGGCTAGTCCTTCAGAAGTTTCATTACCCCCTACCCCTTAATATCCGTTTTTGTTTCTTTTTGTTGTTTAGTTTTTGTGTGTTTGTGGTTATGTTTTGTTTTGTCCCTTTTTTGCAAACCTTTACAGTAAAGAAACTAAATTATTTACCGGTGTATTGCGATTCTTTGAATCAGGAATGCTCCAAGAAACTCATGTGTCGCCTGCTTTGTAGTTTCCTTAAAGATGTAAATAAATCTTAAAGAAGTCAGCTACTTTTTACTATTAGCATGATAGTTTATGCATTCGCTTGCAAAGAAAAAATGACATCCATGGATTAGTATAAGACTCCAATAGAATTTGACAAGAAAATGTTGTTCCCTAACCCTCAAATGAATAATTAAATAGAAATTATATTAGAAATGGTTACTAGTATTTATCATTTATTAATGCGTGTTTCCAACAATCCTCCAAAGGGATTTCTTTCTGTATTTGCTGCAATATTGTCAGTCTACATGATCCACCTGGAATACCAATCCCGATGTATTTTTATAGTATTTAAATACAAGTTTATTTGGTAAGCGAATACGATACAGTTTCAAAGCACTGTATCATAAGCTCGACGTGTTTTCAACAATCCTCCAAAAGAGATCAGTTTGTCTTTACTACAATTGTCAGTCTACATGATCTATATGAGTGGATTGTAATGCTGATATTTTTTCATAATATCTCATGACAAACAGCGCACAAGCTAAATAACATAGACCTACCCCTTAAATGTCAAAAATATTCCGTTTATCGGCACTATGATCTATTTTTGAAAAGTAGGTCAAGGGTCACAAGGTCAGTAACCATGGTAATTTAAAAAGCCATAGTACCAAGCAATATATACTGTATATGTGCAAAATATCAAATCCATACCTCTTACAATTCTCGAGATAAAGGGTGTGACAGACGGACAGACAGACAGGGTAAATTGATCCCTAAGTGCATCTCTGCTCTGCAGGCGACACAAAAATGTCGTTTTGTGATACTTAATACCACCAAAATGCATGGACTTCTGATTTCTTAACAAAGTTTGGAAATTTACAATGTCAGAATTTAACGTTTTCAATCGTTCCTAACAGTAAGATTGCTGTTGTATGGTTGCATTTCGTTGCAAAACTGTAATCAAATCAACAAGAATGTTTTTGTTACACCGTATTTATAATTATAGCTTTATAAGCTATGTTTATAAACTTAAACTGATCTTTAACTGATTTTATTGACGTTTTATTAGATTTTCTTTCTATCTTTAAAATATCTTCTTATAATTTATATTTTTATGTTAAATAAAATGTTTTCATGATTTTTTTTTTATTGTTGCAGGCCCGTAGGAAGCAATTTCAGTGTGTGTGAGGGGGGAGGGGGGCACAGCCATACGTTTTCAGTTGGGGGCACTATCAACAACCAAATATTCCTTGACAAGCGAAAAAAAGTCTTCAGACGATTTTATTAAGGGGGCACCAGCATATAGTAGCTATGTTTTCTATAGTAATCTACAATAATGTATAGTAATGCCCCCCTCCACCCCACCCCGGGTTCCTACGGCCATGCGTTGGTCACAGCTCTAAAATTATCAGAAATAGCCATCCTTGTGTTCTATGAGTCCATTCATATCAAACAGATTTTTTTTATTTTGGTCTCTCTCCTTAATTGTCAGAAGAAATCAAATTACATACCTCTAATTAGTGAAAACCCAAACCACTGGGGGGGGGGGGGGACTTTTTTTGATGAGATTGTTAATGTGCATCTTAATGACGTTGCCAATGTTCAATGCACGAAGAGGAGATTGTTGAAAAAGTTATCTTCGGAAAAGGAGATTATCTGAAGAATATCCTTTGAAGGAAACAAGCAATGCAACTCTTATTGGTCTTATTTTGAACTTTTATAAGAGTTATCTCCCGTTAACTATTTATGGCCAAGGGAGTCAAAAAGAAACTAAACCTCGGATAATTATTAAAATGTGCAGAGCAAACGTTTACTGCCATTTATTATTATTATCATCATTATTATTATTAGAGGGGGTCAACATATATTACACTGTTCAATCAACATGACAGATTGTAGCGCAATTTTTGTATTTTTTTCATCTCAATTTTTCTATTTTTTTATTCCTTTTTTCATCTGATAATAAAAAAAATCGAGATTTTTATCATTCTAGGTAAAATCTGTTTTAATAAATTAATAAAAAATTGAAAACATCAAAAATTCAAAACATCAAAATAAGTTAGAAAGTGCACTTATGCCAATCCTTTTTTAAGTCAATGGATGCAATAATTGGATTCTATTTCGATAAGTGTGCATGAAATGACGAAATTTTGGAATAGGAGGGGCTAGAATTTTGTTTATGATGTTTGTCGTGTCTGTCAACAAGAAGTCCCTGGGGCATACAATGGGGAATTTAAAAAAATGTAAAGAAATTATTAATATTGTAAAGTTTTAAGGTTTTATTATAATTTTGAACTTCCCCCAAGCACTGTATTCACCCAAGTCAACTGAAATGGTACATAAATGGGTAAGCAGGGCCCAGAGCAAGTGAGAGAGGCGTATTGTTCATATCCACTCGCCCAATAAAATTGTATTCAAAATATTTCACCAAAATTTCTATATGTATTTATTTAATTCAATTGCTGCATCCAATCGGTCATGAATTTTATCCACGGTATATTTTGAATAAAATAGAAATAATATTCGGCGGACAATGTCACCTTGTTATTTACGTTCCCTGCAGGAGCCCCACGACTTGTATTTCGGTGGCCCTTCTCTCTTTTGGCCGACCAGTGAACCGTAACGTCGACGAACAGACACGAAAGTTTTACAGGTTTTACTTCGGAACACACTTTCGGACAGGGGAAACAAGATACCAAATATACAGAGGAGTTTTGACACATAAAAAGGTAAGTATTAAATAAAGTTATAGTACAAGAAAGTTAGATTTCTGAAATAGGAAAATTTGGTACTTTGAAAGTTGTCACAGGCCGTCAAAACAATTTACACCCAGCTGATAAGGACCGTAGGATATTCAGACTGCATGTTTTTATTAACACGACGCGATTTTCACACGCGATGCTTATATTGCAGACAAAAACAATTTTACTGAAACACCGTCAGTCTTAGTTTTCATAAAGACTTTAAAAACTTTCGTTGTCTTGTAACTGTTAAGCTTGAGAAGGGATCTTGAAGTAAGTCTGCCTTCATATACTTCAATATAAAGCCATTATTTATCACACTTCTTTTTTAAAAAAATGTATACTGTTTTTTGTATATTCTTGACTAATTTCAGTAAAATTGTATAACAGTTTAATCATAGGTGCTTTGAATCCGTTATTCACCCGGCTTACAGGTCAATTAAGCTGTTAATTAATGCACCGTTTGACAAGGAAGCAATTTGGCGATATTTGTTTATGTATTCTCAGATTGTTTGTAAGTATTTCAGAAAAATATATTCCATGGCTTTTTCTGTGAATCTAAACGACGTACTAATTTATGTTTAATATCCACCTGTTCACTTTTGGTCTGGTAGCCATACAAGAATTATCTGCCCTTGGACCACTGGGGGAAAAAAGTCGAAACCATTTAAAAATGTTTGGCATGTTTTAAATTCCCGTCACAATAAGCATAATTTGTTTGGATAGCTATATGACATTGTTTTGTAAATATGTCGAGTCCATGTGGCTTTCAAAAAAATATAATGAGGGATTGCAACTCATTGCGCCTTAACAAAATTAATCCCCATGGTCTTATATGACTGAACAAAGTGACACTTAACTAAGTTTGCTCTGTCGTATTTTCAATTGCTCATTAAGGAGTTAAAACATAGGAATCACACTCGAGTACTTATAATTCTATTTTTGTAACAGTGTCGCAATTAATGGGTTGATGATTTCTAGGTAGTGCATTCACTTTCCCTTTGTCAATAACAAGACATTTTGTGGTATGCTTTCCTTGGTCATAATTCGTTTCACCGATTCGTATCAATCAAAAATGTAATTTAAATTGAAATCAATACTTTAAATTCTTTTTTTGTAAAACATTGACAAAATATTGACGTTGATCATGTATTTGATATTATTAGCATCAAAAGGCACAATGTGATGAAAAAAGCACTAGTAAAGAAATTAGTAAGCCAAATTTGTGATTTAGAAAAGAAAGATTAAGTTATTAAGAGTTAATTTGGTATTTTATTGGGTGGTAAAATGTTAGGACGTCAAATACATGTAATTCCGTATGTCAAGTTTGACAGTTTTATGAATTTTAACTCTGATCCTCAGATAAGTACACTATATGATGAAAGCACATGCAGAAAAAATAGTAAGCGAAATTTATGATGTTAAATAGAAAGATTAATTTATTGATTAGAAAATTGTATTTTTTTCTGTAAATGGTACATGCTCGTTATAAGGACGTCACAAATTCCATATGTCAGATATGGCATTTTTATGAATTTTGGAATAAAGTTTGCATATAGTTGATTGTCAAAATATAGCTTAAATTTGGCAAATATTCACTTCCCCTCTTTAGACCAAGTGACATTTGAAAAGCCGTTGATTTAGTGTGATTTTCTCCCGTGGTGAGCCTCAGTCCTTTCACACTCCAAGATAAGTCTGTAGCTGGCTTGCCTCAGGCAAAATTGTCAATGTATACAGATTATGTCGTTTATTTTTATACATATATGCTTGGCTTCGTTTGTTCAGCTATCAAGCACCGCGATAAAAGATAGAAGATTGATGTGATATGCATACGATATAAGAGAATATAAAAAACCATTTAAGTTCACATACATAACCCAATCAACAAATTCAGGGCCAACTTTTATTTTCTTGGTTTCATGTGATAATTGATATATTTCTTTAATTTTCATGAAAATCTTGCTTTAATCTTAAAAATTTGATCAGAAGTAGGAAGTTGATAAATAATTGAGATAAAATGTGAAAGCTTTTAATTATATCGGTGTAACCTTATGCATTGGCTAATTGAATGGGAAGTTATTTTTTTTTTTCTTTGAATATTGCGCCCACAACAGGAAATCTAAGTCGTGTATAAGCGCATCTGTAATTTATAAAATTATAAGCGCAATCAATAATTAACTTATCTTTGTATTTACAAAAAAATCACTTACTGATGAATTCATATTTTGGCGGTTATCTTGGACTAGTGTTGACAGCGCGTGAGGCGCTAAATTATAAGTTGTCAATCTGCATAACGCAACCAATAGTTATGCGTTTACAATAATCATATATGGATTCTGGCGGTAATCTTGGGCTAGTGCATTTTTGACAAGGCATGAGGCGCTGAATTATGAATCTTGCTAAATAAGTGTACATGTATCTATCATTAGCAAGGTCTTTTCCTCTTCCGATAAAGGTTTGCAAACTAAGCTTTAAGTAGCTAATCATTGCATTTTCTCCTCTTTACAGAATGTCTGAATTACTGGGACACGTCCCAAACTTTCGGAAGCTTCGTGGAAAGCCGAATGATGATGGCCTGGACCGTATGAGTCACGTGGTCACAGTCGTCCTCCTCATAATTTTTACCGTTGCCATTAGCTCAGGTCAGTTCTTCAAAGACCCGATAGTATGCTGGAATCCTGCAGAATTCAAAGACCATATGGAGTCGTATACAAAATGGAACTGTTGGGTGAAAAACACCTACTATGTTCCAATGACAGAGGAAATTCCAGTCAACATCGACCAGCGACAGTCGGCAGAACTAACGTATTATCAATGGGTGCCAATTATTTTACTTTTCATGGCATTTTTATTTAAACTTCCTAACATGGTCTGGAGAATTTTCAATGGCGGATCAGGCTTGAACATGGATAAATGCGTCTACTTCGCAGAAAAGGCACAGTATGACAACCCAGATGACAGACAGAAAGATCTGTATGCTCTTGCAAGATTCATGGATAAATGGCTGGATACCAACAAAGAGTACAAATGGAACGTTTTCGTCCGCACCAAGCATCAGGCTTCTCGATTCATCTGTTTCTTCTGCAACAAACGCGCCGGAAGATACCTCACGGCCATGTATCTGTTTGTCAAAGTCTTGTACGTCGTAAACGCCATTGGACAACTGTTTTTACTGAACGCATTCCTCGCCACTTCATATAACTTTTACGGATTCGAATTTTTGGAAAACATGGGGCAGAGTGGTCCATGGAGAGAGAGCCCAAGGTTTCCTCGCGTCACCCTATGTGATATTCGCATTCGCCAACTTCAGAACCTGCAGCGCTTCACAGTACAATGCGTTCTTCCTATCAACCTCTTCAACGAGAAAATCTTCATTTTTATTTGGTTCTGGTTAATTTTTATTGCATGCATTGCCACCTTTAACCTTTTGAACTGGATCTACCTTATCATGTTCACCAGGAATAAGGTAGCTTACATCAAGAAGTTTTTGAAGATAAACAACGAACTGCATACGAACTTTGACAAGAAACTGGCAGCGAAATTCGCAGAGAGTTATCTTCGGGATGATGGCGTCTTCCTTCTTCGAATCATCGCTAGAAATACCACCGATCTTGTCGTCACAGATCTTGTCAAAGAGTTGTGGGGTATCTTCAAAGATAAACAAAATACAAAGAAGAACAGAGAACTGGAACCAGAAAGCAGTATGCTGGACGAGGCCAAAGAACCACTCACGTGATAGCTAGTAGACTAGATTTTTTCCCCCAAGCAATTCATGTGATGTCTCGATTGTCGAGACCTCTAGCCTTTCGAGTTTCGCCATTTTTAGAGTCGTTTTATGTCAGAATGTTAGTTAGTTCTCAGGCCAATCTTAAAGTCACCCGTCAGACTTGGTGCTTTTTTCAACTTCCATAGATACATAGTCAATATGTTTAAAAATTCTGTATGATGGTTGTTGTACTAATACATGTAATTAATAATTATATGCAGTGTAAACTTTTTAGATAACGAAACAACGCATTACAAAATCTAGTCTCAATTAAGGATTATTATCTGGGTAATGGTATTTAGCAGTGTCACTGACACACCTAAAACAATGCATATTAACAGAGCCGGAGTAAAAGCTCGGAAGTTGCTTGTGAGATCTGGGTTGTGAGATTCAGCATTTTAATGTAGTCTTATTTTATGATATTTAGCCTTCAGTTTCTGAAAGGTTCAACAACGAATCCTTTGTCTTCCTCTGTATAGAAAATGCTATAATATCTATGTATAAAACACTGTAGCTAGTTTTGTAAATAATGCATCCATCAAATAAAAGATATTTTATTTAGTATGAAACGATTTTATGTTGTGTAAACGGATTATATTTTCCTCCAAATGTAACCACATCCCCATTTTTTGTTGTTTTTCTTTGCTTCTGTATTAAGAATGTGATCTCATCTAAATGACACGCAATGTTCGGTATATTTTATTTTTTGTCATTTGTTCATCTTGTCTTCATGGCATTAGCTTGCATTTGATTTTTTTGATGTCATCCATGTCATTGAGATGTTTTAATTCTTGTTGAAACTGTTTTATTAGAGAGGCATTCCTTTTATAGAAAATCAAGGTTTATGCTTATTTTTGTAATACAGAATTTAAAAAAAAATACTTTGTTCAGCGATGCGAATAAATAATAAAAAAGTAAATTAATTGTTTTGTTTTTGTGTATGAAATGTTCTGCTGGGCCTGCGCAGAGCTAGGATGCTGTCGTGATAAGAAATTTTATGGTTGGATTACCCGTTTATTTTATTACAAATGAGGAATACATCTACGTTTCAACTTATCTCATTTTTTTTAACTTAATCATTGGAGAGAAAAGCTTTGTAAACTCACATTACATAAAATTCAGAAGAGATCGTATTTCCTACAGGCAAACGATATATAATCACACTTTTTAGGAAACACCTGTAAACACATGTACATCCAAAAATGCACTCGAGGCTTTAATAGAAATTCCGTAGAACAGTACGTAATACGCGTTCGTTAATTAATGTATATTTCTTTTTAATTGGATACGAGCATTTGTCAAGATCGCTGTGGGTGTATTATTGCCCGACTGGGACATTCACGCGAGAGGTCGGGCCAGCTAGACCAACGAAGTTTCAAGCTCTGGATGAGGGTCACGAATTCAGTCCCCCGATTATACCTAATCTGTGGAGATAATTAATTTCAGTGTCTCTGAGGCGAAATACAATTTGGAATACCCAAAAACGATAGAGGAAGCATTTGTCCTCAGAGATGGGAGAAGGGTAAGTGTTTTGACATTTGTTTGTTTATGTGTTTTTTCACCCGAAGAAAGGGACACACAATTGGCAAAGTTTGAACTCGTGCGAAAAAAATTAAAATTTTTGACATTTGTTAAATAAAAATATTTAAAACAAAAAATGCTACGACATTGTGACTGCATACAGTTTGCTGTGTTATAGTTGGGAGATTTTTGTTGGTTGTCCAGCCTGTTTCCGACATTATGGCCTATAGCGATTGTGGGTTTAGTCATTTGATGGATGCGATGGCCTTTGTGTTTATGACCTGTTTCTCTCTCTCTCTCTCTTTCTCTCGGTCGTTATTACACAGATATACAACATCAAGTCATTTGGATTGGTAATGTTAGAGAAATTTCTGGATTTAGTTCATTGAAATTGTCTTAACCTTCTCAACACATTTCAAACTATATAAATTGGGTCACTTTAAAACTTTGTTTACTAGGAGGTCGGACTTTTATTTTTATTTTTTTTTTCCTGACATACGATTTTATAAGTTCTCATAAACCAACGACATGTCAGCTGTCAGCTTATACATTATTTCTTTTTAATGTATATTACATGGAAATTACATGACATGATTTTCAAGCTGTTTTCATTCTCGAACTAGAAATTGACTCCCTCACGCCCGAATGTTATGTGTCCTTGCGGTAAATTGGATTGTGTGAACCGTGGTATCCCCTTTGTCAGTGAGATGCCTTCGATTACCTTTGATGTAAACAAAGATAAAATGCTTCATACTAAGGTGTAAACTTCTAACCCGAAATACTTCACGTTGTACCCCAGGTGATCGATTGATGAATTGGAGTACGTTCTTAGTTTTATACCAAAATGATGAAATATTTTGAGCCCATCTCGATATTGACAGCATTTATGGATGGACGGAAGTTCAAATAAATTTCAAAAATTTCCCTCCTCTTATACTTCAGAATTCAATAAATTATATTGTCTTTGTTAGCCATAAAGTAACCGGAGTTTTTTAGTCATTACTGATTGTTTGAAATTCGACCCATTATCAACTATACTACTCGTAATACACAATCTATATCCATGCTCATACATTGTCGCAAACGCATCATTTGTGCATAAAATTGCATAGTAATTATTCACTTTTTTTATGATTAATTAAAGAAATAAAGTACAAGTCGTGCAATGCAGTTGTGAAAATTACTTCAAAAATAGCAAAATATAAAAATAGATACTCCTTATTCTTAAGCTATAAAATATACTTGGTCGACAAAAATCAGGGGACGACGAAAACACTACTGAGATGAAAACTATGTGTCACGGAGATACTTGTAGGCAGAACCCCTTCGATGTATACGCCCGGGCTGTTGTGGATTCCCTTTTCACAATAAAATTTATTAGACATCATTTATGCTATAGGAATCGAAATCCCCAACTATATACACATATGAATAAAGATCGGGAATTTTTTTTTTGCATGGAACGATTCTTTATCCTTTCGACGGGCGGAGATTGTAAAGAAAGTTCACCAAAAAGGGGTGGTTCGGAAAAAAAATCTGAAAAATATATAAATCACCGTGTCAAAAAAATACTCTGCATCAAGAAAATGTGTTTAATGTGTTACAGAATGAAGATCGAGATCGATCCTACAGTATCTTAAGGTCACGGCACAGAGGTCAGGCGAACAAAAAGTATGCGCGAAACACTTTTTTTTGCTTTAAGGGTGAAATTTCTCTCCTTTTCTCCTTCCTTTTTTTGTCGCCTTTTCTTGAGTTTTCCTTAATTTTCTTATGACGCCTAGATTGTGTACCTGCCCCGGCATTAAGCGGAACCTATACCGGCCAAAGTTTGAAGGGTGTGGAAATGCGCAAAAATGCTTTCATGTCTGTCGTGTATCTAAGGTTGTATAAAATCAGACAGAATAAAGTCAGAGCTATATAATTTTAATAACTGATAGAGTACAGCTTCCTCTTACGATCCATTCCAAATATGATCTGAAATTCTCCCCTGGGGTCCAGCGCAGGAGGTCAGAATATCTTTTTTGGCCATTACGCATTTTTACTTTTTGACTGTGTAAAGGATATCGGTTTCGGGAGTTTTGATATATGTATTTTTGTTAGGTCTTGTGCAAAGTGCAATTCAACTAAGATAATCCATCAAAACATAAGTAAAAACAAGCCTACGTCTAGCAATTCACAAATCACAGTGAATCAGAAAACATAAAAAATGTCTTCAATTTGAAAAGAGAGAAGCTAAATTGTGCACCATATGTTTTAAAATAATCTTTTACAATTCAACGTTATTATTTTTTTTTCTTGAAATTAACAATCACTAAATTAAGCTTAATGACATCACGAAAAAGTATTTTTTTTTATTATGTTAAATATACCTTCATTGATTGTGAATGATAGCACATCGCCAGGCGCGTAGCTGCCTATACGCAAATACGCAAGTGCGTACACATCATTTTCGAAAATAAAATAAATGAATAAATAAAGAATTTTTTTTTTAATTAGAAGAGAGAGAGAGAGACGGAAGGTTATTCTGAAAAAAAATCTCGGTACCATCCAACAATTTTTTGTGTTTCATATTGTTTTGTGTCATACTGTTTCGAATCAAATTTAATATTATCATGTCTTTATAATCAAATTTGAATTTTTTTTATTAAATAATTGACAAATCCAAATAAATAATTGATTAATCTGTAATTGTTCTATGATACACGGATATTTTTTTAAAAAGATCTTTGAGAAATCATAATTCAAACATTTCGTTGAATGCTATGATCTACTCCTATTCAAATGATTAAAATACGGCATTCTTTGTTAATAACTAACATTTATTATACTTGTTGTTGAACGTTAATAAAGAGTTTATGATACCAAAATAACAGTAAAATATATAGCCTCAACTGCACGTACAATAAATTTACATGGAAGTATAAACTTTGCGTTAAAAACAATATTACTATGTCTTTTATTTTCTAAAATTAAGGCGAAATGGCATAATTTTTATTTTACAAGAAAATGAGTGAAATATATGATAAAACTCAGGAGCTTCCGGGGGCTCCGCCCCCTAGGCCCCCATCAGGGTTTCGTCCTGGACCCACTATCGGGGGGGGGGGGGGTCAAGGCGGCCCCAGACACCCTGCCGTTCTCTGCGTACACTTCATTTCCATTCTGGTTACGCGCCTGATCGCAATGTCAACAAAGAGAGAGAGAGAGAGAAAAAAAAACGCTCAAAATATTACATAGACCATGTATTCAGAACAGATATTAAAAAAAAAAAAAAAAACAATGAAAATTAAATGATCGATCAAATGATAAAAAACAATATCTTTTTATTTTGGATATTATCCATTACAATATAATTAAAGAAAAAATATTTCCTTTTTGTCCAATTTTTTGTAAAGTTTTTCATACGTTTTCTTCCTTTAAAGTGTTTTGTAGGACACACAATCTGATAAAGAAAATAAAACAAAAATCACCATAAACAAAGATTTTATAACTGAAGACTTTGTGTATGTAAAACTTTAGAGATTTCTTGAATTGAATTTTTCTTATTTGTATCTGGTATGATTGTAAATTGTATATTTTTCTTCAAAAGAAAATTTTTTTGTTAAAATTAAAATTGCTCAAGAGAGTCTGTATGGGGTACCCTTTCACCAGACCAAAAATTATGCATATGGGATGTACGTTAACGACCCAGTTTTGACCTAGCACGGCCATCTTTCCGCGAGATAAGGAGAATTCCCGCTTTCTGACAGTGAACAAACGTCTCTGAGCAAACAAGCAGTTCGAAGTCTATAATCGCTTAAACTGACCATTCCCTTCCCTTTGGATTAGTGTCCAATTCGTGACAGAGGACAGAAGGCGGCGAAAATGTAAGTTAATCAAAGGTCTCCATATTCTGTTAATGAAGCTTTTTTTTTAAATAGATTGAAATTAGTGACCCTTTGAATGATCTATAAGGGACGACGATGGTTCATAAGAAAGTTATGTTAGGTAATCGGGTGTATCTTTCCTATATTTTTTTAATTATATATATATATATTTCATGCTTTCAGTTTGTTTTATTTTTTGGTCACGATTTGTGAAGGTACGTACCTTGATTCTTAGTCTCTTTATCTCGTTTATTAACAATGTTAAAGTTTCTTATCACAAAACACAATGTGTAAATCTTCTAAGTTTAGCACCATGCGTCAGCGATAAGTAATCTAATTAAACGTTAAATCATAATGAGTTTCTTGCTATCTGTATGCTAATTAATAGATCTGTCAATCAGATAACTATAAAGGAATTACCAAAAGGCCAGGTCATGTAATATCACGTAACAATCTACCCACGGAAAATGGACCCGTCATCTTCCAACATTAAAACAAAGCTAGCTAACGTTGCTCCTTGTTGAACCGCTGGGATAATGTTCATGCTGTTATCTACAAATCAAAGCATAGATCAAATAACGATCGATCTGGGTCGTGACCCAGTCTGGAAGAATTTGTGATATTTTTTTTAATGCATTTCCTCTGCATCCCGACTTTTGTTAACTTGTCCTACATGCTGCGGTTTTTGTTGGCCTTTCCACATCCATACCCTGTAAAGTTGAAACAGACACCGTCTGTGACTCCTTGACCTAAAAAAACCAAAAGCAAACAAAAGAATGTAAGCATATCATTTATAAAAACCATGTGAATTTAAATAGATGTCCTTATGTAGTAGAAAAAATCCTGATTGAATTTCCACTATGTAATATTGGGTGTCGGTTTTTGTATTTAACGGAAGAACAAAGAGTCTGCAGATCAACTATTGAAATGACCCAATGATTGAACCCTAAACATGAAAGCCATTATGTCATAAACAAAGAAACTTTACATATTTTTTTGCATGTCCTTGCTTTTGTTTAGAACCAATCCAAAATAGTGTTCTTTAGCATCTTTGATACAGACCTTGTGCCTAAAACAATATGTTCTATATTACACAGCCATAGTAACCGAATAACAAATGTTCAAAGTTATATTTCTATAGTTTTCGGACATTCTGCTGTTTATGGGGGATAATAACCATTCGTGATATGCTATAATTATTTCCATGGTTACCAAATCAACACTTAAAGAGACATAAAAAGACATTGAAAAGGTTCATAAACTATTACGCCATTGACCTCTCACAGTCGGGGGTTATTGAATACTGGCCGGTTATCTCCAATTTATCAACTTTGGATAGTATGAGATTATAATCCTCGGTTACATACAGGTCATCAAATTCTGAACCAGCCATGTTTGTAATACCCGGCTGTATAAACACGGTTACCATGGTACATGAACACAGCAAATTTAAACAGGTTTTCGGAGTTTAATTTTAGGAAGCTAGTTATGTAACTATGTAGATATCACAGAATACGCATTTAAAGTCGATTGTTCCGATTAAGACGCATATTTTTTCTTACACAAATATACTTGGAATATGTATAATAATAAATCATGTGTTGTTTTTTTTTTTCGAAATCAAAGACCAACAAGTTTAAATTCATTCTTCATATTAATAACATTTGAAATAGACCTTATTTTCTTTTCATTATTATATGTACAAAATCGTAATTGAAAAAATTAATATGACTCAATTATTTCTCCTCAGTACTGATGTAAAATGTCAGATTCTTTATTATGGGGGTACTTACTAATCTGTGTCAACGCTCTATCGTGTGTCACCAAAATTACAATATCCTCATAAAAACGATATCCTTATTTATTGTTCATTTTCAATTCTTTTTCTTGTGATATCAATTCCTTTCAGTTCTAATCTTTCAATGTAATCAAGACCCTGGACATTGACCTCTTTAAATCACCGGGTTTAGCTCCAGAACTTTAAATAACTTTGACTTCCATGTGAAATCATCGTCTTTTTTTGAAAATTAACTTTAATTCCTTTACAGTGCATATGATCGCACTTAAAATGATCTAAATTTAAAATCTTTCTCAGATTCACTTCATTCTTTGGGGATCTTTATTGGAATGGGAATAAACCTGACGAACTCTCTCGTTTTCAAGGACGTAATATGAGAAAAGATATAACGCTTCCTGTTTTTCCATACACGACTACTTCAATGAAAATTCTCAGCTGTATTAAAGATATTGGTCGAAATACAGACAGTCACGCCATGAGATTTATAAACAATTACCACTTTCTCAAGCCATTTTATTTTAAGATTGTACTCTGACAGCAGAATAAAATAATAAAATTGTCAAATGCACAACTCTTTTTAACAACAAACTTTTATGCAGCCAGTCTGTTCATGTTGTCAGTCAGGAGGTATGGGGTTCAATTTTATTGTTCACTAAAAGGACAGCTAAGAAAGGACCTGAACAAACCAAGACATACGCTAAACCTCTTCCTTCGCCATCAATGAAAAGAACAAATCTGTTTGATTTTGTTGCCGGTGATACTGTTGTTTTCTATTTTGGTTGTTTTTAAGACTTTAGTTATCAATTTCAATTTCAAGAGCGAGGGAAAACCCACAATCTGATATATATAAGTTGTTTTGAAACAGCTGATGAAGTACTTTTACCAGCGTTCTGATTCTCGACTCCAGTGACTACCGGTACATCAAAGTATGCAATACATGTACTTAAAAACTTTATTCAGGATTGGTGCTGTAAACGCTAGTAATAAATTAATTCCTAAGTGGGGTTTTGTTGCTCAACCCAACTCAAAGTACAAACGAATGGCAAAGACAAACAAACGAAAAAAGAGCGAATGATAGACTATTGAGTAGAAGTTAATTCTTGTCTGAACATTCCTTTTAGATTGTTGACCACAGAAACAAATGTTACAAAGTGTTCTTTTGAATCTCACTTTTGTCCTTGATTTTCAATTTGAGGTTGAAAATGGTCATTTTTTATGAATTTTTGAAAATCAAATTTAATTATGTTATTAATGATTACAATAAATACAAAGATGGCAAGCTTTTCTACGTTACACCGCTGTCTACCGTACGGGTAGAAAAGGGTGAATGACCGGTCCCATTCTATTTGTACAAAAAACAAATAAGGTGTAAACACCATAAAACAAGATCTATATATGTCAAGAATTTGATACTTGATGTAGGGGACTATACATTCGACAAGTTATTCATGACGTAACAAAAATGATTCATCTCTCCTTTTTGTACAAAAAATCTACCATGATCACCTACATACATGTATACCAAACCTCCACAGAAGTTGTGATACCTGTAACTTGAGAATAAAGGTGCACGGGCCTAACGGGGATCATAATTTATCAGGATTTCTGCTCGAGATTTTTAAAAACCCGCAGAACAGCACATTTTTTCTTGACTGTACCTTACTGAGTATCCGCTCAGACCAAGCGTGACATCAAATTTGTGGGTGTGTGTGTGACTAAATCAGAGAAATGTTTACTTCTCGTCTGTTTGGTTTCCATTGATAAGTGAGACGTGAATTGGGGGACTTTTGTGGAACTTTTGACCGAACACTCTTACGGAGGGTCCAAGACCGGGTGTAGTGGGTATTGAAGATCATAAACCCCAGGACAAATCAGGGGAAGTATTCTGAACCATGTAGGTATTCAAATTCGAGACTAATAGACCGATTTACATGTATATACCACAAACTTGTGTTGATATCTTAGGTTTTGTTTGAGGACAAATTGTAAATGATTGTTATGATTGTTTTAGCACATGTATATTGTATTTCAGGGTTACAGGTAGGTTAAACATTGTGTTTAGTTTTCACCTTCCGGATGTGTGCACTTTTATGCAAACCTTCAGCATTTTTCTGAATGTGTATACCAGTTAAAATTTAAAAAAAAAAATACATGGAATGGAGTTTAAGAGAAGATGCGTTAAGCCCTTAGGCAAAAAATACTTTTAAAAAAAGATTTTTAAAAAATGCTAGGGTTGGAGACTTATCCTATCCCTAAATTATTGGTACAACTATCTTTGACTAGGCGACTGAATTGATAAGTATAACGAATGTTTATCGCACACATGTCGCATTTGATGAAGTACCATTTAATATTCTAGGTCCATATCTCTCTTCGTTGTGATAAAGTGGGGCATTGGAAAATGGTGACACATTTATAAGGCATACTCCATTGAACACACATAAATTAGATGTAGAGGAGCAGTGGTGTGAATCAATTTTATTTATGGTTTAAATTGTTTTCAGTTCAAATTCACCAAATTAAGTGGAAAATCCTGGTGTGTATATATTAGAACATACAAAATGTAACTAACATTTTGTACCGTTTATATCTACTTAGAAATTTCCGCTAGAGAATGGATAAGGTACAGTTGTACAGATATTGCGAAATCCCTGTACTTAAGCTTTTAAAGTTTCACAATATAAAAGTTAGCTCTTTTATAAGTTCATATTCTTACAAGATCAGCGTTAGATAGGGTGTGTTTCCTACATGTAAGTAAAATTAACACAAATTTATGACAGAAAAGTGTGATAATTTCAAGTTGTAGTGAAAAAATTCCAAGGATTTGTTGAATTTAAATGTAAAGGGTGTGGGGGTGTCTAAACACAGAAAATTATGAAGGTTTTTGCCAGTTTATTGCTGCAAAATGATAAGTTTAGTGTTAAAAATATTTCCGCCGGTTTCCATAGACACAAGATCTATGATATTGGGGGAGACCCAACGGCGTAAGTATACAAATAACCGTCTGAACAACTCAACTAACGTTAACTAATCAACCGCTGCCTGACGGCTTAGTTTTTTTGCTTAGTTTGAAAATAACCAGTCTTCGTTTGTACCACAAACAGAAAAAAGAGTATAAAGTCAGCTAGGCCGAAACTTCGTCAGTCGTTTTTGAATTTTTTGTTTTGTCCCGTCCTTTAGCTTTTTTCCTTTGGCATCGCCCACGGCGTGAGTATATTGTTGGATCCGCTCTTCTTACTAGCGAGTTGTTCCCTAATGCTTAATTTGAATAAATTAGAATTTTCTAACACCTTTTAATTTTTTTTTTTACTCTTTGTATAATTTTGAAAGGATTAACTTTTGATTTGATTGTTAATTTGCAAAAAACCACTTGCGTGTGCATGCATGGCTGTTGTTGTTGTTGTTTTTTTTTTTTAAAGTTTGATATTTATAGTTGAATCATTTTGCAAAATCATATTGAAAGTTCTTTGCTATTGTCAATAGGTTGTAATAGAAACCGGTAAATTTCATGTTTATTTAAAATTATTCAGATTATTTAATACAAGAAAGGTAAACGTGACAGGTGATGAACCCACGCAATGTTTTGCTCGATTTTTCTGTTATATGTTCATAAATAGAATGGAATTTTAAATATGGGCAATTTACTTATAACGAAAAGGGGTTTTATTCACCTATTGATAGGTGTTTATTAAATCGATAAATTGATCGCGCTTGATTAATATGATTTTTAAAAAGAAACTTTAAAAAGGGGAACAGGTGAAAGAATTATCACGATCTATCTGATATATCAGCCTACACACAGATAAAAAGTAACTTAAATGGACTAGTGCAGGAAGTCTCAAACATATGTGCTTGTCAAGAGCTCACGCCCTTGGACAAACAAACGTCCCCTTTTAAATATGCCTTTAAATCTTAAGTTTATAGGTTTTTGAGTGTTGTAAATTTACCTACTCAAACAGTTTGGGAAAATGCAGTTACCTAGTCTTTTTTAAATATTTTAGGTATTTTGTATTTTATTAAGTAATTTTTGCTACAAAACAACGTCACTATACATACTATTAATTATACATATCATAATAATTTTGACTGTTTTTGTGTTCTTACTCAAAACTATTAAATTAAATACTCAGAGATATAAAACTTAAGTATAAGTCGACGATATTCTTTTAGAACATTTAAAGAATAAACGAGGAATCAGTTTAATTCATATAAAAGATGTACAAAACTAAAATACTAAATCAATCATTGATGTAATTTCTACATCCCTCTGTCTTCTATTTTTTAGGGTGGAAGGTATATTAGGCGCGGTTCCCTCTATCTCTAAACTCCGGGGGACCAACAACGATGACTGGATTGATCGTCTCAATCATCGTTACACAGTTATCCTCCTTGTTATCTTCGCTGTTGTCGTCAGTACGGGCCAATTTGTGGGCGAACCAATTCAGTGCTGGTGCCCGGCCGAATTTACAGATGCATATGAAGCCTACACTACATACATCTGCTGGATTTCTAATACGTACTATATTCCCATGGAGGAAACCATTCCAATTGATATTCGTACGCGACAGGAAGCGGAAATAACATACTATCAGTGGGTACCCATCATTCTACTTTTCCAGGCGCTAATGTTTAAAGTCCCGAATCTTTTCTGGCGATTTACTCATAGCGCTTCCGGTGTGAATCTGGATAAGATTGTCGCCATGGCGGAGGAAACTCAACTTGGTTCTCCCGATGATAGAGCGGAAGCGATCAAAAATCTCGCCAGCTACCTGGACAAGTGGCTGGGAACTTACCAGGAGTACAGAAACAATATCTTTGTCCGTGCCAAGAAAAAAGCAGAGAGGTTTTGCTTCTTCATCTGTGACCGCCGAGGTGGGACATATCTAATAGGTCTCTTCATCACAATCAAGGTTGTCTACATGGCTAACGTAATTGGACAATTTTTCATCCTTAATGCGTTCATGGCAACGAAGTACAACCTTTACGGTTTTGAAGTGATTCAAAATTTGATTGACAATGAACCGATGATGGAGTCTCCGCGATTTCCACGCGTGACCCTATGCGACTTTCAGATCAGACAACTACAGAATCTTCAGCGTTGGACAGTGCAATGCGTACTTCCTGTTAATCTATTCAACGAGAAAATCTTTATTTTCCTGTGGTTTTGGTTTTTTCTAATCGCTTTCCTGACAGCTATAAATCTTTTAAAATGGTTGTTCTACCAGCTATACCAAAATAATAAAGTGCAATATGTTAAAAAGTACCTGAAAATAAACAATGAAATCAATACAGGTTTCGATAAGAAGTTGTGCGCTAAATTCTCCAGGGAATATCTCAGAAATGACGGTATATTCCTTATGTATGTGATTTCTAAAAACTCCACAAATCTGGTTGTTACAGATCTGTTGCACGAACTCTGGAAAATTTTTAAGGACAAACACAAGCCACATTCAAACAACATTGACGAGCCTCTCTTGAACAGCGAGAAAGAACCTCTTGAAGGAGGCCATCTTCACAACAGCTCAGCTTAGATCTGCAAGTGAGTGCTTGCTCAAATACCGAGGGGGTACGAAGAGTTCGTCCGACTTCCATTGTGTTTCGGATTCCCCGGAAGTGACATGACCACAGTCCCAAGACTGTGAATACCAGAAGATGGAAAGTGCTCATGTGAAGGAATGCTTTCGAATTTTGATCGGAGAGACAATTTTATTAGGTGCTATGGTTATGTCGTTTCTTAATTGTCAGTCTGAATTTGAAAAAAAAAAATATACATGTATTACATGACAAATTAATTTTCAACTTTAGGTTGAAAATTAATAGACGGAACAGTTATATATAGTCGGGTTGTGTCTCATTTCTTACCGGTATCAGTAACATGATTTTTGTAAAGGTCCAGTGCATTTTTTAAAACGACTCACATTCGAAGATATTAACCGTTTTTGTATAGATATACAATGTACATTTTTTCAGTCGCAGAATCGGTTTGTTTATTTTGTATTTTTGGCGTAATTGTATGCTTCGTGGCATTATTCGTAAATCGCTGTGATTAACATTGATGTGAAGTTACACACAGTAATGGTGCTATTCATCTAATCGGTGACCATTATTTTTGATTTAGCTTTGACATTTTGTAAAACTATGAATGCTGAATTTGAAATTATAATAACGGAATGTGAATTATTTGTTTTACTTACATATCAGGAGTTCTACTCGTTGCAGTAAGTTTACAATGTTCCTTGCCAAAATATATGGAGTGTTTTACGATTTTTATGGGTTTTTTTTCTTTTCTTTGTATAACTTATAAAAGTTGGCGTTTACATTTTGTAAACTAACGAACTGTATATAATTTCATAGTAAAACAATTCAAAACATAGTCGTCCATGTTGTCTAAATCCGGATGCATGAAAACTTTTCGTTTTTGTCGATGACTGGTTTAGGAACAGTCATAATTCACATGCCCCTAACAAATACACCTGAGATAGCCACAACAGACCAAAGATGTACAGTAAACACAGAGACCTTTCTTATCATCTGAAGTTGCTCGGGGCAAAAATTTCTGTGTAGATATTAGCTGTTTACCTAGGTGTGCATTTGTGCGGTAAAGAATTTGTCAACTTGTACAGGCGACAAACTTAGTGATTATAGTCCATTTAGTCCTGTCACGCCGCTGTCTGCGCACACAGAGTAAAGTGGAGCAGGTAAAAAAAGTATGTTAAGCTCCTTCCTTTTGGGTGATACCTGTCAGAATTGTGACCAAACCATGGCCTCTGAAATGTTTTGCATCCCTAACCAAAGCAAAGGTCGATGACTATAACAGAACTCTCACATTACCTTAAAAGAATATTGATGGGCACTAGAAAAACAGCTAAGAGGTTCATTTGATTTCCGGATTTTTTTTTTTTTAAACATTCAACTGTTCATTTCCGACATTTTACAGTTTTCACATCCGACATTTTTCATAAAGTACTTTCAAGGCAATGAAAACAGAATGGAAGACTTTATTTTAAAGAATCAATCATAGATCCGATACAGTCACTATCATATAATTCAGGCTATCTGTAAAATGCGTTTGTTTACCCTCACCCGACCAACTGGCAAAAAATGGCCCGACTCAAGACCTTTTTTAACCTCTTGAAACCTATAATTTTTTATGCATTCTGGAGAATAGATTTTAAAAATTCAACATTGATGTTGACATTTGCTCCCACCTACCTACCGACCCAAGTTTTTCATCCTAAGTCGGGAGAGGGCAAAAAAACATTATTTTAAAGTTGGCCTCGGTGGACATTATTAAATTTAGTGAACAAAAATTGCACATTCAGTTAAATATACAAAACTTAATCAGACTTAGTGCTGCATGTATAAACAGTGTATTACAATATTTTTATTTGAAAAATGTTGGTTAAAATAAAATAAGTGTAATGTTTATATCTTGTTCAAATTTTATAGTCCATACTTGAGCCTTTGTCTGGATTAAGAGGGTGATTTTCAAAATTTAACTACAACATATTTTTAAAACTGGCTTTTCGCCTGATTGCTGTTCAGGACTATAGGAGATTTTTAAGGTATAATTTTAGAGAAGATGCCCCGCCTTTCAAGACCCAGGGATGAGGGCCATAATTAACTTATAACACAGTTGAGAGATGACTAAAATAGGCTGAGCTTGCTGCCTGCCCAATCCCATTTTTGCGAATAAAATATTGTTTAAAATTGACACCGTCAATTACCCCACAATGAAATCTTCAACAGAAGAAAAGGAAGCAAATTGATCCAAATTTTTTGAATGACAACTCAAGAAGAAGTACAAAAATCAAAATAGAGCAAGATGTGTTTGTGAAACACTGATGCCCCTGACAACTTATAGCAAAGGTTAAACTTTCTCAAATGCAAATCAAATATGTTGGTGCCCAAAGTAAGGTCTTGTCTCGAGGAATATATCTGTGAAATATAAAGCCACAGTAGCAACCATAGAATAGATATGGAAAAGGTTAACGTTTTTTCAAAAGTATGTCAAACATCAAGGTCAAGGTCAAATGGTCTAAATTAATGGTGCCCAAGGAAAGGCCTTTTCCCAAGAAATACACAGGTGAAATATGAAAGCCGAAACACCAATCTTTCAAAAGTTATGATCAAGGTTAAAGTTTTCCAAAAGTAGGTCAAACTCCAAGGTCAAAGGGTCAAAGTTGTTAGTATCCAAAGAAAGGTCTTGTCACAAGGATTACATAAAGTATGAAAGCCGTAGCACAAACTGTTCAAAAGTTATGGCCAAGGTTAAAGTTTTCCAAAAGTAGGTTAAACTCCAAGGTCAAGGTCTAAGGGTCAAAGTTGTTGGTATCCAACGGAAGGTCTTGTCACAAGGATTACACATGTGAAATATGAAAGTCCTAGCACCAACTGTTCAAAAGTTATGGCCAAGGTTAAAGTTTGGTAAAATTTTGCAAAACTGGGTCAAACTCCAAGGTCAAAAGGTCAAATATGGTGGTACCCAAAGAAAGGTCTTGTCACAAGGAATACACATGTGAAATATGAAAGCCATAGCTTTAACCAATCAAAAGATATGGGCAAGGTTAAAGTTTTTGCGGACAAACAGCAAGACAGACGGACGGACAGGGCAAAAACTATATACCTCCGAATCTTCGATACGGGGGCATAAAAAGTTTCTCTTAGTAAGATTATGTATATATATATATATATATATATATATATATATATATATATATATATATATATATATATATATATATGCATTATTGTTGTGTGATTATGTTTCAAGCTCTCAAAATGATTCATTCAAATTTTGAAGGGTTTCTGACAATCTACAGTCCAATCCCATGTTTAGTGGGATTGACGTCAGACTATCAAATTTTGTTCCAACTTGACAATATAAATTCGTTTTCCATGAAAAACTGTCTACTCTTTCGTCATCAAATATTTAATCCTTTCAATATAATATTTTATAAGTACTAGTGACATCCCTTCGATGACCATATTTGTACAGTCCTTGACAACTTCCTGGTCCAGTGAATATGAGGTTTAGGGCAATTGAATCAATAATCTTATGCTTATGTCCATTTTTTGAAAAATAAACCGCAGATCTAGAACTGTTTATCTTAGAAAAAAAAAAGATTTTGCTCATAAAAGAAAAATCAGGCGATCCAAGTTAGAACATAAGTAATGTCCTATCAGGCTCCCCGAAAGGCGTGCATTTTTAACCAACAAAAAAAATTATTATGTCAGGTCGGTGAATCATACTAATGTTTTTTTTGGAATATGAAGAAGATTTCTCTTTAATTAAGTGCATGCTCCTTATATTTTTTATTAAGACAGTCAATTGCTTTCCAGAAATCCTGAAAAAGATTGAGTTTAGACAATATTATGCAATTATGTAAAAATAATTAGAAAAATGTATTCAGCAGTTAATTTGTGTAACGACTAGGCTGGCATTTAATCGCTGTCGTAATTTTATCCTATTTAAGGTCTTCCGTTTCCAACGGAAGACCTTCTACTGATTCTGATGGTTAAGATTATTCTTATTATTCTTTTTTTTTTTTTCCTAGACGCCAACTTTGAAGCTTCATATCTTCCTCATTTCTGAACGGATTTTGTTCAAATTTTCAGAGCTTTTAGACTTTGCAAAACACTCTCAGAATACTGTAATACAATTCGGAAATTACCTTCTGTTCACGAGTTATTCCCCTTTGATTGAAATTTTTATGCCTCTGGTTTCCAGACAAAGGCTCTGAGACTGTAATAATTGGAGCACAAAACCCTTTGAAATTGAAAAGAAGAAGCATTGAAGTTGTGCACATCGGTTTTTGTTTTTTGATTTTTGCATTAAAAATGGCGTTAGAGAGGGGTCAAAAGTTAGAACGCGGAAAAGAGCAAAAATTTTGACATATTTTCCTTTATATCTTTAAAACTAAAAATATTTTGTTAAAACATGTAGAATAAAAGTTGAGCATAATAGCATGAGCTTTCATTTGATATCATTTAAAAGGGGCTGGCCCCTAAAATTAGGGATCTAGAGCCCTTGAAAGTTTTCGCTTTATAACTCAAAAACGGTAAATATTTCGATATGGCTTTCGGAATTAAAGTTGTTCTTTAACACCTTATTGATCTCATACAAATGTTGTTTTGTTCGAGTATTGCGTAATATGTCGTAATATGTAGGTAAAAAGCAGGTCCCGTAAACAGGTAAGCGTTTTCATTCGGCAAGTAAATCGGAACTCTTCATGTGTATAACTTTAACAAACTTGCAATAAATTATATACCCTACTGTATTTAATGCTAATTTTCTTCTAAATAAGGTTTTAAACGTGTTCTGTGGTTCACTCATAAATTATTCTTTACAACTTTCTTTTCTTTTTTAATTTAGATTTAAAGGGAACACGTCTTCAAATAAAGGAAGGAATTAAATGTATCTATATAACTATATAAGTAATATTAAACTTTAAGCATCGAATAATTAATGATCATTAACAGTACGCATTTCTCCATGTTCACCTAAATGTTTTTAGTTATGTAACACAACCCGCGATCCCACGTTGCCGAGGTCACCATCGACCAGCCACCTGCGGTCATAAACCATGTAAACAAAACAAATATCTGTGAAGACTGTGATCACGTTTTAAATCCATCGTGTAGAAACAACAACTAATGAAACATTGTGTTTTTTAAATTTATATTGAATCTTTAAGATAACTTAATCTCATCTTTGATTTAATCTTAATTTCAAACACTAGTGCATAAAATCATTTCAAATTTTGATCGCTTTAACCGGCCTGTTCACTGTCGACACAGCAATACGATTTAAAAAAAAAAACAAACAAAAAAAAAAAAAAAAAAAAAATTTATTTCTCTGTCCCGTGTAATTGCATCTTTGATTTAGTCTTAATTTCAAACACTAGTGCATAAAATCATTTCGAATTTTAATCGCTTTTACCTGCCTGTTCACTGTCGACACAGAAATACGATTTAAAAAAACAAACAAACAATTTATTTCTCTGTCCCGTGTAATTGTATTCTATTTCAATTGTAATTGAAAAGGTGCTAAGGCAAATAACTGCAATTAGTGATGGAAGTATTAATACTTGTGTAAAGTATAATTTTTACTATCAGTCTCTTAATTGTTTCTTCATTTAATTTTTCATTAAATATTAAACTACATGTATATACATCAAATAATACTTTTAAACATACAATAATTCACGCCTTCTTACAGCACAGTTTACATTCTGCTCTGTCGCTTTGTAACCCAGTCTTCGTGCACACGTGGCCGCAGAGAGCCGGGGTCATATCGGTATTAAAATACATTGTGTACTCATAGCGATTAATGGAAAATTGGGTTTGAAATCATTTCGAATCTTACATATTATTTTATTTTACTCTATCTCACGCTTATTTTTATCAATCCTTACCGCCCGTGCATTTATTCATTTCAAGTTTTATGCATTTTAATTGCCGACTTAACCATTAAGTTTGCAACAATTTATTTTTCTGTCTCGTGTTTTAAACTGCATGTACACATGCATGATAATTGTAAGTGGAGGTGACTTTTTCAATTCTCGGCATCCTCACATGTGATTTCGGAACCTTAATTGACATTGTGAGGATGAATTCTCGGGAAAATCGAAAAGTTTTACGGATACATACATACATATACATACATGCATGCAAGTACAGAACATGCTCTTTTTATAAGCACGATCATGAATTCGAATGTACAAGTGTACGTGTATATGCAAGAGCGCCCCAAATGTACGCATATCGAGTGTTTAAAATACAGAGAAATACAAAATCCCCGGTCTCTGTTTTACATTATCTTTGCAACAAAATATTGGTTAATCTGAAATCAATTTTATTGATCTATAGCTTATTTTGAAGTAAATTATCGGTCCACTGAGTTGATAATGAGTTGTTTTTATAACGAGTACATTTAGAGTATTCCGAATCACTTTTTACATTTTGACGGTAAACGATTTTATTAACAAGTTTATAAATGGTTGGTTGGTATTAAAGGCAAGCCAATTCAATGAAAAATCAAATCTACATTACACGGCGAGTCTATCTACGATACAGCGGCCTTGACAGGGGTTATATTTACATCACCTTTTTAGTGTATTGCAGGTCACTTCCGGGTACTTCGACTCACCAGGTAAATGGCTAAAAACAGTCAGATAACAACATTATAATTAATGAATTAGTTGTTATTGTTTACCAAAAGTATCAAAAAATAAAAATTATTTTCTTGTTGAATGTTGTTGGTTTTTTTTATTAAGTTATTAAAGCCCCCCCCCCCCCCTTCTGTAGACAACACTATAAAACAGCGTTCTCAGAGGCGGATCATGCAGAAAAGCAAATACCAACAGAATATTTACTTTCTGAAATTACCTGATTGTAAATTGTTGTCCTGTAAATATAATCATGATAATTATGTAATTTTTTTTTTTACCTATGTGATTTTTTTATGCAAATAATTAACATTGAACTGTCATAATTCTACGAGTAGGCTACCAAATAATGATATAATGATGATAAAAAAAATTGTGAAAAGGAATTAAACCAACTCATGTTTAGATTTCATGATTATCAAGAATGACGTATATCACTGCATACGTGTACTCGTACATATCAACATTGATCAACACTGATCAAGTGTATACCGGGACCCGGGATAGTCTTATTATAGCTCTTGCTTTGTCAAATCATTACTTTCATACCCCTTGCATTTAAGAAAAACAATGTTATAAAAAAAATAATAATCTGACATATAACAAGTATACATGTAGCGTGTGCAATTTATTTGGCTAGGGGCATGTACACACGTGGTTCGAAACTATAGGGGGCTACAAATGCGGCCATAACTAGTATATTTTTGAGGTGTTATAAAAAAACAAATAATACTCACAAAAGCTTATAAAATTGCCGTTCTATCGATACCTTATATGCCATGTTTCATCCACCAACAACGCCACGACATCGATGAGAAATACCATGCAACGTTTCTACACGGGCATTTTCTTCGAAAAGGGTAGGAAGTTAATGAATTAAAATAATTAATTCTTTTAGTTAACGCATTATGTTTACCTCTTTATTTGTTGTATGCAATAAGTATAGACCTTACTAATAATGACTGTTTGGTTGTCACACCTGTGCATGTGTCGTGCGAGGTACAGCGGTAAGGTAAATTACCGAGAGTCGCGATATGCGGGGTGATTCGGAAATACCCTAAATGATCTAACATGGACCCACATAATACGACTAAATTCGTTTCATGAATGAACTGGTTCTTAACAAATATATGTACAGTATACAATATCTTTTCTTTAGATCTGTTTGTTTATTATTTTCAACCACAATGTGCAGTTACACGAAATCCATGCACAACGGCGCTACACCTGTCAATCAAAATCACTCGATATTGTGAACTCAGTCTGGTGTTACGGCAGCATTTCCGAAGTGATTCAAAATATTCTATCGGCTAATTCTAATTTTTCGCGTTGAATGATAATATTTTGGAACAAAGTTGGAATTAAGGCTGGAGCTGCATGCTGTGAATTTATCACACCTGCAGTCTGCAGTCTATGTATATGAAGCATCTGTTGAGTAATGAATCAGAGAGCATAATATGCGGAACAAGTTTGATTGAGATTTTTACTTTTCCTTTAAGATAAAATGATTAATAACATAATTTATGCATCTAATAGATACATATCAATGTACATGTGTAGCTTTTTAAAAACAAGAATCTGTAATTGAAAATGTGAAAGTGAAGAGTTTAGGTAATAGTTCTTAACCAAAATTTAATGACAGTTCATTCCTTCCTAGTCTCTATATAACTTTTAATTACGGCCGTGCCCTCTCCCCTTCAATTGATGTCTTATACATGCTTTTAAATTCTGTTTATGTATCAAGAAATTTCCACAGGTACTTGTGGACAGGATCCCCCCCCCCCCCCAATTCAACCCCGATGTTTGTTGGACATTTTTTTCCACAAATTATATTTATTTCACTTATTCATCATGTGTACCATAGGAAAAAATCGAGTACAAGTACCTGTGGAAATTTCTATTTGCCCCCCTCCCTCCAAAAAAACTGAAATTGCTTTCTACGGGCTTGACAAAAGGTACTTGTGGACAGACCCCCCCCCCCCCCCCGATATTCAACCCCGGGGCTTGTTGGACATTTTTTCCACATATCATATTTATTGCACTTACTCATCATGTGTACCATATGAAAAAATCGTGAAAACCCCATTTGATTATCGTTCCACACAAAAAATGCCTCACTGTGTAGAGTTAAAACATTAATTTTTCATATTTCTTGATGAAATTAACATTAAAAAAAGCAACACAAAATTAATACCGGATTACATATCACTTGAATTTATCATAAAGCAGAAAATCTGTTCTGCGGGCTTCAAGGCCAGCTCAGGAACCTAAAGATGTCCTCATTTTCCAAGTCCAGTACAGAACGTAAAATAAATGAAATAAATCACACGATCACTGGGATGAACTCAAAGAAAGAAGACTCTTGAGGAAAAGATATTTTGATTCGACTTATAGACTGAAATAAACCGATATTCTCTTTTTGCCACTCTTTCCTGGTGCCCTGGGACTCTGAATGTAGGATCAGTATTTTTTTCACAGGTCCGTTGTACGGATTGTACCGGGGGGGGGGGGGGCAGACCTTCTGAAAATAGTCTTTTGCTGCAGTTTTAATATGTAAATTTTGATTTAGTTGCTGCTTGCACCCTCCCCACTCTTTGTTTCTCTACGGTCTTACATAGGCGAATCCCAGCAAAAATGTAATGACCCCCCCCCCCTCTAACACACACTTTCTTTTAAATATGTATTGCGATAGGACTTAAAATAGGAAAACATTTTCTGCATATCTCTACATCGATAAATATAAAACAAATATTTTTTTATATTTTCTTTTTAAAACAACATAGATAATTATGCATAGTTAATTAAATACTGAATTAAATATTTATCTTTGCAGACAATATGCTCTGGGTTATAGAACATGATGTGAAAGCGTATCGTAATGCACCTTGTAATCCTTTGGATTTTCAGATTTAAGGCCAATGCGAAAACCCAAAGACGCCGACATTTTTTTTATGCTACTGTAATCGAAGATCCGGGGGGGGGGGGGGGGGGCAAACAGTTTTTGTCCTGTCCACCTGTCTATTTGTCTGTTAGACTGTGTTAGCCTCTTTGTCCGCAAAAAACTATGCCCATAAAATTTGATTGGTTGGAACTACTGCTTTCATATTTCTTATGTGTATTCCTAGTAACAAGGACTTCCTTCAGGTACCAACATATTTGACCTCTTGACCTTGAACTTGGAGTTTGATCCTCTTTCGCAAAATTTTACCAAACTATAACCTTGGCCAAAACTTTTGAACAGTTGGTGCTATGGCTTTTATACTTCACATCTGTATCCCTTGTGATAAGTCTCCTCCTTGGGTATAAATATGTTTGACCATTTGACCTTGATCTTGGAGTTTGACCAACTTTTAAACAACTTTAGCCTTGACAATAACTTTTGAATGACTAGTACTAGGGCTTTTATATTACATAGGTAATTTTCTTGTGACAAGGCCTGTCATTGTATACCTTTAATTTTGACCATTTTACCTTGACCTTTGAGTATGTCCTACTTTTGAAAAACTTTAACCTTGGTTTTAACTTTTGAACAGTTGGTACTAAGGCTTTTTTAAAACCATATGTGTATTCCTTGTAACAATTAAGACCTTCCCTCAAGTACAAACAATTATGATCCCTTGACCTTGGAGTTTGACCTTTTAAAGAAATTAACCTTGGCAATAACTTTTAAACTGTTGCTGCTATACTAGTATATATTTCACAGTATATTCTTTGTTCAAGACCTTTATTTGGGTAATAACATTTTTTTTATCTTTTGATCTTGACCATGGAGTTTGACTTGCATTTGAGAAACTTTAACTTTTGCCATAAGATGCCATATGGGGGCATCAGTGTTTCAAAAATCACACGTTGTTCAGTATCCAAATCGGGCATAAAACATTTACAATGATCCTTTAAAGCAGTGAGTTGAACCTAATAAATTACGACTATAGAAATTATGATAATTAATTTCGATGTATGGTCTAAAAAAACGTTTATTATACCTCTGTGAAAACTAGCTTACAAGTGAAAAATCACTAGTAAAATAGAATTTGATTGGCCGAGAAAGTCACGTGTCCATCATGTTTGCCCTGCAACAAAACGTCGTGTTTCACGATTGTGACGTCACAATTAAACGAGTGAGGAGTTAGATTGTTTATAGCGACGCTGCTAACTTCGTTCGCGCGGTAACAACAACTAAAAATTCACCCCAAAAAATCACCTTAATTAATGGAATTGCATACAGATAGTAGATTAAACGTTCTTTGTTAAAATGTTTGCACTTTTCAAAATTCGTTTATGGAAGTACAGCTAACATACGTCATGAGACGTCACAGTCTAAACGTTCCAAATGTCTCGTGCTGTTTGAAGAGGCGGATCTTAAAATTAAGTGAACAATGCACTCGCCCAACGGTCGCACCGTCAACATATTATCGTTGATTGATTGTGTCGATTTAAATGTGTAAAAATGTAATGGTGTTTGAATGTTACTGGTGTGATCACACAAACTTGTCACGTAGGAATTTTTTTTTAATGAAACGAGGCTATTGGTGTACCTGTAACTTACATCTCTTTCATATCGTTCTCATCAAATGCATGTTTGCTTTATTCATTGGATCTCCTTTGTAATTCCTGCATTTTGGTTAATTCGGTATTATAAACAATTTATTGCATAATAGAGACATAAAGATTTCTTCGCAAATGAAAAATCATATTTCCCTCGGGCGTTGCCTTCGGGGAGTATGATTTTTCATGGGCGAAGAAATCTTCATGTTGCCTTCGCGGAATATGATTTTTTATGGGTGAAGAAATCTTCATGGCTCCCTCACTATCATGCAATAAATGCAAACTGTGAACTTGTCAAGTCCGAAACACACAAAAGGGTATCGCTGATATCATACAGAGTGTATCATTGCCTTGATCAGGCTCATAGGAAGCAAATTCAGTTTTTTTTTTTTTTTTGGGGGGGGGGCACAGCCATACATTTTCAGTTGACAGTTGAGGGGCACTACTACCATAAATTTCCTGACAAGCAAAAAAAAAAAAGGTCACCAACTACCAAAAATTCCTTGACAAGCAAAAAAAAAAAAAAAAAAAAAAAAAAAGAAGGTTATCAGACGTTTTTATTGAGGTGGCACAAGCTATAGTATCTATGTCTACTATTGTAATCTATATATCGGCAAAATTATTGGGGGGCACGCCCCCCTCGGTTCCTACGGCCATGTTGATTAAATTTAGGGTCACTAAGGAAAGAATGTTTTGACTGGATGAATGGTCTGAAAGAACATGTGTTAACTTGTCGAGTCGGTTACACATAGATGGGGCTTTCTTATAACCAGAGTGTGTCATGGTTTGATGCAAGGTCATTTGAACGAGTTCAAGGTCATCAACGGAGAAACAACATTCCTCAACTGTCTTTCTACTGGTGAGACATTGCAAGTTGATACCCCTTACAAGATTGCTTATAACCTTAGAATGTGGCATGACCTTGACTCAAGGTCACTTCTTCCTGTTCGCAGCTCCAACGGAAGACCTACTCGTTGCTTTGCAACGAGCTCTGCTCTAGTTATTTATTTATTTATTTATTTGTTGTTGTTCATAACTGATACAGTACGTCGGAAGGAAATCTTTAGATCTATAGATATATTTTTCCACAATGTCACATTATTCCTCGCCGAAGTCGAGATGATTGTATACCCTCGGCCTTGGTGTTGTCGTCCAGGCTAAATCTTGGGAGCAAGTCCATTCCCAGGTACTTGTAAATATAACGCCCTATCTGGACAAAACTTGCTTTGGATGCTTTGTCTTGCCTACATTTTCTGGATGAATGAACAGGTAAAAGTTTTTGAAGCAAGTCTATTTCCAAGTAATTATAAATCCTTTGGATGAGCAAACTTGCATAGATGACGCATCTAGGGATGCGTAATACATAGACCAAAGTTGCATGGATTTTGTATCTAGATATGCCATACAACTGAAACATTCATTTGATGTGAGACTTTGCCATCCCATATATAAATTGGTCGAAGAGACTTCTGTAGTCTTTGATTACCTTTTTTTTAGTTAATTCATATAATATAACCTTTAACATAAATCCATATAACATAGCCAAAATTTGGGTTTTAAGAATTGAATCAAAAAGTTTTAACGTTTGATGCATAATACAACTAATATAATTTTATTCTTATTCATTTCTTGAATTGTCCATTGTGCTTGATAAGCATTTATCTACAGGAATTTTATACACTATGTGCAAGATGATAAATTATTGAAATATGAGGCTTAAAGCTTAAAGTTATACATGCCAGTTTTTTGTGTATATTTAATTTTTTTTATATGCAACGAAGCGTCCAATACATTAATTATACATTGTATACTATATTTATCACGTACCGTACCTTGAAACTGCAATTCATACAAGTATATTGCATTAGAGACTTTATGAGATGAATTGTTCGAAATTAGAGATAAAATATAAAACCACTTTAATTTCATGGGCGTGGGAACAAAGATATCAAAATTCTTTTACATTGAGATAAATACAATGTCTTATGTCAGTGGATCGTTTTTATTTGACTTTAGTATTTTGACTTATGGTTGAATGGGATCCCAGACTTTATTCTGGACACTATCTTATTTGGGTTCTCAAGTGTGTGATATTACATTCTGTATCTATGCAGATGTTACCTGATAAAATCCGCCTCGTGTCCCGTCATGAGACAAGCGAGGTATATATATAACAAGTAGGTAAATATGGGTAGATATAGTGAGGTGTCTGCAATAAATCCCACTGCACAGCGTGCGTGCAGATAAGGAATTAGATTAGGTCAATGATGGGGTACGGTACGCACAAACTTTTAGAGTGATAGGATAGTGTTTTATTACTCACAGAACAAACAAAGATTTAAAGAGTAAACTCAATACTCTAAGATAAAATGTTGAAAGTTAGGCGGGTACGACGGTATGCCATTTCATGCAAGCAATTCACTCATACGTCATATATTTACTATGGATGGTGTGGCTTGTTTTTCAGTAAATTTAAATCATTGGATCCTTTACGCCCACCTGGTTAAAGAGAAAAAAACTGTATACGGGACCAAAGATGTAAAAGATCAAGAAGTTGATATTTTGCATTAAGCACTACATGTTCAAGTCCAGTTTTTCTATTCCAGATAGTCCTGGGACCTGGTACACTGTCATATTGTATTGTAAAGTTGATCATTTGGAACAAGGCTTATGGAGCCATACACGGAATTGTTTTTTGACTATTCATATCTCTGAAAGACTTTTGATATAACCCGAAATTTCATTTGTCATTTCTTGCTTTGATGGCATTTCTTGCTTTTGTTTGAACGTGCATTCCGATGAAATGGTTTGTTCCAGTAAAAATGGGTACTGGATCAGAGCATCAGTAGATCTAATGAAGGGTTATAGTACATAGATTTGATTCCCAAAAAGTCGAAAATTCAAAAAAATTATTTTGACAGGTTTAGTTTGTTTAATTTTAAGAGGAAAAATAAAACAAGTCGTGTTGAAATAATTGGAAATAAAACATGAGCATTATTTGAATGAAATTATTTCGTATATAGCGTTTTTATCGAATTTATTGGATCCGTACAAACATTTGTCCAACATAGACACTGTAAATCCCACCATACATCTGTTTTAATGCTGACATCCATCAAAAAGACATTTTCTAAATAATTAATTGCTAAATAATAACATTTTTTCTTCTAAATAACTCGGTAAATATATAGAGCTTCTCATTTTTAGGCAATTGTAAGCCATACCGAATAAAGGGGTGCAACAACACTCACTTTTACATCTTTTTAAAACAGTAAAAAAACGAATTTCTTCTAAATAATAAGAAAGGGTTTTGGTTTGTTTACAGACTGTTTTTTTCTCCACAAATAACTATGGAAAAAAATCATTGTTTGCTTCAAATGCTTTTGTGTAAAATAAAATATACATTGCATGGATATCTTAAAAACAAGTGATAAATGAGGTTTAGTTCCTTGAATCCAGGACATAGGATGAATAGAAAATGTTACAGAAAACAGTTGTAAGAAAAAATTATTGCAAGAATACATAATTACCATTGTTTTCCTTTAAACCTATCCATATTCTCTCCACAAAATTACTTTATTCATGGTAAATGTATAATGAAATTCAATGCAATACATGTAGAAATTTGTTCTTGAAGATTTTTCTGGACATTGTTGTGTTCTCACATTTACAGAAAAAGTCCCACTTCATCTATTGCCTCAAATATTTTTTTAAAAATATTCTTATATATAAAAATAAGGCTGAATTTTAAGGAAAACTTCATGATACAATAATAAAGCATATATATACAAACTGTTTTACTAATTTAAATATATTTTTTTAGTATTCTTCGTCCTTCATCGCAGCACCAGCAGTAATCAAACTAAAATAATTTGGAAAGCTCCTCACCAAAGTCGTTAGTTTAATAGAATATGGAAGCAAGCGCATCGGCAAAAGAAAGTTATCTTGGAAAATCTGATATCATTTAGCTCCAGGTAAAGCCATCTTATCTATGCCCTGAAGGTAAAACAAATAAAACACGACATGCGGCAGCCAGCTGGGGTCCAGCTAAGGGCTTAAAACCATAAAAAAATTTCAATTTCGACATTTCAATGGTCTCAGTAAACCACTTAACTGCTAAAATATGCCTATACTTGCAAATCTGAACTTTCAGCATCTAATAAATTCATGTTTATTTTCTGAGATAGGATAAACATCATAATTAGTATAAACAGCAAAAATATACGTATAATGATGATTTTTTATTTAATTTTAGAACATTTTAATTCATTGTTAATTACAAAATAATTAGTGTGCATTATTTTCTTCATTCAGTACGACAAATTGTATGACATGTTCTTTACACAAATTGACACGGAAACTCGTCCTATTCAGACCATGTACATGTCGTTAAACATGTAATACAAATTGGTCATCTGTCGAATGTCCTTGCATAATATTAATCTGCTCTATCAATCTTGACGCTTGGCGAAGCAGAATGGATTTTAATGGACTCTCTATCCCAGGTGCCCCTTGGCCTGTTGTTACGTCATTATGACGAACCGATAATGGCGACAGCGGGGCAATATAAAGCTGTGAAAAACAGCGTTACTTCAACATGCCGACACGGCTTTGTGTGTTTGTAAAACTTATTTTAGAAAGTTTGTTTGTCTCTCTCTCTCTAGTGTTATTATCTTATGCAATACATTTTTAGGTAATTATAGGTTTCTTCACGGAAAGAGAACTTCCATTGACCTCTGTTCCTGATCCTTTGATTCTAAATGTTAACTACTGAAATCCCCTCTTTTTCATAGCAAGCAGCAATTACTAAGTTTTTTTTCTTCCTGATGAAGGCTAAAAGTATATAATTATTCACATAACAGAGAAGAATGTATGACAGTTACTCTCAGATTTTAACACAAAGAAAAAGTACTAATGTGTGTGTGACAATTTATAAACCTCACAAAGAGATAAAGACAAAATTTAATAAAAATTATTCAACTTTTGAAATATATATAAGCTTGATCATCTTTACTAAGCAAAACTAAGTGTCATATAAATGTCAATATATTGCTAATTTCAAGTTTATGGGGCTAACTTTGGAGACCTGGAGGGTTTTGACAAGGTGTTGACTGGATATAACATTACGTCCAATGGCCGGTGCTTCTTCTGCAATTGACATGCTTTTACTAATTTATTATCACACATTAAACACCTCGCTTGCCAAGGAAATAATTATCTATTATTGGATCATATGGAGATGGAATGCAAATGACTAGACTTTATTACGTCACAATGAAGAATTATTAGCTTGTTTCTAAGTACCATAGCAGACGAACACTTACAATGACAAAAAATTACTGGTTTTATTTCTTTTCAAATAAACGCCCACTAGTATAGGTTCGCAATATATATATTTTTTTTATTGGATCATAAAAGCAAAAATATTCCATTTGAATTTAAATTTCTAGTTTCCTAAAAGTCTCCATATGTGTCCGAAATAGGGCGTATCGGATCGGCACCACTGGTTGTTTTTTAAAAAAAAAAACTTTAAATTAGACAGTACTTTAATATTGGCGAAGCAAAACTATCGTATCCACATACAATTAGAATAAATTTGATTGCTTGATCTATGTAAAATTTTGTGACATTTTGAGTAATTAAATGTCAGGAAACGGAGTCCTCTTGACGCCCTGTGCAGTGTGGAAAGGTATGATAAATACCTTTAACAGGTGTACTCATTCGGAGAAATGTCTAATTATTCGATTTCTCAAATTTCTAATTAAAATTGCATTTGCCATTAACCTATATCTACATACATTTGTCAGTATTCATTTGGCAGACATTGTCACCGAATTAGATATTAAGATGGTCTTTTTACCAAGTCTCATTGCCTTATGTGTATCAAATAGATAACGTGACTAAGACAAAAGTATTTCATCTTCTAATCAAAGATGACTCGCTGTCACAGATATGTATCTGTTGATAGTCTCCTCGTGACCCACAGTTCGTGTATAAGGGGATACTTAAGTGTATTTACTCTACCTATTTCCCCGATATGGCTGTCCACATAGACGATTGACAAGCTTTCTCAAGTGTAGATTTATAATAAGGATTTTCCATATATGATTTGTTTACTTTATATAACTGGAATATTAAACATGGAAATATGAGTAAATTAACCCTATCGTAAATTTGTCTTTAATCTAAAGTTCTAGTTATTTGCATTACATACTATTACGTTAAGGTAGGTAACGGGGCTCTTAATGGCGTAACTCAAATTACAAGATCAAGTGCCCTAGTCTTTTTATTACAGCACACATTCCGGTATTAATCAAGTACCTTACAGTTGTAAGCTTTATACAAACTGCAATTACGCAAAGTTACAACGTGTTGGAAAGGACAAGGATTGGTACCAATTGTTACAAGGTGTTAGACTTTTTATAAAACATTGTTTAGTCTTCACAAGATAAAAGCTTCCTTTTTTATTCTTATCAAAGTTTTGTGAAAACACAAGAGTTCCCAACCTCGCCTGTTTAACGTCTGTTTCCTCAGTCCAGACAGGAAAACACTCATTCCAGGATTCGGTCATTAAGAACATGACAGAACTTCAAACATTGGACAATCCCGATTTAAATTTTCATGTCTCCAGGTTAACTTGTTTGAATTTGTTGAATTCTAATGCCTCCTATTACATAACAAAAGAAATCTTTATTAATTACATTACAACCAAATTAACGGACATGCAGTTCATGCATCCGGGTCACTAGGCAAAGGTGCAACTTATGATGTAATTTATTTTGTGGTTAAAAGTGATGAAAAGAAAGATAAAAAAAGGTAAGTTTAATGCCTTTTTTAATCAATGGAAATATCTAGAAATAAAGAAAAGAAGACCACATCATCCTACTTAAGGAGTTGTTACATAGTAATCCTTCTTAGGGAGATGTTGCCCCATCCCGTCTTTTTTTTTAAACTGATAATTGTATCTGGAGCAGTTTGTAGAAAGTGACTTATCACGCTGACCAGATACTACTGACACGCAGTGCCACCTTAAATGATTGGCAATACCGACCTGACAAGATGATCAACTAAATGTTTGGCCAGAGGACAATATTTCACTCTAATCAATGCGTGTAAGGGATACAGTGACAAAGTATTGCATCGTGTTGGCTCAATATATAGTACAGAAAAGAATACCATTTCAAAAGGCTCAATGGGACGCAGGCCACACTGAGTCGATGGATGAGGCAGACCAGAATCTACCCTGTTTCACATAATGAAACGGACAGTATTTTCAATGATGTGAAAATGAATCTTGTTTTCCGAATAGAATGACCACATAAGATTACCGTTTTTGGAAATAACTATTGAAAAACAACAATGAAACATGATAAAACAATTCATGTATCGTATGTATCGTGCCAAAATGCAAATCCACACCATTCTTACATCAATTTCATTACATTTTTGATAACCCACGAAGGTACTTGTTCCCCTTCATTTCAGTCCAATCAAATACCGGTACTCAATCTTACCAAAAAGAATGCTCGGTCAATAACATTGCAAGATCTACTTCTCCCTAACAAATTCCTCCGAGATAATGAAACGCCCTTGTACATATGTGTTCTTCTGTGTACTTTGACCAGGAATGATTAGAAGTAAGGTGTTTGTTTTTCATTCCTTATCACAGCTTTAATAACATTTGCAATACACAAAGATCTGACAACTAAGGGCACCTTTAAAGGAAAACGTGATTTGGTTAAATTTGAAATAAAAATAATTCTTATTATGCGCGTATATTTTGTTAGTGTTTATGGTCACCGTATTTATTTCGACCTGAATTTATTTCAAATGTTGCTTGGATGAGTAGAAAATTATGCTCTTTATGAGTTTAATGAATAAAAAATTATCTTATTAACTTTAGTTAAGCAAAGTTTGTGAAATCAGACTTTCAAATTTTTCAAGCGTCATAGAATTCGGAAAAAAGACTTTTAAGGACGAATTCATTATATATCCATCACATAGAAATTCTCAAAGAAAAATTTGAATATCTTATAGTTTTTTCAAATAGAATTTGCATAAAACGTCGTTGTACGCTTATTGAAATGCTGAGATTTGTAAAAATAAATAAATGAATAAACTGAGAAAAAATGCACGCCCTTGTCCTAATATTTCGAACCTCCAGTTGAAGAACGGATTATTTATGACTGAAAACCTTTGATTATCGAGCACTAGAATGATGAATACTTTTAAAAACTTCGTTGGAGGTAGACATGGTCCTCTATAGCTGCCCGGCAATTTTTGGCCAAGGCCCAGATCTGTGGCAATGCCCATAATAAATTGGACGGGAATCTTTCCTTTTATTCCTGTTTTATTTTCATCAGTGTTTATGGAAGGCTTTGGAACCACTCGTAAACTATCCTAGTTCTCGACATCCATACCTATATATATTCCTGGTTAAAGGTGGGCTCTAGATATGTCTTGGCCACTGGATAGTTTATGGAGCTTGTTTGGCGAGATTTGGGAATAAAATATAGGATAAACTTACATTATGGGAGGAATAGGTGCGATTCTGGTAGAAGTGTTAACCTATATTGGTCCTCCCCCAGTGTTTTACTGCTAATTAACCTATGACATAGGAAACAGAAAATTAGCAATTGCATGTCCACGCAAAGACGACATTCCTTGATTTGACGTACCATAGATACATTGCATTTGCGGAATTTGATTATAGTAAGAAATATTATTATGATCAACAGCCATTAATTATAAATTATAAAGAATATCTTTTTATAGACTTCCTGCACAAATTCACAGTAACACACTTACATGAATAAAAAATCGAACATATTAAGGAAATGTGTAGGAGTGTAAATCTGTAAAATAAGAAAATAATGCTTATATATACTGTATACACGTTCATCTATATATAATGTTTCCAGAAATAACTGAGATTTTTTTTTCAAATTTATATATATTTTAAATATTGTAAAAATAGCAGTTATTATTTGATATCACATTTTTATCAAAGGACAATATTTGCTTCTTTCTTATGTTAGAAGCAGTTTTCTTGAATCACTTACCGTTTACTTTGTATACTTTCTGTCAATTGCTAATGTTCAAAACGAGTGCCTTTTGAAAGCAGAAAGCCTATGGTAGAGGATTGCAAAACTAGTGATACCTCTGAAATTCTGAGTATTCCATTGTCTACTTTGGTTCACATTGGATAAATTAAAGAGAAACAGGGAGGGAGGATTCAGCAGAGGGAAAGAGCTGGTATAGGGTTCCGAAGTTATTCCATTTTTTACATTCAGTTTTGTTACTACTGGCCAAATATCCAAGCCTTCTTTGATCTGTTAGTGTTAGTTTACTAGGCCTACCAACTCTTTTCCTTAACTGAATTCCTCTTTTTTTCTTTTTTTTTTTTCTTTTTTTTTTTTTTTTTAAATTATGCCATACAATACGACGAAGAAATATTACCAGGTTTTACAATTCCTTGATAATATATATTTTAAACAGACTTTCTATTCTCAAATATTACTAAATTTAAACAATTTAGACAAAGGCAGACAAATTTTAATAAATGGGGATGTTATCAATGAAAATTGCATGTATCATAAGAAAGTTGGTGTTCTGTCATTAGATAAAAAAAGCGAATTAAATCATTTTCAATTTGTATGTTATTTATCCAATATTTTAGATAAATGTTTACCAAAAATTCTCAATAATTTCTGGGAACACTATATACCGGTGTTCAAAGAACCGATGTGGGTTATTTTAATAGTAAATGGACTAAATACCGTATTTATATTTACGCAAATATATTGTGATGTCATTTTTTTTCTTAATATGTTTTTTCTTGTTTTAAATAATTATCTTATGTTGCCATTTCAATGGTGGACGAAGGGAGATGGGAACTTTGTCATGTGCTTACAAATCGAAAGAAATCTGCACATGGGTTTCGCTTGAATTGTTGCTCTCTTGTAAAGGTTATAGAAAACAACCTCTGATCGTTGTTAACTTTAGGCCATTCCAAGTTTTTTCTCCGTTTAGCGCTCACCCATCTTTCAAAAACCTACCAATCTATTCGAAAAAACCACATGACCCCCCCCCCCCAAAAAAAACCCCACAGACTCTATATTCTTAAAAATGACGCCATTCAAAGCGTTTGATTTCGTTAATCTATATTTTTCTGGAAGAAAGATCTATATTTCAGCAAAATCAATGTATTAAATGCTTAAAATAAGCCTAATATGATTTATTGTAGACAAATACTTACAGATATTGATTTCATTAAAAGAATTTAAAAGATTTTGACCAGATTAATCAATTCTAGGGCTTCTGATTTTGTTTGTTTTTTCTGATATGAGGTGTCAAAAACCAAGGCGCACGCGGACGCTAAACATAGGAAAAACTTGGAATGGCCTTAGCATTCTTTTTACAACATGGTGAATTTGCTTGTATATTGTTGTCAATTTCGATGGAGATGTAAGTATGCTAGTTGACATTGTCGCAAACCATGGCCAAAATGTACGATCCTCTCCCATTCTGTAGGAGAGAGCTATATGCGAACTCCGGACCGTGGCTTGAGACGATGGCTAGTTGAAGGCATCGAACAAAACTGAACACATTGCTGTACTAAACACTATATACAGTGTACATGTGAGCATGTACAAAGATGCACAGAGCTTTAGAGTTGTGTATCCGCTCTAAAATCAATTTTTTCGTAACGGCCAGTTGCATTTCCGTTAAATCTCTTTATGATTGTTTGTACGTCAGTTTCGAGGACAATCATCGCCTTAACGTAGACACTCCTTAGTTCTGAACGACAAAATAACTTTCTGATGATCGAGAACTTTAGAGGACGAATTTGTCACGTCCGAATTCTGATGAAATTATATACTGAATTTATTAAGAACTTTAGAAGAGTTGCTCTTTAAGCTTAACTTTTATATAGTCATATACTGAATTTCATTTTGATTGATCCCAAACTTCTTAAGAAGTGCATTAATTAATCTGTCATTCTAAATTATAAAGATGAAAAATGGCTAATGTGCCTTGACACGGAAATTCAGAGACAATTTTAAAGCATAAATAATTATGATGAACTCGTAACAATGAATTACGTAACTGACACTTTAATAAGATTCAAACAAACAAGAAATTACTAACACGTGAAATATGCATGCATCTCTGGTTGTACAAAATATGCCCATATCGTCGTCTGCTTGCACTGAGTGACTGTAAAAGAAAAAAAAATGAAGCGAAATATCAATATTTTTTTTTAAATCACAGGTCTGATATGGAAATTATAGCATATAAGTAAAACACCTTTAAAGGGAGTTTTCGTATTACTTGCATTCATTATTCTTAAATCAAGACCTGAATGATGACATAATATGCCAGTACGACAATGATATCCTTTTTGAAGGTTTTCAAGTGAAATGACAGCTCAGAAAGTTTAAGTAGTTGTTACGTCATGTCAAATATTTGGTCTTTATGCTTATAATACCAATGCTATCTTGGCAACGTACGTGCTGTAATGCTACTAGTCTGCACGGCAATTTACCGCAATAGATATATAAGTAAAAGTAACCTACATGTATATATTCAGATGAATGTTATCTCAATGACATTGAGAACACATACAGCCAATCAAAAAACCTTAGGGCAACTGAAAAAATAAGAAATGTCGTCCTAAATCTTAATCTAGACGAAGAAAAATACACTCACAAAGTACGTGAAACCTGTTAGTACGACTTTTTTTACATTGATAAAGTGCACTGTAAAATTTTACATTATTTGATAAAATCGAAAATGAATAGTATTAGACATTATCATTACACGAAGAACAGCCTTTTAGGTGAAATGAATTTATATTGAAAATTAAGCCTGGGTTGTTTGAACAAATTTAAAGTTTTCGGAATTTGATTTCTCTTTCAATATGAAAGGGCTTTAAAGTTATTGGTGAACATGATAAATATGCACATACTTAGCGAGAAAGCTAAGAGGACATTCTAATATGTTATAACTTGGTCCCCAAAGCATTTTAATAAGAAAGTCAATATTTTCTTTCGCCAACAACTGTCTGACGCTTTCAATCATTTTCAAGATGAAATCACTTGAAAAAATCGTCGCAAGTGTTTAAAAAATCAAAAGCTATGTTTGCTTTATCTATATACATATATCTATATATGTATGTATGCAGTATAATTCTGCTAATTTTCTTTTTAAACCACTCAGTTGCACATGGGGTCTATTTTTCATTTTTGGTACTAAATTGACGCATGATCGGTTTTAGGACTGCAACTGTATCAACATTGCGCCAGGATACATCGAAATGAAATCGAATGAGGCTTGAGTATGACACCCGACTCACAACACAAGATTAAGCCCTAAATGTGCCGTGTGGCTCTTTTTGCATTAATCTTAGAAACTGCCACCCTAAACTGCCAACAGTTTGTTACAGTCAGAGTATGCAACTTTTTGCTACGTTAAATATGTCGGGTAAATTTGTGTTTACAGGGTGATATTTAATACAGAATAAGGGTAGTTGTCAGACTGTATTTACTATCACCAAGAAATTCAAAAAAAAAAAAAAAAAAAAAACAGAATTGGGGCTCCTGGCGATTTCTATAGAAACTCATTTTGTTATTTCATAAATATCACCCTTAAACCAAGAATGCATTTAATCAACCTACTTTAATACTCCGGGCATTGACCTTTTTGACCAAGCCTTTATTTACACACTCTGAGTAAGAAAAGATTATTTATATGTTTATTAAATCCCAACATTGTGTCATATCTTCTGAAATCAGCAATGGCATTTTGTCCTTATAGAGGGTCAAAATAATATGATCGGTCAAACCATTATTCCCTTAACTTTGTAAGACATTAACTATAGAAGGCAATGTCCGCAAATCAACTTCCGGGAAAAGCTGATGCCTTCCTCTTGACTTTGGCCAGCTCAGTACGCGAGTTCCTGATCTTAAGGTCATACATGTAACCAGAGAACCAACTTAAACCATTTTTTAAATATTAAAATTTATTGAAAAATTGCTGTTTTGAATAATAAATTTAAATGCAAACATGTGAGAAAAATATTGTTTTTCTTATCAAAATATCTCGGAAGTTGATTCAAAATTTTGACTTAAGTCTGTTCTTAATTTCATTTTGTCATTCAGGTCTGCTTTTGACCAGTTTTCAAATGGAATTTTTTTTTCCGAATTCTATTGGCATGTCTATAGATGGTACTTTTTTAATGATTAGAGATGTACCTGCATGATATCATATTTCTTGTTTATATTACAAAAATGCCAACCTGAACAATACAATAAGAATTTGACATAGGTGGCATGAAAGATAAAAATCATTGTTCCATTGTCTACATAGAGGCTCGCCATACTCGCATCATCTTACTTTACAAGGAACATATGTTTTATCTACATTTTTTATAATACATACATGTATACATCTTCCTCTCCTCAATTAGATTTCAAATGTTTTATATGGAAGTTAACGTTCGCACACACAAAAAAGTTTACAACAGTTTGCTGACCCACATTTCTAAGGAGATTTTTCATTTTAAGTAAGTATCGTGTCGTTGTTTCTGGGGGCGACATACATTGTTGCTGGCTTTTAATTTGCTTACTTGTTATCAAATCTATAAACCTTTTGCTTCTTGATACATAATATATGGGGTTGTGTTTCAAACGAATAAACGAATGAAATAAAATGCAATATACACCCAAAATAATGTATGATAAAATTATAAATTTTTATTTTTTTAAGGTTTGGTCTGAACATATTTTTATTCATTTTTAGGTACAGTTTTGATTAAACACAAGTTTCAGAATTGAGGACCCCCTTTTTTTCCATATTTGTACAATTTTTTTTATATATATACTTTAAAATAAAATTACTTCGTGATTACTATTACATCTTAAAAATACATAACTTAACAGCCATTTAGTCCTACATTGGGCGGTATGTATTTTCTCTTTAAGCGAAAAGAAAAGAATTTGAATGTCTGGTTCTGGTTTTATAAGCCACTAAATTTTGAAAGTCGTGATATCAAGTAAAACTAAAATAATTCATGTGATCTTGATTACGGTTTTAAAAACAAGGCACTCAACACATCCCCCAAATGTGTTATTAAAATGCCATTTACAGTGTTACTGTGTATACATGTAGATATATATTTCCTCTTTTCCGGCTTTTAATCTATTTCATAGAAAACAATAAATATCATTACATTCTAACTCAAGATCCTGTTTTTTTTTTTAAATATATTTGTAACTTTTTTTTTATCCAGGTGTGAATTCACCTTTTAAAGGAATGTTATTACCTTACCAGGTATTGATATGATATACTCTGCTGACTTTTGTCATTTACCTCTTTTCAGGATTGCGTACATGGATTACACCTCCTGTTGCAAAAGGTTTTAAAACAGGACAATATTAACTTACTTCTGATGTATTTTGTTTGTAAATCTTGTTTTACAAGCACAGGATCCGGTTTGTCCGAACCAAGAAACATTTGTACTTACCTAGTTCATGACTGAAGAAAATGTCAAACGTGTCCTGTGTGAAATTTTTTGAAAAAATGTATATGTAATTTGCAAAGATTATTCCATTATAATTATACTTAAAATTTGATTAAATGGTTTTAATATATTGTGTTTTTATCATCACAATATTGTTCGTATTTCAGTATTTATTCCTTGAAATATATATAAAAAGAAATCGTCAAAATATTAGTTACCCTAGTTGACCTCTTTTTCCCGGATTCTGTCAAGGCGTTCCTGTGTCGTTAAGATTTTAAGTGACGTATAGATCAATATTATAGTCGTGTCCACATGGGGTACGCAGTCAGACCTCATTATTCACCCATAATGAGGGGGGATCACAAGAAAATATATTTGCTTAGAACCTTATTGATATGTGAAGTATTTCAAATATAAATTGTCCCAAACATCAAAAGTTCAACGATATACCTCATATTGTAACCTTAAGTTGTTTTGACCTAATAATTGATATATTATTCACCCTTCTGTGACACAAGCTATGTGGACTTTGACTCACATGGTTTTATGTTGTAATGTTATCATTTTTGGTAGAAAAACATGGAAAAATTTATAATTTTACTTAAATTTCAAACTTCAGAAAACTGACGATAAAAAATCGTGGAAAGCCTCATTTAAAATTTGAGAAACAATCTGTTCTGTTATTTAGAGGGCGATGAACTTATTTTGAATGTAAAAAGTCTCATGAAATAGCCTAAAAATTGTATCCAAAGGGGTTCAATGTACAATGATTGAGTCTAAATTAGAAACCCAGGTCTTATGTTCCTACATAAATCTTTACCAGGTTTCAAAATTGCCCCTACTTAAACACGTGTTTAATTTTCTTCCGCGCATGCACATCGACAGAGGAATCGGTCACTTCAGGTGGAACGAGGCGTTAACGAAAGGTTGTCTGGGGAATCTCGGGTCAGGGGGATTTGGGTGCGAATTTCTTGTTTTTCCTCCCGAAGATGTCGCTGTTGAGGAGATAAAGAACAAGAGGTCAATTTTTCCTGCTCGACAGATTCATAAGTCAGATGAAACATTGACTTCTCGATCCAAATTTAACCTTATAATTATGTAATGAATGCTATATACTAGTAGTCACTTTTCTATAATAAATGTTTGAATGAAAGGACCACACAGGCATTGCTTTTAATGTCTGAATAAGAAGTAAACAATTCTCATCTGTTTGGTTTGTTTGATGATGTTTGGACTGTTTCCATCATTATGTGACGCCTGATAGACATTTTCGAAGATACTTGAATACAACCATATGTTTTTTTTTCCCTTCTTAACACTAGTTAATGTATGTATATACATTTTGGAACAATAGGACGCCATTTTAGGCCATTAACCGTTCCACAAATTATACTTTGAAAATGTGATTTTATCCATATAACGTGACAAAATAATACTGGCCTTCAGAAAAAAAAGTCAGAAAATTGATGCAAATTCGCGATGTTCACTTGGGCAGAAACCTTCCACTAATTAGGGTAATGATTATCCCATGTATGAAGAGATACTATCAAAGCCAGGGACTGGAACGAGTGATATTTACTTGGCGCTCTGAGGCTTCACGGACAGTGAAACTTAGAGAGCTGACAGAAAAACAGTTTGTACAATCTTTTGGTCATCTAAGAAGACCTATAAAAAAGCTTGATACCGGATGCTTCAAAGACAGTATCTATTCTACGTTTTCTACATCTGATTGTGGTTTTTGTTGTATCTGGTTTGTGGAGACAAAATATGTGACTGCCCTCTGTCGCTCTCCGTGAGTTGACCGACAGTAATGGGTCTGTAATGGCCCAGGCCCCGGGAATTGGTACCGGGAAGTACTGTAATGTAGACTATTGATCTAAAAAGGTCATCATAAAATAAAATGCTGAGTAAGATTGACCATTATGCTGATTTTTGGTAATGTGTTTCTATAAATACAACAACTCTAGGGGAAAAGACTTATCTGAACCATTGACACAAAGAAGATGTCTGAGGGTCGGTCAAACTGTGGTCAGAATCGAGTTCTTCCAGTTTATCGATAGTTACATTCTGTAACCCCAAAGAGAAAGAAATTAATTCTTTAATATACTACTCCTGCATATCTATACGTGTGTGAAAATTTTTGTTCCAATTTGCACACACGACACTCAAACTTAAAGATCAATAGCAGCTGGAACTAACACCAGTTTTTAATTTTTAAGCGTTAAAACGTATTTATTAAATGATCAATAGACAAGTTAGCAATGTTGTATAATTCTTTTCTTCATTCTATATAAGGCGCAACACAGACAGTTTAAGTTCAATAAAAGCATAGTGTTATTACATCTGAAAGGCTTCAGGTATGAATTGCAGGAGCTTTTTTAAATTTTTGGTTTAAACTCGAATATCAGATGTCTTTTGTATACGTTTGAAAAAGCTTACTTTAATGAATGGGTGTGCTTTATAGACTGTTCCCTTTCTGATTACTTCCGTCTATCCTACCCTTGTTGACAAGAAGGTTACGTAAATGCACATAGTCATCAAATTGCTATGTAGTTCTAGAACATGCTCTTAAATTAAAAAACAAACAACAACAAAATACTAGAACATGCCCCTGAATTAAAAAAAAAAGAAGTAAGAAATACCTTTTTGCAAATAATTGCAATTTTAAAGATAAATTACGTGAAACAAAAAAGACTTGTTTCCGGTTAAATAAAAATTAATAATGATAACAAAAAAAAAAAAACCACGCATGGCACTTGGACCAATTAATATTCTTAAAATATATGTCTTGTTATTAGAGTTTAAGAATTTCTGTTGAACAATACATAATTTCCTAGGTCGGTTGTTCATCTCTTTGGGTCCTCGATCTCATTAACATGCATAGGCGGTGGTGTCGCGAAAGGTGAAATTCTCACCTGGACGTGCAATACATGGGGCCAAAAAGTGACTTTTTGATATGTGGCTATGAATACTTTTGTTTGTGACATTGGGGGTGAGATTGAAGGTTTTAATCTATCTCCCAGCGGTGTTCTTTTTATCTGTGTTTCAAAGTCTGTTCGGCCATGTGCTGTCGCGCATATTTCATAAGAACTGACCCCTGTCTCAGCCGTGCTACTTTTCCATTTTGACGAATTTCACCCCAAACTGAACTTTAGAAAATACTTCATGAATTTTTGTCAAAAATTTCACATTAGTATAATAAAATTTTTATCTGAACTTAACTCTTGACCGAGCACGATCAAAATAGATCTCAAACTTTCAGACATGACTTCCATTTGATTATCTTGGAGAATGAAATGAACCAGATTATAAGTATTTTAGTTTCCAAGGTCCCGGTATGTAAATGTAACGAGCCCGGGGTGTTGATATAAGTCAGCTATGACTTTTGTCCTGGCTTTGATATAGCAGAAACTCAGCTGACAAAGAAGTTCCTATCTGGACATCTACCTGGAGGCGTCCATTTCATCAGGAAACCAAACTCGCTGAGTCAGGAGTTAAGCGTCAGTTCCCAGGGCATTGCACGCCCTCAGTTGAGGGAATAAATTAGTATCTGCTATCCTCGGTCATTACTCGGAGATATATCATGCAGAATAACTTTTTTCTCGAGCTTTATTAGCTTATCTGAGCGGAAAGCTCAAGTGAGTTTTTCTGATCACAATTTGTCTGGTGTCCGTCTGGAAACTTTTAATATTTTTTGTTAACCTAACAAAATATATGCATGGTATTTTTCAAAAATCTGAACTGAGGATTTCATGACAAAAGAAAATATCTAATTGGAAAAAAAAGTGCCACGTACTGGTAGCTTTTAAAAAATAAAATATCTGAGAAATTAACACCAAGCAGTCAAAAATATTAAATAACATTTCAATTCTTCGCTTACAGACTATCCTTTTATGAACGTTGGGCAGAATCCGTCAACGAAACCTCTCCATTGACTTGATTGTTCTAAGTCTCTGGTTACTGGATGTTTGCCTAGAGCACACCATTGACCCACCAAGTGTATCAGTTCGTGAAGATACAAGTTTGAATGTCGTGGTGATAAATTTCAAAGAATATATTTTTCGGCATTTGCTTTTATTTAATAAAATACTCGGGTTAGTCATTATTGTCGTACTGATATATAAATGTATTTGTTCCACAATTTAATCTAGCACATATTTTCATTATCTTTATTTGATGACACAGGTGAGAAAAATGACAAGTTTAAAATGTAAATGCTAACTACACATGCATTTGCATGCATAATTACACAAGATGTTATCCTCGACAATACTTCACTGCATAGAGGGCGTTACAATATTACATAATTTGTGTATCACGTCTATAAACCTATAGATTTAAGCGCCACATTTATGTGTTTTGCATGAGAATTTTGAATGGAGGGTGGGTAAAACAAGCAATTTCAATTTTCTTTTATATATTTTTGACTCGTGACGTTTAAATATTTTTTTTCATCAATGCGCAAAAATTATCAGTAAAATGAGCAACAGCCAAAACTAATAGGAGGAAAATACATTACTTTGACATTTTTGTAAGCATTTTATACTACAATGCTGACTGGGATGGAATACCTTTATTAGAACATTTCTACCGATACTCTGGACTTTCAGGTGTTACTGGCAAACAACAAAATGACGTAAACTTAATCTTTTGATTGTAGGTTTTTGAAACACTATTTCTATAACTTATAACTCCATGTTGCACCCACTCAAAAAAAAGCAAGTCACCAGTTTAAAGTATTGATAGATTTCACATTCGTTTCAGGATAAGCTTCTGATGGGGGGCATGTTTCTCATATTGTCAAAAACGATACAAAAAAAGACATACAAGTTGAGATAACATATATATAATCAAGATCATAGACAAAATTGGGAAAACAATATCCGTGCAAGGCTTAATTTCCCTTTCATGCAGGTCCGGTAAAAGGACTCTGTCCCAATTGAAAACTTACCATTTTTTCTTCAAAAATCAAGGTAAAATTCCCAAATGACAAGCAGATTGAATTTCAGTGTTTTTTTTTTTTTTAAACAAATTTGAATTCTGAGATTATAAAAAAATCTGTATAGAGGATAAACTTACCACATAATTGTCTTTATTTTACAGTAAAACATAATATTTCATCAATATATTTTACTTTTGTTACATATTTTTCAATTTAAAATTCCCAATTAAAAGGGTACAAGACCCTATACCAAGAAGGGCCAATATTAAGCCTGCTTTGTATCACAGACACATTTCATTTCTTTTTAATGTTACTTGAAACTTGGTACAACTAAAACCAGCATGTATCTGCTAGATATTGGTTACGTCAGATGCCTGAATCATACGAGTACTCTTACTAGAGACTGGGCCCCAATATGTATTAACAAAAATTTGTCTGAGTTATAAAGCGAAGAGTGACAAAAGCTCCTCATAGATATCCGGCCACAGTGAAGAAAAAATATATTTACTCACTGATAAATTATGTACAGTTTAAGCTTGTTAGAATGGTCGGTGACAGTATCTTGGACTTGGTTCAAAGAACGCTCAAATCTGCACGTATCCCTTGTCCTGTACATTAAACTATCCTTCCACCCTTCCATGGTCAAATATTCCATTGGATGAATAAAGACTGTGTACATTGTAACGCAGGTCAAATAGTAGTAGAATTACATTTCATTTTAGAATGTAAAACATTAAGTAGTATTAGAAAGAACCGAAAATGACGTATTCAGAAATCAGACTTAACAAGGGAATATCTGTAAATTTGCTAATAAAAGTTTTATTTAAAAAAAATGTTAATTTAATTATTTTTTAATCTTTAATTTCTTTATCTTAAGCTTTTACTTATTTTTTTTTATCGTCTTTGCTTTCAGTAAAAACCGTCACCGTTATCTGATTTTCATTCATTTATTTTCACTTTATCTTAAATTAAATGTATACATATTTATTTCATCATTTTTTTTTTTATTTACATGCAATTTCAAATTTTGTAATAAACAGGCAAATCTAAGGCAACATTTAATTAACCTGAAATATTATTATGAAAACAAATTAAGTATCAAAACATAACTATTGTTATTAGCGCATGAAAATATGAGAAATGGTGATAATAGAGAGAATAGAGTGAGCATAGATGGAAGACATCCGGGATAGTAGACATGCTTTGAATGGCCATAAACGCTTAAATGTGGATGGCAAATATTAAAATTATACGTCGACCAATTCTAATTTCTAAAATGTGCTTATGAATAAATCTTTACACGATTTTTAGGATAAATTCAAGTGAATTTCGCATGAAAATTAATAAAGTATACTCGGCAGATGCGCGAGTTAATCACCAGTGATGGTATTCATTTTAAAAAAAAGTTTTACATAAATTTTAAGTAAATCTGAGTCCTTAGAAGTTGTATTATATTGTGTTTAATTTTATATATTTTGTGAGAATATGAATAGCCTTTGGCATCAAGCGTACACGTTTTTCAAAACATACAGCGTATCATGTGATAATAATTACAAGGAAAAAGTCTAGAGGGTCAAGTTTCAATTACTTTAAGTTGAATAGCAGTAAATATGGTGTTTAGTAAACAGCATGATGGTAGCCTAAATTTGAAGGGGTCAATGTTCGCGACATCTAATTTCTTAAATTCAAAAACAGCTTCTAACCGGACTCAAGGTCCCTATTGTCAGAAAGAACAAGGCAAAAAACCATGCATTGGGTCAATCATTTATCTTTTAACTGAGATCTGCATTTTATACTCAAAAAAGTTCATAACAATCCATCAACTTAAAAATGAAATAAAACTAAATGCACCTTATAAATCATAACAGGTTTGTAAAACATGACGATAATTAGCATTCTAAGATGGAATTAAAATATATTTTAAAATATATTTCTTCAAAACTAAAAACATCTTACACACTAACAAGTAAAACATTTTGTATATAGTTTAACAAAAATGTATATGAGATATAGTAATCAGAAAATCATTTTCCCTTTCATACAATGAATGAGGTATCATAAAAAATATACAATTCATCTGAAACTTAGCAGCAATATTTTACCCTCAAGGTTTTAATAAATGTAAAGACATTAACTGGGAGGGGTATGTTACTGCATCTTCGTCCCGATTTCCCCTTTTAAAATTCATTTCAGCCAAACAATGCCCATTTTCACCAAACAATGCCCATTTATCAAGCAGAAAGTTACTTTTATAGTAACATGAGATGTCAATTTTTACGTCTATATTTTAGACGTTTAATTAAATTTGCAAACATTCTAAATGTATAAAAATATGAAGAACACAATTTCATAAGAATACAAAGTCCCTGAGGTTTTTTTTTTAAATAAAGCCCATAACAATTCTATCGGGTCGTTACCCCTGTGTAAGCTGATGTAAATAAAGTTAATAAATTGTCTTGTTGTCGCCTTTAATATATCTGAATTACTTGTTTATATAGAACAAGGTACCTGTTAATAAAACAAGTAAAATAAGAGAAGATACTAATCAAAGTCAAAGACAGGGCTACAATCTTTCCCAAAAAAGGGTTAACAGAGATTCATACAATCTTTACATGTCCTCTATACCCTCAGAAATATAACCTTTATAAAAACAAACAAGATGTGTTTGTGAAACACTGATGCCCCCGTATGGCAACTTAAAATGAAGGTTAAACTTTCTCAAACGCAAATCAATATGTTGGTACCCAAAGTAAGGCCTTGTCTCAAGGAAAATACCAGTGAAATATGAAAGCCCTAACAGCAACCATTGATAAGATATGGAAAAGGTTAAAGTTTTTCAAAAGTAAATCAAACTCCAAGTTCAAGGTCAAAGTTGTTGGTATCCAAAGTAAGATCTTATAGCAAGGATTACATATGTGAAATATGAAAGCCCTAGCACCAACTATTCAAAAGTTATGGCCAAGGTTAAAGTTTTCCAAAACTGGGTAAAACTCCAAGATCTAGGTCAAAGGGTCAACATTGTTTCCAAAAGAAGGTCCTGTCATAAAAATTATATTTGTGAAGTATGAGAGCTCTATCACCAACCATTCAAAAGTAATGGCCAAAGTTAAAGTTTTCCACAACTGGATCAAACTCCAAGGGCTAGTCAGGTTGTTGGTATCCAAAGTAAGGTCTTGTTACAATGAATACACATGTGATGTATTAAAGCCCTAGTACCAACTGTTCAAAAGTTATAGCCAAGGTTAAAGTTTTCCAAAACTGGGTCAAACTCCAAGGTGTTGGTTTCCAAAAGAAGATCTTGTCACAAGAATTACATATGTGAAGTATGAAAGCCATATCACCAACCATTCTAAAGTTATGGCCAAGGTTAAAGATGGGTAAAATTTTGCAATAAAATTTTGGGTCAAACTCCAAGATCAAGGCCAAAATGTCAATATGATGGTACCTAAAGAAAGGTCTTGTCACAAGAATACACATGTAAAATAGGAAAGCTATAGCTCCAACTAGTCAAAAGTTATGGGTTAGATAAAATTTTGTGCGGACAAACAAACAAACAGACAGACAGGGCAACAAGAGGCCCATGGGCCACATCGCTCACCTGAGTAACTTTGGCCATGCTGTTCTTTACCAGATTCCCCCCCCCCCCCCTTGTAATACCTATTGTGGCCCCGCCCTACCCCGGGGGGTCCTGTTTGAACAATTTAGAATCTACACTACCCAAGGATGCTTCCACATAAGTTTCAGCTTTTCTGGTTCAGTGGTTCTTGAGAAGAAGATTTTTCAAGATTTTTCCTATATATTTCAATGTAAAACTTGGATTCCCTATTGTGGCCCCGCCCTACCCCCGGGGGTCATGATTTTAACAATTTAGAATCTACACTACCCAAGGATGCTTCCACATAAGTTTCAGCTTTTCTGGTTCAGTGGTTCTTGAGAAGAAGATTTTTCAAGATTTTTCCTATATATTTCAATGTAAAACTTGGATTCCCTATTGTGGCCCCGCCCTACCCCCGGGGGTCATGATTTTAACAATTTAGAATCTACACTATCCCAGGATGCTTCCACATAAGTTTCAGCTTTTCTGGCCCAGTGGTTCTTGAGAAGAAGATTTTTTAATGACCCCACCCTATTTTTGTCTTTTCTTGATTATCTCCCCTTGTAAGGGGACTTGGCCCTTTATCTTTACAATTTAAACTCCCCTTCACCCAGGGATACTTTGTACCAAGTTTGGTTAAAATTGGCCCAGTGGTTCTTGAGGAGAAGTTGAAAATGTGAAAAGTTTACAGACGGACGGACAGACGGACGGACGACGGACAACGGGTGATCAGAAAAGCTCACTTGAGCTTTCAGCTCAGGTGAGCTAAAAACTATATGCCTCCGAATCTTCGAATACGGGGCACCGTTCACGGTAGCTCAGTCGGTAGAGCGCTCGCTCCGTGATCGGGAGGTCGTGAGTTCGAATCTCGGCCGCGACAGACCTAAGTCGATAAAAAATAGGTAGCAACTGTTCCTTCGCCATGCGCTCGGCACTTTGGAGTGAAAGTTGCGGGTCTTTCGGATGAGACCTTAAAAACCGAGGCCCCGTGTCACGGCAGGCGTTGGCACGATAAAGATCCCTCACTGCTCAATGGCCCTGAGTGCCGAGTAAAGGTCAAAATTTGAAGCCCTTCACCGGTATATGGTGACGTCTCTATATGAGTGAAAAATTCTCGAATGGGACGTAAAACAATATACAATCAATCAATCGAATACGGGGCATAAAAATCATAGGATTGACCAAACAAGACAGGCGTGAAAGTAAACTTTCATTTATAGATAGAAAGGGGTAGGAAAACAGTAGTTTAGGATAAACACGCCCTCCTTTTAAAACCCTCCCTTCCCAACATTTAATGCTCCCACTTATCCTTTACTTTTTCTTGGAATGTTTTTCTTTGAGAATGTTGAGTCGATCGCGGTAGATGTCGACTTGTTTCATCACTTCCTCGGCTTTGTCAAAGTCATTAGTACTCTGGTACTTCTCCAACAGATTCTTGTACAGTACCAGGTTATTATGGGTCTCTTCCGCTTCTTTCTTGTCACGGTAGGCAGTGATCATCTTCACGCGATAGGCCTCCTGTAAGTCTCGTGTTATCTCGGCTTTTATCTCATCCACGTGATCCGTCATGTCCATTGCAGCTTTTTCTACTTGCTTCAGGGTGGCAACTTTCCTCAGACGTTGTTCCATGTCGCTTTTCTTTTTAAGGGCTTTCATAATCTCCTTAAAAGCTTTATTGACATGGCGGACATCAAACTTCTCGTGCTCTACTGCGCTTTCAGCGTCTCTCATGATGTACGGAATAAGAAAGTTGACCTCGGTTTGAAACTTTTTCTCTTCATCTTGCTCCAAAGTGTTGTATTTATCTAAATCTTTTTCATATTTTGTTATCATTGCTCGCAGTTTTAGTTTCTCTGGTGAATTTTTATGGTCTATTTTTGGTCGAGCTCCATTGTATTTGACCACAGCAGTTTCGGGTGCCGTTTCTATCTGTTCCAAGTCGTTTTCAGATTCGCTTCCATCGGTTTCCTCCGTTTCATCTTCAGAAAATTCATCCATTGGATCTGACTTAAATTTGTCCCCAAAAAGTTCGGACATTTTGTATATAGGTGAATTTGTACAATTTACAAATTCCCTCAATCCCCATGTAATTTCTTCATCTTTATTAACATTTTTCATCTTTTTTCTATTTTTTCTTAATTTCTTTCCAGAAACCTGTTGACTATTGGACTTGTTTTTCTCATTAAGAGTTCGCATTAGTGCAAACTGGGCTCTAGTACGGTAGTGAAAGAGGCGTTGCTGAAACAATGGCATTTCTTCTACCATTTTCATGGAAATTTTCGCCTCCAAAATATACTTATCCGCAGATCTTATTCCTTTTTTCCCCTGCACGTTGCATTGTGCGCACACCTCTGTTGGAACACTGTATTCATCAGGACTTATAAGTAGGTTATTAGTAGCCTTTGACCCAGTTACAATGATTGTAAGATCGTCAAAAGACGCGGCGTCTATAGCTAGTTTCTTTATCATCGACTCATTGTACCGGTGCCTATGGTTGTCCAGTATCTTGTGCATATTACTGACCGTCTGGGTCATCAAATCCAAGATATGTTTGTAAACATAGTAATACTTCTTAAATTCGTCCTCAATATAATCTGGGTCACTTACGTTCAGTGCTTTGAGACGGCGTTGCTCCTCGATTAGGGGACGAAAGCGATTTGAAACCACGTCACCAACATAAAATTCCAACTCGTCGACGGGAACGTCTTGAAAGTCGTCTTCTGTAAGCTCCTTCGTCCTCTTGCATTTAGTACACGTTAAAACATGGCTTCCGTCGCTCCTCTTTTCTCCAAAGTAAGGTGATAAACATGTCCTGCAAAACAATGGTGGTGTCTTCTTATCCCTGACGGGTAGTTCCATATTTTCCCAATCCTGGTCTTTATCGAATTCTTCATCTTCGGACAAAATATCAGTAGCTATGTCCAGGTTTCTTTCAATAATAGCTACCATAGATTGTTCTATCGGTGATTCCGCCATCTTGAATTAAAATACGTAAACACAGGTCACTGAGGGGGCAGTGATAACGAGGACATATGGAGAATACTTTGTACTTTTCTTGATGAATCGTTGCTTTGTTCAACGTTCAATGATAAATAATGCATATAGATCTGTAGATTAATTTACTGAAAATTTTAAATAAAATATTATATATAAATTCAATTTCACACTGGAATTGACTTGGACATGATTACATACATGTATACATTCTCCAAACATTCCCTGTTTTAAAGTCCGAATAACATGGCCGTAGGAACCGAGTGGGGGGGGGGGGGACAATAATTTTGCCGATATTTTGATTACTATAGTAAACATAAATACTATATGCTTGTGCCCCCTCAATAAAAAAACGTCTAATGATTTTTATTAATTTATTTTATTTTATTTTTTTTTTATTATCATTATTATTATTATTATATATATATATATATATATATATATATATATATATATATATATATATATATATATATATATATATATATATATATATATATATATATATATATTGCTTGTCAAGGAATTTTTGGTAGTTGATGACCTTTATATTTGGCTTGTCAAGGAATTTTTGGTAGTTGACTTTTTTTTTTTGGCTTCAGTGTCAGGAAATTTGGTAGTGCCCCCTCAACTGTCAACTGAAAAATGTATGGCTGTGCCCCCCCCCCCCACTGAAATTGCTTCCTATGGGCCTGAATAAATTATCACAATTTGATTTAATTTATCTATATTATATGATATGATATTTTGTTAAATATTGTCTCTAGTGCTGGTCATTTTAAAATACTAAAGTTTGAAGGCATGTGAAAAGTCGGAATTTAGAAATTAAAAAAATATCAGGGAACTGGAAATATATAATAAAACTGAATACAAATAGAAAAGAAAAACAAATTTAAAAAAAAGGAGATCTCTGTTCAGTATATTTATTTCTTTAAAATCTTCAGATTTCCGTACTAACAATTTAAAAAATAAACAACAAAGGGTGTTGATTTCTAAAAAGGTAGGTGTGTCAGTTTGATAAAACTTCTATAATGTTATCTCTGATTTATTTTGTAAAAAGTGTCCTTTCTTACGAAATATTTTCACCTGTTGCTTTTACCACATTTACCGTAATGCATTGCATCATTGAATACTTTCGCCTTCCCGAGTTACCTTTCTTCGTATCTATTTCAGCTTGACCTTCGACCCATGGCAAGTGCGATGTGATTGGTCATTCACGATATATTTGGGAAATGACTGACATCTATGTAAGCTTCGAGTGGCCCTGCCCACGTACTTTCATTCGGAGTAGGTAACGACACGAGAAAAGTGTATCAACTTTGTACAGTTTTAACCGAGGGATTCTTCTTTTGGACTTTCGGTAAATAAGAGCAGAAGAAACCCAGAGGTCCTTAGAGTGACCAACAAAAGACATGTCGTAAGTTTCTTTACGTATATTTCACTGTAAACAACAATGTTGTCAGTAGTTCAACTGATTCATGGACTCGAATATATGGTGTGACAATATTTGCCACGGACTGGGAATATTTTGATAATGAACATGTAATTGATGTAGCATTGTAGGGGTTGATTATTAAATTTATGTTATAATTCTATTCATATACACCTTGTCAACTGTTCAGTTATCAAGCTTAGCACTATTCTCATTGATCAGTCGTCATAGATCGTTGCGAGTTATCTCTGTTTAAAAAAAAATCATTAAACAACATTTTTTTTTTTTAAGATTCGTCTTTTTATGAAAACACTTTTAAAAACAGAACATGTATTTTATATCTAACATTGAGTATGATTTAGGTCTTACGATACATCTTTAATTTGTTGAGTATTTTATATAAAACCAGTATAAAAAGTATGGATATAGTTTTATAGAGTAATGAATGTGCGCCATTAATGTGCCATAATTGCACTTGTATCACATACAACGTTATGACAGGAATTGCGGCTTTGTGTCAACACTGTAGGTTGTACATTACGATAATGCCTGGGGCTGAATTCACAGGTCATCTGTCTGTTAAAAATCTCCCTTGCTGGGCCCCGTTTACACATTACACATGCAAATGCGCGTGAGACACATTAGTTAACTTTTTTTCTTTTCTTTTCTTTTTTTTTTTTTGGGTAACAGTTAAATAAGATTTTTGACTAGTAATGCACTGGTCAAGGCTAGATATTTGAAGGTAATTTGACCCTGTAAACTTGTATTGTTAAAAAATGAAATATATAATGATAGGTTTTAATAAAAAGTTTATACTCTTTTCATCAGGTTCTTGACAATTTTTTTATCTGTGCCATTTTTTCTTTTTCTTTTTTTTTTTTTTTTTTTTTTTACATATGTCAACTGCAGTGAGACACACAGTAGTTGTTTTCTTAACAATCCCCTTAAAGATCTTTATACTCCAACTGGCAACAAATTAAATAAGTAATGCTTTTTCTTGCTTTTACAAAGCTAGGAAATTTGATACTTGAAAGTAATGTTATTCTTACAGTACAATTTCTAGACTTTTATACACAAATACAAAATTTACATACACATGATTTTTTTTCATGGTTCATCAGGTTCTTGAATTCTAGAAAAAAAAATCATATAGCCCAAGGCAGAAAAAAAAACATGCATCTATTCAGATGATTAAATAAATGAAGAAAAAAGTAAGAAAAATGAATACAGATAAAATTTGTACATTAAAATTCTTTACTTGTGTAGAGGTGAAGGAATTTTGATCAACAGAGATGAGGAAATAAGCAAATTGTTTCCCAAAACTTACTTAGATTCAGTTCATGAACCAAATTTCTAAAAAAGATGTGATTTTTCTCTTAACATAAACCATCAAATGAAGTCTCATTTTTATATTATTTATTTATTTATTTTTTGCACTTTTTAAATATCAACATTTGCTATTCAAAGGGAGGTAAATCCTCATAAGTTATGTAAGTATGAAGTGATGACTGAAGCTAATCCACCCACTTGTTGTGTTTGACAGGTCCTATCTAGTATTTTAACCCTTGCACTTTGTTTTTTTACAGTGGTAAATTCATCAGTTGAACTTTAACAAGATATATTTTAGATTGTAATCATACATTCTTTGTCTTCTGCAAATAACACCTTATCAGATTAATTAAGACAGAATTAAACTTTGAAGCAGCGGTTTTATCAGTCATTTGATCCTTTATTTAATTGACACCAATAAATGAACGGACAGACGCTGTCATATCTCCGAGTTATTTATAGGATTCAATTTTATTATGAGGGATAATATGTGTTACAGATAAACAAGTTTAAAGTTATAAATTTCTTTGAATGAAGGTAATTGTCTATATTTTAAAAACATTTTATTTGAATATTTTGCATAGGCCTATTTTCGCATATTGCATATTTTACAAAAGTCTACAACCATCTGCCACCTAGTATGACATGATACTTATCTAGTGATTACGGGTAAAAGTCCAATAGACTTGGCTTTCATGTCCAAACAAAACTTTACCCCTTATCGCCAGATAAAAATGTTTCACAAATTGTTATCTTCGTTTTTAAGAAACCCTTTAGTATGGCCTCCCTTGTTTGAGATGATAAGGAAGAAGAGAGAGTAGAAAAACATCCCAGACTTGTCAATATTGTGATTTCAGTATTAAATTGTGTGGTTAGTGGACATCACCCCTTAATCTGTGGCCATTGTATGTAAAAACCAGTCTTATTTGACGGTCTGTCTATGCAATGTTGGTTATTATTGTAAAGGTCAGCCTTTATCCCACACTCAATTACCAGGCTTTTGTCTGGGATCTACTTGTTGTTGCTTATTGTCCTCTTACATAATATTACCTAGGTTTTAAGAATAAACTTGATTATGACAACCTTTGAAAATACATTAAGCCTAATTACATAAGTTAACAACGGTAATTTGTCCCAAAACATCTCAGTAAACTACATCTCAGTAAAATAAACTGCATTGAAAAGATCGGTTGCTTTCCAAAAATGTAGGTGATTGTAAAAAAAATGTCCAAATGAATATGAAACAAATTATTTTTGTATCTTAGTTATTGAGATAATAATATCATACGGAAAAAATTGAAAAAGGTTCCTTTCAATTTACTTATGTTTACATGTATTACGATTATTTAATTTGATTGTTTCGTTTTGCAGGGTTGTGTGGATTTTCGGAAGTTGGGCGAGCTGGAACAAGCTCCGGGGTAACGATGATGATGACTGGGTGGACCGCGTCAATCACATCTACACCGTGGTCCTTCTGTGTATTTTCGCCGTGTTTACAGGTGGTGGACAGTATGTAGGAAATCCTATAGAATGCTGGTGTCCAGCGCAGTTTACGGGGTCCTACGTTGCGTATACGAAGTCCTATTGCTGGATTAAAAATACGTACTATGTTCCTCTTGAGGAAACGATCCCTCTGGATCATGAAACCCGCCGACAGGAGGAACTGACCTACTATCAGTGGGTCCCTATTATTCTCGTCTTCATGGCTTTTATGTTCAAGGTACCCTGTCTTGTATGGAGAATGCTGAATGGCTACTCAGGACTTAACCTAGAAAAAATCGTCAACATGGCAGCCGGAACTCAGACTGCTGAGCCAAAGAAGAGAGATGAAACTGTAAAACACATTGCCCTGTACATGGACCGTTGGTTGGAGACCCACCGTCAATACAACTATAACTTCATGGTCCGTATGAAGCAGAAGGCATCTAAGGTTTGCTGTATCATGTGTAATAAACGCGAAGGCACTTATCTTACTGGACTGTACATGTTTGTCAAAGTCTTATACTGCATCAACATTATCTGCCAATTCTTTATCTTGAACGCCTTCATGGGACACGGATTCTATTCAGCGTATGGTCTAGAAGTTCTCGACGGATTGGCCAAGAACTACGAGATCAAAGAAAGCCGCCGTTTCCCGCGTGTCACACTTTGTGACTTCGACATTCGTCAGCTGCAGAACCTCCAGAGGTGGACGGTTCAGTGCGTGCTTCCAATCAACCTGTTCAACGAGAAAATCTTCATTTTCCTGTGGTTCTGGTTCGTGGTTGTTGCCGTGATTACATGCGGCAACTTCTTGTTCTGGATCTGGCGCGTGCTTGTGAAGCAGAACCGTGTGGCCTACATCAAGAAGTTCCTGAAGGTGCGTGACGAACTCCATGGCGAGGACGACAAGAAGATCTGTCGCCAGTTTGCTGACCAGTACCTCCGTGATGATGGTCTGTTTGTTTTAAGAATCGTATCTAGGAACACTAATGCTATCTTGCTAACTGATTTGGTATTGAACTTATGGGGTATATATAAGGAAAAACCCTTAGTGAAAAAAGCCCTTAGTGACGATTATGGCGAAACGCACGCTTAAAAAGACAGTATTGTGAAAGTTAAGTTCAAATGGGAAGTGTGCAAGAGACATTCCAAGTAGCGAGAGTTGACACAAATATATACTTTATGCCATTTGTGTTGGTTTGAACAGGTGCTTAATTTTCGTAGTCAATCAGCTTATGACGTCAGAAATAACGACACTTCCGTTTAGTCTTGCTCCTGCCTTTGGTGCTAAGCATTAGATGATGGGCAAGACAAGGATGTTTAAGCCTAGTCATAACATTTGGGCATTGACATTTCCATCTATGCAGTCGATAATTACTTTTAAAATTTTGATTGATATTTGATCTTCCAGACACAGTTTTATATTTATTTTAACGCAGAATGTCCACCGAATCTCAATCATTCCGTGTCCAGTGTCTTCCAATCGAGGTAACTACAGCAAAGAAAGGATTCCATGTCCATGACACCATATATTTTTTTTAAAAATTTTTTATTGTTATGTCATGTCAAATTTTGAATTTCTTGAGAATATTTTTTTCACAACTCGTACTCGATAAATTCAAAAGTGATCACATGACACATGTAGCTATGGTATTTGTTACTCGTTGATTGGCCAGTGATTTTTGTAAATTCATGATCATAATGATATTTCTTTCACCTAAATTGCAATTCATAAATCAACGAATAATTTTTCAGAGCAAAGAAACTGTGATAAAACCAGTTGCATTCTCATGATATTATTTTTTTTTTCCAGATATATATTCTATTTTTGAATAAATTTTCCATATACCATTTTGTCTGACATTTCGGTTTGGGTGAAGTTGTTTTTGGAAGCATGAGTTTCAGGGACCAATGTGTTGTTAGTATTTCATGTTCAGTTGTTAATAGGTCAAGGCCCATAAATTTTGTTGATCTCTGATTTTTTGCATGTGTTCATAATATTGTAATCGCCATGCCTTTCATTCATTGCTCGCTATAATTAATCGGATGACCAATTAAAAAAATTGCTTTTTTGTTTGGTGTATGTTAGCAAGGTAACTGTACTGTTGTACAAATGCCACTTGTGATACTGTGGGCATTTTACTGATGTTAATCTTCAAAGGTTGTATAAATTTCATTGTAAATTGCCTGAGAAAATACACGTGCCTTTGTAATCAGGACCTAAAGGAATGTACAGTTGTAAACAATGTTCCGATAGCATTTTTATTTTTTATGATGTATTTTAGTGATTATAAAATATTTTATGACTAATAATTCAAATTGCAATACTTAGTGAAGTTGTTTAAATATATAGTTCAGAAATAAAAATAAATAAAATTATGCTTTCTTATGATTGATTAAATGTTATTTTATGTCCCTTTGAAGAATTTTTCAGTCATATGAGACGCCATTTATCCGTGAAGGGCTTTGCTCAGCACTCGGGACCATTGATATAGAAAGAAGTCAATGCCTATGTTATACATCTAAGGGTTAATGCGGCGCCAGGAACGAGAATCGAACACGGTACCTTCTGATCATGAAGCGATAGCCCTACTACCAAGCTACCGCAACCGGTGCTCTTTTCTTCTGAAGCACGCCATATGTATTTTCATGAATTTCAATGAAACGTGATTGTTCATCTGTTTGACAAGAGACGGGAAAAGGTTAAAATCAGATGAGTTTACATCAGAAGTTCCCTGGTGCGTAGGGATTTGAAAAAGTAAAGACGGCACATTCCTGTTTACCGAGATGCAGAGGTATTTGATTGTCATACCCATTTCGAAAAACTTCTTTTATGTTGACAATCCGATAACGATACCAAACGTGCATGGTCCTGTATTTAGGTCAGCGTTACTTTATTGCGAGACATTTCTGATATACGAGGGTTGTTAGAAAAGTTCGCGGACAAGTTGTATTGTGAGCGCGCTATTTGCATGAAATCAGTAAAACTCTGCACGTAGAAACTATACGTATTTTCAAATTAATATGCAAAAATTTGGTGCTTTCCGATGATCTTTAAACAATACACAGTGAAAATTTTAAGATAAAACATGCTTCACGGAGCATGTTACTTTTTCTCACTTTTACGTTTCATGGACACAATTTTGAAATTAAAAATTGCACTGTTGTAGCGCATTAAGATTTATGATATTTCACCTATCGCTCAAATATTCATGAAACGTCATTTGGTGAAATTTTGATTTAAATTGGAGGAGTTATGACTGTTTTATCACTAATTATAGATGATCAATGCGTAAAAACAAAGCCAAAAATGGTAACGTCACTGAACGTCTTGGAGCACCGAGCTATTAAAAAATTATGTGTGCAGACAGGAAAATGCCCGAAAGAGACTAAAATGTTTTTAGATGCTGCTGGGGATGGCTTATACGTATCTAGTACCAAAGTGTTCAAGTGGTAACAACTTTGTAAGAATGGAAGGATGGACTTTTTTTATTATCACCTCCTGCGATACCCCAATATCCTCCTCATCGCATGGACGTTGCGCCTATGGATTTTGCATTGTTTCTCATATCTGATCGTTGAACTGCGTATAGACATTGTTTTAAAGATCTCACTTATATCCGATACGCCACAAAAGACATAAAAAATATATAACATGTCTTGATGTACTTATTCAATTTTTAAGTTAGAAAAAGACATGAAAAGTCTACAGAAATGAAAGATATTTAGAACTGTGAAAAAGCTTCACAGGTCTGGAATCAGGTTGTCGCGTCACCTAACGTCATAAAACGTCAAGTGATTGCTCCGTGAATCCTATGGCCGCGCAGTAAAAATCAACGTACGTTTTCAAAATTTTAGTAAATGGACCTGATTTTTTACATACTAATAAACAAAAGATAAGAATTTAATTAGACATACGTCATTCTTTAAAGTTTACAGCATATTTCCCGTAAATCAACGTGTCCGCGAACTTTTCTAACAACCCTCGTACATATGTAGTTTATGATATTGGACAACTCTTGAACTTGTCGTTAACTTTGTGTTTACAGTTTAGTAAACTGTGTTCAAGATAGCGATAAAGAACAACTGCATATTTTATAAGCCCATTATGTACTTGATCAATGGAAGTTTTTATATTACATCTCTCTTGCTTATTCATCATAAAAGCCGTATACTTTGTTAAAAGACATTATGCACACAAAAAATGTGAAGAAAAACATGAAAAGGGCCGTCTTAGTCAACGCTGAATCTGTGGACACATTCATATGCACAAACTAAGACTGAAAAAACAGCATGAAGAAGAAAGATCTACCTATCCATCAATATACAACAATTCCAATCCAGGGAGTTGATTTGCATATTCTACAATACCCATGCCAAAATGCGATCATTAATCGACTGTCAAACTAATTTAATGATGTTGTTCGTCATTAATTCTAAATTGGCAAGACGACTGAAAAAAATATAATGATTAAATTCTACTTTATTTCTAAATAGGGCTCAGAACTGAACAAGAGCTGGACGAACTGACAAAACCATGTGCAACTGATACTATTTTTATTAATCAGAAAATTTTCTACTCATTCCAAAGACTGGTTTATAAGTCGTAGTAACCCAAATGTCGACAAAGTAAACAATGCAAAAATGTGCAAAGGTCGATGTTGGGCTCTTCTGTTGAAGGATTTAAAAAGTATAAGATAAAATTCCCAAAATCACCGGCCGTGTTGAGAATTCCAGAGCTGGATATCGCAAAAATGCAACACATCAACATTCGCCGCATAGATGTAAATTATTTGACATATTACACTTCTGCCCGTGAATTGGGAAAAAGTGGTGACCTATACCCTTGACCTCAAATTCTGGAAAGGGGGGGTGGGGGTGGGGGGGGGTCGTACAATGGTAGATCCTTGTTTTTATGATCCGACTTATCCATGACACACAAGACGGGGACATAGGGTTACTTAATCAGAACTTAATTGAAACCAATTAAAACTTCTTTAAGATAAGGCTTTTCCGATGAAATTCTACACAAGAAATATTGATATCAGTCTTCAAAAGCATAAAATTTGCAACGCAGAACGAAACCGATTCGTTGCTTAAAATTTTGAAATAAAATACTTCCTTTAAATATACACCTTTATGGCTTTAGAATTGAATAATAAGTGTTTTGTGAATAGAAGCCGCGTGTCTTTTAATACTGCATACAAATTTTGCTAGTTTTACGGGAAGGATTTTTCTGTCAGATTCTAATTCTGGGCCAACCGTGAGTTGACCTCTTATTGTTGAACCCAGATTCATAAAACCTCCAATAAGCCAACACGCGTTATAGTTTAGTACTTTTATATAGAATCAGCATGAATATACTTTTACATGAGTTTGGGATGTATCAGCACCGAAGGTCTGATTCCAACTGACTATAATTTTTGACAACAAAACATACATACTGAACAAAGAAAGAGTAAAATAATAGGATTAACAAAAAGTATAAAGAAATCAAGTATCAAACAATTATTGAGAGAATGGTGACATTTTAGCGGCATGTATATAATAGAATAAAAGTAGATGAAAGATTAAGTGTCAATAAATATAAATAGAAGTCAATTAGGAGATTAACTGTCCATCTCTGACTGTGCCTCAGGTAGGATTAGGGCTGTGCGGAATTTATAGAATTTATCACATTTGAAGAAATATCCGAAAAGTTTTTAAAACAATTTACACAAAGTCCGAAAAGTTAATTTATACATGATTTTATATTTAGTCCAAAAAAAGTCATATTTTACACCGTAACACATGCTTCGCCTTCGCGTAAAACACGTCCTCGTGTTTTGAATGTTAATTAATAGAAATGGCCTCTCCTTGGTTTTCCTTGGTGTCTACGCGGTTGAAATTGTCGCTTATTTTCCCTAAACATGTCGAGCAGATGATCCCTTTCATCTTCCAATATTCGGATGGTCTGTAGCAGGGCGTTGTTTTCTTTCCTTAACTGTTTAGTTGTTTTCTCAGCTTCTGCCTGAATTTTCATTACATACTCATTATGTTCCTTTCCGATCTCGTTTAATTTCCTCTGCATTAAGTCCATAATCACTCTATCACCGTGCGCGTCGTCTTCCAGTTTGCGAATTTTCTCACGATAGATTTTATCATTAGAATTGTTAGATTGTTCTTGCACCTTCTTTTTCATAACCGCATTTTGATTTTGAAGTTGTTTGATTTCAGATTCGGCTTTTGTTAAATTCGTTGTCAAACTCCTTTTCTCTTTATTTGCATTGCATATTTGAATTTTAAGATTTTTCAGCTCAGTTCGTAGAGCACACGAATTATCACATAATAAACGAAACTGACTGTCCCGAAGAGAACTGAATGGCAATTCTCGTAGAATTCGTTTGTTTTCGAGATACTTGCACAGTCGTTTCACGTCTCGCGTCTTTTTCCTGCTAGCAATAGGCCCCTTGTCCTCACTTTTTGGCTTTGATTCTTTAATCTGCGTGAAGCACATCCTAGAATAATGTCCAATTCTTTGACATCTGTAGCACTTCTGGTTAAACGCGAAACATAAAACGTTAGGGTGTACGTTTCCACACCTTCCGCACACTGGATGCTGACACGAAGGGAAGTTGAACTTCTTCTGTCTCCACTGCGGTCGGAAAGAATATTCCATTGCTGGTCCTAATAAGTGTACGTTTGCTTCATCTGTATCAGCACTGTCAAAATCTGGGGAAACTCGCTATTTGGTTTTTTTTGTAGAGGTCCAGGATCTGACTACTACAAAATATATGTAGCAGTCCCGGGTGTCGCTACCCGGATTCTCCACCAAGTTTTACGGGAAGGATTTTTCTGTCAGATTCTAATTCTGGGCCAACCGTGAGTTGACCTCTTATTGTTGAACCCAGATTCATAAAACCTCCAATAAGCCAACACGCGTTATAGTTTAGTACTTTTATATAGAATCAGCATGAATATACTTTTACATGAGTTTGGGATGTATCAGCACCGAAGGTCTGATTCCAACTGACTATAATTTTTGACAACAAAACATACATACTGAACAAAGAAAGAGTAAAATAATAGGATTAACAAAAAGTATAAAGAAATCAAGTATCAAACAATTATTGAGAGAATGGTGACATTTTAGCGGCATGTATATAATAGAATAAAAGTAGATGAAAGATTAAGTGTCAATAAATATAAATAGAAGTCAATTAGGAGATTAACTGTCCATCTCTGACTGTGCCTCAGGTAGGATTAGGGCTGTGCGGAATTTATAGAATTTATCACATTTGAAGAAATATCCGAAAAGTTTTTAAAACAATTTACACAAAGTCCGAAAAGTTAATTTATACATGATTTTATATTTAGTCCAAAAAAAGTCATATTTTACACCGTAACACTATTATTGATGAAACGAAACTACCCGTCAACAGGAAAATCAAGACCAAGGAAGTTTAAAATCGAAAAGGAAATTCAGAAAAAAAAAAAACCAGTCGATTAATTTATTTTTATAACATTGTCATAAAATACCTGTGTTAGACATAAACATGGAAGGCGACGATGAAGTAAACGTTTCGGCAAATGGAGCTCGCTATACGTTCTTTAAGAAGACAACAGAAGAAGAACATGGAGTCGAGGTGGAAAAGACATATATTCTCTCCGTCAACTTGTTTGGAAACAAAGATGACGATTGGGCGGACCGTCTGAACTACGTCGTGACGTTGTTCTTCATCTGTGCATTTGCAGCGTACACGACTTTCCTGCAATACATCAAACCGACACCCCCAATCGACTGTTGGTGTCCAGCGGAATTTACGGACACACACGTGGAATACGTTCAATATCACTGCTGGATTTCAAACACGTATTATGTTCCCCCTTCTGAGGCGTTATCACAGAATGAAGTAATACGAAGGCGTTTTGTTGTAAAATATTACCAGTGGGGACCTGTTATATTGTTTTTTATGGCACTCTTGTTTAAACTTCCAAATATTCTTTGGCGATTAACTAACGTCTATTCCGGTGTTAACGTTGGATTCATAGCACGCAATGCCACCGATTCACAGGAAATGACGTGGGATGAACGCCAAGAAGCCATAAACAACCTTGCATTTTACCTTCATCGCTGGCTTCATCTTTATCGACCTTATCAGAGAAACCTGTTTTCGAAAATAAGGAACCTGAATTGTGATAAAAGAAGCGGGAACTATCTCACTGCGCTTTACATGGTTATAAAATGCATATACTGCATAAATGTGATTGGACAATTCTTTTTACTTGACGCGATTCTGGGACAAAATTTCTATTTAACTCTAGGTTTGGATTTCTTCCGGCGACCCCCTTCGGAAATCAATCAGTTAGGACTGATAGAATTTCCTCGTGTCACACTGTGCGACTTTAAAATAAGACAAATGTCAAATATACAAAGCTGGACTGTGCAGTGCGTGCTTCCATTAAACATGTTCTATGAGGCCATTTTCTTTTTCCTTTGGTACTGGTACTGTTTCGTTGCCATGGTGACTTGTGCTAGTTTTCTTCTCTGGATGTGGCGTGTCTTTTTCCCAATAAACAGAAGAGTCTTCATTGAGAAATTACTCAACATTCATCCCGAAAGGAAAGAAGAAAATCAAGAAATAGACAAGAAAAAGTTTCACGAATTTGTGACGGATTTTCTGCGTCAAGATGGTGCGTTTGTTCTTCGTATGGTACATCGAAATACGAGTGACGTTTTTGCGACTGATCTTGTTAAAAAATTGTGGGAACATTTCATTAACAATAAAACTTGACGTATTTTTTTTCTAATTAATACATTTATATATCATTACAAAGTTTTTACACTGTGGCTACATATAAATATTTGTTTAAATCTCAACATGCATTATATATTCAACGACACACATTTATGATTAATGATTCGTATATAGGAGTGGGGTTTTTTTTTAAAGAGACACCGTGACGGAAAAAAGGGAAAATTGACAAAAGTAGAATTTTTGCGCGACACATGCAAATTTTATTCAATTCTTGAAAGTATTAGGTTTCAGAAATTTACAGATTTCAGAATCTAAAAAATCTACTTTTATGGAGAAATAATTTTAGTTTGCCCCAACAAGAAAATGTTGCTTCACTCCTTCCTCTTTAAGGTACACATGCGCAAAAAAGTTGAAGAAGTAACCATGGTGTCAATTCCGTAGATATAAATGTCGGATGACCAAGGGTTTTGATATAAAAGATGATCAGAATTTATTCCTCACTTTTGATTGCAACATGTTGTTTCCAAGTTTCACGCTAAAGTAAAAGACACATAACCTTGACATTGTTGACATTGACGATAACAACCACGCCATAGATACAAATTTTCTTTTTCCGGCACTTACATTTTGCAATCTTTTTAGCTCACCTGAGCCAAAGGCTCAAGTGAGCTTTTCTGATCAAAATTTGTCCGTTGTCTGTCGTCGTTGTCGTTGGCGTTGTCGTCGTTGGCGTAAACTTTTCACAATTTCAACTTCTTCTCCAGAACTACTGGGCCAATTTCAACCAAACTTGGCACAGAGTATCCTTGGGTGAAGGGGATTCAAGTTTGTTCAAATGAAGGGCCACGCCCTCTTCCAAGGGGAGATAATAAAGAATTAGTGAAAAATTAATAGCATCTTTTAAAAATCTTCTTCTCAAGAACCACAAAGCCAGGGAAATTGAAACTCATGTGGAAGCATCCTCAGGTAGTGTAGATTCAAATTTGTTCAAATCATGACCCCCGGGGGTAGGGCGGGGCCACAACGGAGGATCAAAGTTTTACATAGAAATATATAGGAAAAACCTTTAAAAATCTTCTTCTCAAGAACAGCAAAGCCCTAATTGGTCATATTTATATGGAAGCATCCTCAGGTAGTGGAGATTCAAATTTGTCCAAATCATGACCCCCGGGGGTAGGGCGGGGCCACAATGGAGGATCAAAGTTTAACATAGAAATATATAGGAAAAACCTTCAAAAATCTTCTTTTCAAGAACAGCAAAGCCATGATAAGTCATATTTATATGGAAGCATCCTCAGGTAGTGTAGATTCAAGTTTGTTCAAATCATGACCCCGGGGGATAGGGCGGGTCCACAATGGAGGATCAAAGTTTTACATAGAAATATATATGAAAAATCTTTAAAAATCTTCTTCTCAGGAACAGCAAAGCCCTAAGAGATTATATTTATCTGGAAGTATCCTCAGGTAGTGTAGATTTAAGTTTGTTCAAATCATGACCCCCTGGGGTAGGGCGGGGCCACAATGGAGGATCAATGTCTGAAATAGAAATATATAGGAAGGTATCTTCTGATGAAGAACTGCAAAGCCATGATTAGTCATTTTGATATGGAAGCATCCTCAGGTAGTGTAGATTCAAGTTTGTTAAAATGATGACCCCCGGGGATAGGGATGGGCCACAATTGGGGATAAAATTTTTTTTACATAGGAACATATTGTAAAATATCTTCTTCTCAAGAAATGAAAATCATGTTTAGTCATTTTGATATGGAAGCATCCTCAGGTAGTGCAAATTCAATTTTTTTTCAAATAATAACCCCCAGGGGTAGGGTGGGGCCCAATGGGGATCGAAAGTTTTACATAAGAACACATAGGAAAAATATTTCTTCTCAAGAACAGAAAAGCTATGTTTAGTCATATTGATATGGAAGCATCCTCGGGTAGTGTAGATTCAAGTTTGTTCAAATGATGACCTCTGGGATAGGGAGGAGCCACAATGGGGGATCAAAATTTTACAAAGGAATGTATGGGAAATGTTTTTTTAAAATCTTCTCAAGTACAACAAAGCCATTTGTTATATTGACATGGAAGCATCATCAGGTAGTTTAAAATTCACCCCCCCCCAACCCCCAGTAATCTTTTCAATACTGAACTGATTTGTGTCTAGATAATGTGCTCAGGTGAGCGATGTGGCCCATGGGCCTCTTGTTTGCTTTTACCGTGCAGTTGAGTTCTCAAAACACCTTATTCATATTTCTCATAACTCTAGTTTTAAGATACAATTATCTTAAAGAAACACTCGATCCTCCATGGCACCTGATCCCACCTCTGATGTTTTACAGGTCCAAGTTTGCTCTGCTCCTGATTTGTATTTTTTGAATGGACTTTTGAACTTGAATACTGTATGTTCTCTCCATATTTCATTTTGAGCCAAAAAATGAAAGATCACGGTTAATTTTATATATGGTATATCACTCTTTAACACTTAAATTTCCGACTGATATCTCTAATTTTCCTTCAGCTTTTGGAATAGAATTTTACACCATAACTCTTTATCATCTAAAATAAGACTTCTATTGATTTTGAGGTCAAAAGTACATAGGCCAATGTCAGCAATTCATAATTTGCATAAAATGGTTTCCTGATGATAATTCTAATTTGCAATGAAACTTTAGGTAATGAGTTTCTCTAACTTATGAAAGACACCTATTAATCTTGAGGCCAACATACGAAAAATCAAGGTCACAAATTCATACATGCCATAATGATGATTCTATGATTCTAATGATTCTATACCAGAAGGTTAATATGATACTCTTATTATATACATTGCGCTTGTTTTGTCAATATATAACTTCTTCATCTAATTAGTATAACGAGAAGATCGATCATTTCAGGAAGCCTTAACATATTACGTATGTAGATCTAGAGTTTCCTCATTATTAATTATTTTTATAATATCAAGTCATTATGTAAAGTTCATATAAGAAAATAGACCAAAAAATGGCAATGAAAAAATAGATGTAAAAGTTGTATACGCCAAATGCACACATCTGTCTTGATGGCACAGGAATAACTACAGTAGTAGGTTTAATGTACGAGGGTTGTTCTTTAAGTTCGTAGACAAATTATAATTTTCTGAATAATGAGCACACTGAAAATTATGTATGATATTATTTTGATTAATACCACGAATTAGTAAATGAATATCGTACTGAATCTAATCACTACTTGTAATGTTGCAACACAACACACAATCAAAAGGAAATCAAAATTCTACTACTACTAATAACAATAATCTCTCTAAAGGTATAAGAATTATGTTACATTTACTGCATGTAATCGGTATTTGTAATGTTGCAACAAAATAGAAACTGAAACCCAAAAGACACACCTTGTAAAGATAAAAGAGAACAGGGTCCAATGTACCCTTTGTTAGATAAGTTAATCAATGCAATGATAAACAATTATTTTTTAAACATTAGATTGGAAAAACCCCGTTGGCTATCGACTCCTGATGAAGTGGTCGGCGAAAGATGGATAACAAGGTAAAACTAAAAATTACTGCTGGTAACAAAGAAAATACCATAAAATTCCGTTTATTTGGCCACGGACATGACGATTGGATTGATCGACTCAACAACACTATCGTCCCTACCTTTCTGATTGTGTTCGCAGTGTATACTGGGGCAGAACACCACGTCACAGGTCCCCCGATCGACTGCTGGTGTCCGGCGGAATTCACAGAAGCGTATGTTGCATACGTGAACTATTTCTGCTGGATTCGGAACACGTATTATGTACCTCTGAACCAACCCATCACCGAAGAAGCAAGGGAAAATGAAGTTATGTATTACCAATGGGTGCCTATTGTGCTGGCCATCATGGCCCTTCTTTTTAAGATTCCTAACATTCTCTGGAGATTACTTCACAAAGGATCTGGAATTCAGTTGGATACAATTTCTCAAACGGCTGCTAATACACAAATCATGAGCTGGGACGAACGAAACCAAACCGTAAAAAATATAGCAAGTGTCTTTCAAAGGTGGACGAGGGCACACGTACCTCTGAATAAAAGTCCAATGTTTCTGGAGAGACTGGCGTCAAAACGGTCAGGGTATTACCTTGCCAGTCTTTACATTGTTAAGAAATGTCTATACTGTGCAAATGTAATTGGACAATTTTTCCTTTTAGACGAGTTTTTGGGACATGATTTTTACCTTCAATATGGCCTAGATTTTTTTGGTGGTACCGTTGGAAATAGCACGGTGGGTTTGGCGCGTTTCCCAAGAGTTACATTGTGTGATGTGCACATACGCCAACTTCAGAATTTGCTCCGTTGGACTGTACAGTGTGTTCTACCTCAGAATATGTACAACGAGAAAATCTTTGTATTTCTTTGGTTCCTGTGTGGATTGGTCGCTTTTCTGACTTGTGCTAGTCTATTGATTTGGATATGGCGTCTCGCGATACCTCGTAACAGGATCACCTACATCAAGAAATTTCTAGTAAATTGTGAAGGGAACACTAAAGATCCACGGAATGAGAAACACATCCAAAGTTTTATCCAGAAGGAACTTCGTGTGGATGGAATATTTGCTCTATGGATGATCGAGCGGAATACGGGATCGGTGTTTATAAGTGATTTGGTTAAAGAGCTTTGGAATATGTATGATAAGTAAAATAAAAGAAAAAAGAATTGTCCTTAGAAATAATTGTATATATTTTGCATTAGGTATATATGCATACATTGTTTATATCATCTTTTCAAAAAATGAACCTGCGAATTGAAAATTGTTTAAGGAGGTTCGATCCTGAGCTTTTGAACAGATTTTTGTCTGGACCTCTATTTCTAAAACTCTGCATCATATTTTAGTTCTTACAATAAATTTGGATTCTACAATGCTAAATAAACTATATTCAGTTCAGAACCCACGATTAAATTCCATACAAAAAGCACTAAGTCAGGAACTATATTTTATTTCGGAAGGCGGAAGAGAATGTTACATTAAATTTTTCTCTTTCGAAACATTCAAGTACTTTTAACTTTGGATTCCTTTTTTCCATGCAGGCTGAACACAAAATTATTTTGCATAGTGAGATATTTTTGCTGGTCATTTATAATGTGTCATATTAACTATAATGAATTTTATCTTTAGATTGTGACATATATATTGAGAAAGTCCAGAAAAAATAACCCCAATTTTAGCTTCAATGAACACTTTTTAATATCTAAATATCATAAAACCACCACTTCTAATTTTCCTTTTTGAATATATAAGATAACTTTGAGCATTTTGCTTAAATTCATTAAAATTTTAAGACTAAGGTATTCACTCGTGACATGAGTTATATCAAGGGTTTTTTGATGAGTATATTTTAGATATACCCTATAGCAAGACTCAAAATAGAAAAGAAATTTGGGGGTCTTACTGAGCAACGGTACAATTAACATAACCTTTTTGCACTTAAATTGTAACTTTTAAGATAATCACTCTAATCTTTATCATATTTTACCAAATATAATCCTGGCAATAATATAATCTTATTTGATATATTATAATAGTTTGAATAATATTATAATTGAAAAAAAAATCATGCAAAATAATGCGCGTAAATTATAGTGTGACCTTTTTTGCACTAAAAAATATCATATTTGGGGTATTAAAATCGTAATAGGCAATAAATACTTTCTTGTATCAAGCTTTTTTATTACTTTAGTGCTGATCGGTCAAAAGTATCGTCTAATTTAAAATAATGAAAGAAAAAGCTGGGGCCAGTGACGTAATTTTTTAAATATTGGTTAAAATATGCGATTTTCAGGAGAAAAACAATGCAAATTTATCTTTACTTTTTAAATATATCATTCTTCATTTTTTGGCAGTGTGTTGAGTGAATGTGTAAAATTTCTTTTTAAAATATTAATTGAAACATATATTTGATATTTTTAGCATATAGTTAATAAAAAATCTCCGAGTAAAAATATGTAAGGCAAAAGTTCCAGGATATTAAAACCAAACAACGGTGTAGATTTGAAGATTTTTCTTCTAAATATCCTACCAACACAAGAAATAGTCCCCTATAAATCTTGTTTCTTTACAATTTTGTGAGCAGTTTTTAAATTGAATGTTATATAATTTGCATTGTTCAATTCAAATATGTCATGAAAACTGAATTGTAATAAATAATTTTGAAGTTAGAGGTTCTTACGAATCTTTTCTCAGCTGACGAGTGACATTACACATACCTTAAAAAAAGTATTGCTTGTTACAAAAATGACAATACGCAAGTGCAGTTTTCTTTGCCGCCAGAGAGAGAGAGAGAGAGAGAGAGAGAGAGATTGTATTTGGTCCCTTGATTTTTTTGGATAAAGTACATCGAAAAGTGATTTATATGTAAGACAAAGTGCAAAAAGGTCACCATAACACCAAAAGAACCACATTGACCCCCATTTTTTGTTGTTGATTTTTAATCAAACTATGCGTGTTAATACTAAATATATACTTGACATTTTTTAGCTCACCTGAGCTGAAAGCACAAGTAAGCTTTTCCGATCATACATTGTCCGTCGTCCGTCCATCTGTAAACTTTTCATATTTTCAACTTCTTCTGAAGAACCGCAGGGTCAATTTTAACCAAAGTTGGTACAAAGCATCCTTGGGTAAAGGGGAGTTTAAATTGTCAAAATGAAGGGCCAGGCCTCCTTGCAAGGGGAGATAATCAAGAAAAGAGAAAATAGGGTGGGGTCATCAAAAATCTTCTTCTCAAGAACCACTGGGCCAGAAAAGCTGAAACATATGTGGAAGCATCCTGGGGTAGTGAACATTCTAAATTGTTCAAATCATGACCCCCGGGGTAGGGCGGGGCCATGATAGGGAATGCAATTTTTACATTGAAATATATAGGAAAAATCTTTAAGAATCTTCTCCTCAAGAACCACTGGGCCAGAAAAGCTGAAACTTATGTGAAAGCATCCTTGGGTAGTGTAGATTCTAAATTACTTAAATCATGACCCCCGGGGGTAGGGCGGGGCAACATTAGGTATAACAAGGGGGAAATCTGGCGAAGAATAGCAAGACCAAAGTTACTCAGGTGAGCGTTGTGGCTTATGGGCCTCTTGTTAAAAGAGACTTTTGATTGCTGGATAGCAGGATCAACCCTCCTTAATTTATTTACAGATGGAAGTGATTTTGATGACTCAGAAAGCTGTTGTGAATGAACTTTACTTTTCCGATGGAAGTGCTTGAATTTGATGATCTGAAAGAAATCTAATCTTCGGGATGGGGTATGGCATTTAAAATTTTCCCCCAATTTCCGATTGGCATACTGAAATAACGATAAAATTTCAAATTATTCAAGTTTCAAAGCAATAAGAAGGTAAGAAAAGAAAAATTATTCCACACCTTTTCTTTGAAAAGGGGGGGGGGGGGGTTATGCGATGTATTTTTAAAAAAATTTTTTTTTTTAATTTTCAATTTTTTTAAACAAGTTTTTACAAACAATTCTCAGATAAAATTGCTTTACCGTTATAGAATTACATGGTTATGCATTTGAATTTATATATTCAATTTAACAATATATTTATTACAATTTATTTACATCTTACATTATTTAGGAGCAACAATTGAAAATGTTTTAAAATTCAAAACCCAACGAACAAGTCTTATTGAATAGTAATAGCTGTTTCCTTGGCCATCCCATTATGCTTTGCAAAAGTAGGACCTACAACAATAGGATATAGATACTTTTATGAGACTTCTACAATTAAACTATTCATCAGCTATACTTCAATTTAACTCCAAATGGACTTGGAATAGATATTGCAATGTGAAAAGTTTAATATTTCAAAGTCGGGTAAGGAATTTGCATATTTAAATAGTCATCTTTTTATGCTTTGAAAATCAGTTAAGGTATGTCACTCGTGAAATTCGTTATATCAAGGATTTTTTGAGAAGTATATTTTGGATGAGTACTCATATAGTATGACTCAAAATCGCAGAGAAAACAGGGGGTCAGTGTGCATCTTACTGATCTACGGTACAATTAAGTTGACCTTTTTGCACTTAAATTTTAACACTTTGGTTAATCACTTTAAACTTTATCATATTTTATCAAATGTAACCATGGCAATAAATATAATCTTATTTTTCGTAAAATAGTTTGAATAATATTTATCATTGAACAAATCTTGCAAATTAATGCGCGTAAATTATTGTGTGACCTTTTTGCACTAAAAAAGTAACATATTTGGGGTATTAAAAATCTAAATAGGCAATAAAATATTTTCTTGTATAAAACTTTTTACGACTTAAGTGCTGATCAGTCTAAAGTATCGAGTAGCTTAAAATAATGAAAGAAAAAGTTGGGGTCAGTGATGTAAATTTTGAAATATTTGTCAAAATATGCGATTTTCAGGCAAAAAACGGTGTAAATTTTATCTTGACTTCTTTAATATTTCTTCATTTCTCGGCAAAGTTTGTTGAGGGAAGGTGTAAAATTCGTTATAAAAATATAAATTGAGACCTATATTTAATATTCCTAGCATATCATATCAGAAAGTATTCTCTGAGTAAAAGTATGTGAGACTAAAGTTCCAAGATATTAAATTTAACAAATGTGTAGATTTGAAGAATTTTCTTCTAAATATCCTTCCACCACAAGAAATAGTCCCTCATAAATCTTGCTTCTTTATGAATTTTTGAGCAGTTTTTTCATTGAATGTTGAACAATTTACATTTTTTCATTTAAATATGTTATAAAAATTGAATTTTAATAAATAGTTTTGAAGTAAGAGGTTCTGCCTGGACTTTTCTAAAAAGCTGATGAGTGACATACCTTAAGCTACAATGGAGTATTTAATTGTGTATCTATATTTAAAATGGCAATATAAGCCGTACTTTTACTTTAATAAGTACACTGTAATTTCATTCAATTTCAGTTTTCTTGCATAGAAAAAGCACCAACAAAACGTAGATGGCTAAGTTTTATGCTGCATGAATATTCTGCTTCTGTAGTCATTGATGACTACATGAAGCAAACTAATTTATTCATGAAACACACAGATTAAATTTAACCAATATGCTGCATAAAATAGTGTTCGCACTATACTCGTTTTAGCTCACCAGAGCTGAAAGCTCAAATGAGATTTTCAGATCACATTTGTCAGTCCTTCTGTAAACTTTTCACATTTCGACCTAAGTAGTGTAGATTCAAGCTTGTTCAAATCATGACCCCGGGAGTTGGGTGGGGCCACAATGGGGGATCAAAGTTTTACATAGGAATATATAGGGGAAAATCTTCCATGATTAGTCATATTGATATGGAAGCATCCTCAGGTGGTGTAGATTCAAATTGACTCCTGGGCGTAGGGTGGTGCCATTATGGTGGATTAAAGTTTTACATTGGAATTTATAGGAAAAAAAATCTTTACAGTCTTCTTCTCCCGTCAACATGTAGACATGGGTCAAACTGTGCATATTTATAATTTATCTTGATCAGAGTCACATTTTACTGGATCAGATATTACTAAACTGATACTCGTACATGTGCATTCTTGATTATTTCAGGAATAGGTTTTCGAGGAACCTAACACAGCGGTGTATCGTTTCTTGTTTTGCATCCAGCATTAGGGCGTTTTAATGCCTTGGAGCTCGGTGCTTTTTTACGGTGCATATTGCTCCTCTATTACCTCAGTGACCATGGTTTTTCCTCGTCACTTTACGGTAATTTTGAGATAAAGCGTTCGCTTCGTAATCGGGAGGTCCGGGTTCTACTCTCGCTATGCCGCGTCAAACCTTCAAGATAAGACATAAACATAGGTAGTGACTGTTCCTTCACAAAGCGCCCGGGTCGCCCGCGTGGCGCAGTGGTTAGAGCGTTTGCTCTAGAGTCGCGGTGTAAGGAGTTGATCCTTACGTCGCGGGTTCGAATCCCACTGCGGAGGCCAGTCCTTTGGATGAGACCGTCCCGTGTCGCAGTAGGTGCTGGCACGAAAAAGATCCCTCACTACTCAATGGCCCAGAGTGCCGAGTATAGGTTAAAATTTGCAGCCCTCCACCGGCAAGTGGTGGCGTCACCATATGAGTGAAAAATTCTCGAGATGGACGTTAAACAACAAACAAACAAACGAAGCGCCCGGCATTAAAAGTGAAAGTCACGGGTCTTTCGAAATGAGACCTTAATCGATTATTTTTATCGACTGTTCATCAATTAAAATATAACTCATATTTAAGCCATTTCCTTTTGCAAAAAAATGGTCGCCGTAAGCGACGCGTGTTCATTTCATTTTAACCTTTTTCTTTGCAAGGTATAGCCCGCATAATTTAACAAGTAACAGTGATTACAAAATAATAAGAAAATTGCTATATATGTAATTGGTACACTTGTCAGCACACCGGAAACCGAAACTCCAAATTCCTAACAGAACAGGGACCATAGTGACCCCTAGTGGATAAGATAATGAAATCACTGATAAACAATAAATTGTTTTACGTAGTTGGAAAACCCGTATGAGCAGTTGAGTCCTTTCAAAGTGGACGGTGAAAAATGGATAAGAAGATAGAACAAAAGGATATAAAAATTGCCGCTAACACTGGAGATTATACGCTGAAACTTCGTTTATTTGGTCATGGACATGACGATTGGATAGATCGACTCAACAACGTCATCGTCCCTACCTTTCTGATTCTTTTTACAGTGTTTACAGGGACAGAACACCACTTCACAGGTCCCCCTATCCACTGCTGGTGTCCGGCAGAATTCACGGACACGTATGTTGCATACGTGAACTATTTCTGCTGGATTCGGAACACGTATTATATACCTCTGAACCAACCCATCACCGAAGAAGCGCGGGAAAATGAAGTTATGTATTACCAATGGGTGCCTCTTATGTTGGTCATCATGGCCCTTCTTTTTAAGATTCCTAACATTCTCTGGAGGTTATTTCACAAAGGTTCTGGAATTCAGTTGGATATAATTTCTCAAAAGGCTGCTGATACACAAACCAAGACCTGGGATGAACGCAACCAAACTGTAAAAAATGTAGCGAGTGTATTTCAAAGATGGGAGAGGATACGCATACCTCTGAATAAAAGTCCAATGTTTCTGGAGAGACTGGCGTCAAAACGGTCAGGATATTACCTTGCCAGTCTTTATATCGTTAAGAAATGTCTATACTGTGCAAATGTAATTGGACAATTTTTCCTTTTAGACGAATTTTTGGGACATGATTTTTACCTTCAATATGGCCTAGATATTTTTGGTGGTACCGTTGGAAATAGCACGGTTGGTTTGGCGCGTTTTCCAAGAGTTACAATGTGTGATGTACACATACGCCAACTTCAGAATTTGCTCCGTTGGACTGTACAGTGTGTACTACCTCTGAATATGTACAACGAGAAAATGTTCGTGTTTCTTTGGTTCCTGTGTGGATTGGTCGCTTTTCTGACTTGTGCTAGTCTATTGATTTGGATATGGCGTCTCGCGATACCTCGTAACAGGATCGCCTACATCAAGAAATTTCTTGTGAATTGTGAAGGAAACAATAAAGATCCACGGAATGAGAAACAAATCCAAAGTTTTATCCAGAAGGAACTTCGTGTGGATGGAATATTTGCTCTGTGGATGATCGAGCGGAATACTGGGTCGGTGTTTATAAGTGATTTGGTTAAAGAGCTTTGGAATATGTATAAGTAAAAAAAAAAAAATCATTGCATTGTATGCATGCTTGTATAAGTTTCATATCACCTTTCCATTAAATTACAGAGATTTTTTATTACTTTTATTATTTTATCATGGACTTTACTTTTATGATTGAAGTGCATGAATTTAATGAGCTAAATTTTTCTTCCGAGGGGAGAGTGTATTGCTATTACTTCGTTCTTAATTTCTTATTGGCATACTGAAATAACAATTAAAATTGTTCCAGTTACAAAGCATTAGAATACTAAAAACATCAAACTTCAGAAATTCTTTTATTGGACAATATTAGTTTGAATGCTGCGGATCATCTACAAACTACTAATCAATTATGGACGAACTTAAGAATTCGTATTGTTTATTCTATCTTTATTGTATATTTCAACATTTATAATGTATGTTGTTTTTTTTTTAAATGTTTCTATGATTTTATTTTGAATTGTTTACATTTAATTTGAATTATTTTCTTTATATATGTACGAGGGTTGTTCGGAAAGTTCGTTGAACACCGTCATAACTTTTTTTCTTAACGTCATATTATATCCAAATTTGGAAGAAATATTTCAACAGTAAATTCAAATGATGTGTATTAAAAAAAATTAAAATATCATGGTTTAGTTCAAACTTATTTAGACTTAAAAAAATGCGGAAATAGGATCACGTAGAACGTCACAGAGCAGCAGTTAACCATATACAATTTTGTGCTGTACTCTGGAATTTCCAGAAAAAAAAACTTCTGAAAATGTCGGAGGAAGTAGGAAATATGTCAAAAGCGAGCCATACATGTGTGTGTACATGGTACAAGCGGTATTTGAATGAGACTACTGTCCTAAGACGATGGTGGTCTGTGAGAAAACGGATAATCTGTAAAAATCTTATCAAAAATATTGAAAAGTTAGTAACGTCATGCTATGAGTTTGGTGCTTCACAGATGCTGATCTTGTGAAACACACTTATGCAGTGAAAAAATGACTTTGGCAAACAAAATGATGCTACTGGAACAAGCATTCTGAGAGTATTGCATTAGCAATACTAGTCCCCTACCGGCAAGTGTAATCTGGTTCCCGTTAAGAATTGAAAATGCCATAATTCCGTCAAAAATCAATGAAGTGGAACGAATTGCAAACTTGATCTATAACTAATCAAGGTAAAGCCACATACCAAAAATCAGCTCAATATCTACAAGCGTTTAGAAGAAAATTGCGGAAAACCCGTAAAAATTGAAACGTCCGTAATTCCGTCAAAAATCAATGAAGCGGAACGAAATGCATACTTGATCTGTAACTCATCAAGATACACCCACATACCAAAAATCAGCTAAATATCTGCAAGCGTTTAAGAGAAAAGTGCGGAAAACCAAGTGGGACAGACTGACAGACAGACAGAGGGACAGACAGACAGACAGACGGACAGACAGACAGACGGACGGACAGACTCAGATGAAACCTATAGTCCCCTCCGGTTTCACCGGTAGGGGACTAATAATCGTTAGCAAAATAGATTTCAAGTGATAGAGAAACGTTTTTAATGAGTGCACTGGTATTGGGCAAATCTGTGTGAAATGTATAGGGATAGTATTTTCGAGAACCTCATGTTGGTTTTTGACGTTACAGTGTTGTTGAGTTTGCTCCGTGGTTACTAAACGTGTTGATTTTAAAATTAAACAAGCATTCTGAGAGTATTGCATTAGCAATACTAGTCCCCTACCGGCAAGTGTAATCTGGTTCCCGTTAAGAATTGAAAATGCCATAATTCCGTCAAAAATTAATGAAGCGGGACGAAATGCAAACTTGATCTATAACTAATCTAGGTCAAGCCACATACCAAAACTCAGCTCAATATCTGAAAGCGTTTAGAAGAAAATTGCGGAAAACCCGTAAAAATTGAAAAGGCCGTATTTCCGTCAAAAATCAATGAAGCGGAACGAATGCAGACTTGATCTGTAACTCATCAAGATACACCCACATACCAAAAATCAGCTCAATATCTGCAAGCATTTAGGGAAAAAGTGCGGAAAACCAAGTGGGACAGACTGACAGACAGACAGACGGACGGACAGACTCAGAGGAAACCTATAGTCCCCTCCGGTTTCACCGGTAGGGGACTAATAACATGAAATCTATTAAATCACATGGATTGAAACTTCACACTTAAACAAAATAAATATTTTTTACATATGATAATGTACTCATTTTAAATTTCTTGAAGATAGTATAACGAAGATTGGCATAGTCCACGAACTTTCCGAACAACCCTCGTATATAGCTTTCTATTTATATATGTTCCCATTCGTACTGTATTTTAAAAAAATTGTATGTGTAATTTTATATTTCGGTAAATAAGTTCTATTGTGTGTTTTGTACTGTACAACACACCATTCATATTTTTTAATGTATCTTTTTGTATTGTTAGTAAATTTCAAATTTCAACTTACATTTAAGACTCTGATAATAGAGTTGAATTGTGTTCTATTATTATATTCAACGTGACAAATAAAACAGTCATATCATAATTCTTAATACAGAATACAGATGAACCCCGGCCTGAAATCAGCTTCTTATATATAGATTATATAAATTAAAACATTATAAAATGCAAATAATCTAAATACATAATAGAAATGGAAATTGTACAATATAAAAAAAGAAATATACAATAAAAAAATTATAGGATACAAATAGAAAACTTATAATGCAAATGAACAATTATATAATACAACTTGAATATCATACAGTTCAGATGGATGATTAAGGACGTTCGATCCCGAGCTTTTGAGCAGATTTTGGTCTGGAGCTTTATTTCTAAAATTCTGCATTATTTTTAAGTTGTAACATTAAATCTGGATTCTACAATGCAAATTATACTATATCCAATGAAAAAAACGCGATTAAAGTCCATTCAAATAGGATTAAGCTAGGAACTATATTTTGTGGCGGAAGATTTTTTAGAAGAAAATGATCATTTTTTTCCCTTTTGAAATATATACAGTACTGTTAAGTTTAGATTCCTATTTTTCCATGCTGGTTGCACACAGAGCTATTTTGTGCATTGAAATGTTTAATGCTGGTTCTAAAATATTAATTAAATCAGTTTTTGTGAATTCTATCATCATATTGTGACAAATATAGAAAATATATTCTGAAACTCCAGGAAAAAATTGAGACAATTTTATCATAAAATTAACAGTTTTTTAGTAATATCTAAAAAATATCATCATAGACCTCCACTTTTGATTTTCTTTTCTGAATATATAAGATAACTCTGATCAATCTACTTAAATTCAGCAAAAGTTTAAGATTTTAAAATATTTTTCTTGCTTGATAAATTTTTAATGCCCGAAAAATGACATTTTGTGAGTGCAGAAAGGTCAAATAATTGATTATGCGAAGCAATTTGAAAATTTTTCCTTGTCACAATTTTAATGTGTCTTTTTTAAGAGAGAATAATAACATACTTCGTCTCATGATTTATTTGGATAAAAAATATTAGAGGGAAAACGTCGAAGATGTTATTTTTGATTAAGACACAAATTCAGTGCAAAAAGGTCATTTTAAATGTACTGTAGCGCCAAAAGAAGCATATTGACCCCCATTTTTTGTTTTGATTTTTAATTAAGCTATGTGTGTAGAAGCTAAAAATATACTTGACAAAAAAAGTTTAAGACTTTAAATATCAGGATCCAACGTCGTTAAAAATTAAAATATACAAATAAAAAAAATATACTATACATATCGTGTATACAAGTATACAACAGACATACAGTATAATTTTTGAAAAAAGGGGGATATTTGACAACTTACCTGAAAAATCTTTGACAAGCAAAAAGGTATATTGTCCAAAAACAAAAATGTTATTTCGAGGGGGAGGGTTAGGGGTAGCGGGTTGGTGAGGGGTGCCCTTTCAATGAACATTTTCAACAGTACAAGGTTACGTTGGGGAAAAAAGCCCCCCCCCCCCTTCGATACTATGTGTGTGAATACTACAAATACTAGTAGACAAATTAGAAAATGGAAATCAGATGCTTTTAAAATGCCTAACATCCATTGAGAATAATTTTACAAATATACACTTCTGTGATATAAAATTCTCAAAGAGTGCGGTTTCAGAATTTGTTTCAGAGGTAGAGTGGTACTCTTTTGAAGTTGTACAAGAGAAGGCTGTGTCTACTTAGGCATTGACCGATTGTCCAGGACGTCCGCTCACCTTTAATTTTGGATTTATAGCCTCCCGGTATACTGAAATTGAAAAAAAAAAACTTGTGTCAAAAGTTTCTAGTAAACTTTAAATGATATAATAAAGATCACGGAAATTTTAAGAATAAATTCATTTATCCAGGAAGGACTCCGTAGGGTATATATGCCTAGTGAAAGATATCTTGTGGATTTTGAAGTGTTTAAGGACATAAAATGCTTAAAAAATTATAAAACGTTAAAACAATTTATATAGACTCCTTTATTGCTAAGAGAACATGTATTTATCCACGAAGTTTTCCTTTAAACCATTCTTAATCTTGATATAGTAAAAATAAATACTTCAAGCATCAGATGAGTTGGGATGTTTTTTAAAATAAATACACTGAATTTCCTTATATGTGACCACACAACTCATTAATACTTATACACGAAATATATCCAGGGAATCTATGAGGACATTTTGGAAGATCTCATTTTTTTCATGTGTTTGCATTGATGTTCAATATATTGTACGTATATATAAAGTATAGATTTTTGGAGAGAGTGGAAGAATGGGGATGGCTTTAGAGGAAATTTTCAACAATTTTTTGTGAAAAGCTTTTTTTCAACTATTACTATTAGCAGTGTATCTGAACTATGCCATACCTCGCCTAGATTTCATGTATCTATCGGCTACATCTTTATTCTGACATCGTTGAAATAATCATGTCTGCGTAATTTATTTTTTTTTGTTATTGGTGCATCACAATTTTATTATGAATGTTGATTTCATTGAAGATGTAAACTTGATTATAACACTCTTACGTTACAAAAAGGTAAATTAATAATAAATATTTAGCGAGTGCTCAAAACTAACACTATGCTGAAAGTAACATATATTATATACAGAATAATACATGACAAAATCTGTATCACACCCCATATCAACCCGAGATTCCAATATCGGCCCGAGGGCTGATATATGGGGTATGATACAGATTTTGCCATGTATTGTTAACGTTGTTTTTATTATATATTCAAAAATAGTCTTTAAAAATCATATATAAACTTGTAAATTAATGACTGAATTTTTAATAAATGAATGTGTTTTGTTTTTGTTGAATTTCCGTTTCTTTTTTTCCCAAAGGCAATGCAATGAAATAATTATTAAATTGAGCAAATAGTTATTTGGATTACATAAAATACTTATGAAACAAAATACAATTTTAAAAATAAACTTTATAAACAAGAAAAAGATCCGAGGTACTCCGAATGAATAATGAGATGTTCCGGAAAGGTGTAATAGAAGGTGTGATAAAGGGTGAAATAAAGGGTGCTAACACAGGGTGTGTGATACAGGGCGCGTGCCTGTGATCATATCAGGGATGCAAAAATCCTGCATTATATAACAAATATATAATAAATACAATTATTACTGTTTTTGAGGTCAATAAGATGAATTAGCCATCTGAGGAGTGCAATAAACACCGAGCCCTTCCCTGGGGAGTACCATAATAACCGCGCCAAAGGGCTCGGTAAATATTGTAGTCCCCAGGCGGCTTAGTCATCGTATTGACCTAAAATATGCTTTATTATATGATTCAATGATTAAATGATACAAAATCGTTAAGCAGACCATGCCATCTTTCTTGATGACATTTGCTGAAGTTCCAGCGAAATGCAGTGAGAGAAGCGGGGTTAAAATAAATTAACATAACCAGTTGTAGTTTGGAATTTCTTAATTAATGAAATTTCACTCGGCACACTTGGGAAGATTCGTACCTCATCATGTTTGATAATGGTGACGGAATCAGCCGAGGTTTGCCGAATGAATGAAATTTGACTAGGATTTTGGAATTTATTTATCTATTTATTTTTGCTTGCTTGTCAACGTTTTATCAGGTAAGTTGTCATATTTTTCTGGTTGCTGTCCCCCTTTCAAAAACGATACCTCGTGACTGAACCCCCCCCCCTTCTATGTCCTGAATGTTGTGTTCACCTGAGTGGAAGTTGCACAGAGGTGAAATAACTTTTTAGAACTAATTGTATCAATTTGAGACTTCTCAATTTTTAGTCCAAAGTAGTAAAAATAAATCCTTATGTTCACCTGGAGGGTCAGGTGAATATAACGTAGTATTTTTCTAACATTGTTGGATCTCATCCAATCAGAGGGCTGGGAATTACTCAATCATGTAATAAAGCATCATCTTATTTGGAATAATTAAATGCAACGACATCTTCATTTAATCTTTATGAATATGTATGCTTCTGAAGACAATGATAAGCGTTATATAGACCCTAGACGATCCAGATCGGATATCCTAGGTTATCTCAATTACCAAAGATATGTTTTTTCTATGCACGCACATTTATTACATCACGTGATACATTACAGAAAAAAGACGATAATGCAGAATAATCTGTGCAGTGTCACCAAACATTTACCTGTTGCCACTTATCTAAAGGTGTTCTCTTCCGGGTCATGGGGTACATCCGATGACGTCATTCTTATCTACCATAAAACCTTGTCATTATCCAGCTGTCTGTTGAATTTTTGTCGATTAAAACACAGGAGTTCGCATACCTATCAATTTTACCGAAATTTTCAGTAAATATAAAAAATACGTAATACCTATAATAATAGGTATTACGTATCTTTTATATTTACTGAAAATTTCGGTAAAATTGATAGGTATGCTAACTCCTGTGATTAAAATTACTTTTTTTTTTTGTCTTTTTAAATATATGGTTCAAATTTTTATATACTTCATTTCATGTTTTATACTTAGACATTCACAAAAAAAATTCATTGTTATAAATTAGTTGAATTTGATGTTCCTACAGAGCCTTGTCTAGACTGCTAATGTTGACATGATAAATGGTTTTAAACTTTTGAACCGAAGTCTTAGTTTCTTTAGGGACTAAAACAATTGTGTGTTCTGTATATTAATTTCTCTTTATTATGTTAATTTACAAGAAAAAAAATAATGATATTCAAAAGTTTGAGAAGAACGCTAGAATTTATTCAATATATTTTGGATGGCGCTGTGTTTCTTTGTATTTCTTCCTTTAGTTGCCCGCTGGTTAAGGAACTACGTATTTTATAAACATTTGCACATATAATTTAAACCACATGTGGAAAATGTTCCCAAGAGCTAATGGAAATGAACTGAGTGTTAAAACACAATGTATAATATGGTCAGTTAACCTGTCATTGTATTTGATGGAAGACATAAGACTTGTCTATTTTCACCTCTCGTTTATCTTATTATATGTCCCCACATTTTACTCTTTTTTTTTTTTTATACAGTTTGATAATATATATATAATGTATTTCAAAGTACAAGTTTCGGGGGTCCACAAAAGGGAAATGGTATAAGAGTTCATTTTTACGTGTTTCTAACTCATTTCATCAAAGTGCTTACATGTATAAATGAAACAAAAAAAGGGTTATATGGATAACCTTGAAAATTCAGATGGTACCTTTTCGTACTTGGGTCATCAATTACATTGAACATAGTACACGTCAATAATGTAAATTTATGGTAAGTATTGCCATGGCGTCTGGCGAGATAAAGATTTAATCTGTAGTAGAGTAAACTAAGAAATAAGAATTCTGCAAATAACCAACATTTTATCAGGACTGAGAGCGCAGTTTTATATTTACTTTCTATACATCAAGGACGTCCTTTGTCGGACATTATATACACATCAATCAACTAACATTATTCAATAACCATGGAATAAACTTTACCTATATTTAGTATTTAAAAGGATGGTCACTCAATGAGCTTAAGTGTTGTAACAGCAGTATATGCAGTCCCTTCGTTTATTCGTGTGACTTTGGGAGAGGGGGGATACCGAGAATATTTAATGTTGATAAAGAATTTAAAATTTTTAAAATTAAAATTTTATGAGGGGTTATTATTGCTTTGTACTTAGTTACTTATAACATTATAACATAATTACATGTAATCAAAATTAAACAAGACTTGCAAAGTTAGACTTGATTAAAATTAAACAGAACGTGTGATATTAAATATTTTTAGCGTTACTAGCTCTCTAATGAATCAAGGAAAACGACGATTTTCAATTGTACCATATATATATATATATATATATATATATATATATATATATATATATATATATATATATATATATATGTATACATGCTCATTACTTCATGTCCTTTTGAATTCTTATTGTATTTCTTCTTGATCTTGAATCGGTAGAGATATTAATGTTTACATATATTACTTCACATACAAAATAAAATTAAAGCAAAAGACGAATTGTTCCTTAATACCTGGCTCTTAATTCCATCTAAAGGTAATAATGAATCGCAAGCAAATATTAGGATATTATCTCCTTATAAATTGAAAAGTAAATGAAGACGTTCAAAAGACCTTTTCTCAATCTTATTTTAAAGTTGGGTGAATAGCGTGCATAATACTGCATTTATAACCTGACTTTGTCATTCTTATTCGACAATCTCTACCAAACATAAATTATTTATAACCCAAATGAAAAGCTAAACAAAGCGCCATTTGTGGCAAATGCCACAATACTTAAGCATTTATAATAAATTTTAAAATGTACATAATAATGGTCTGTATGTGGAATTCTATAGAACTACTCTGTACAAACCAAAACGACAAAAGCAGACGTGACATTAGGCCTACTTTACGGAAAGTTAGAACAGATTCAGAGAAAAAACGAAGAGATGGGCAGACATAGAGAGAAGTAAAGAGAAAATCATGTTATATTAACAATATCATGTACATCGTGGCGGATTTTTATTAATATTCAACACAATTACAGCAAAGTTTTAAAGTCAATTTAACTATAGAAGCGTGAGATTATCCGAGTTCAAAATCGGTGTAAATGTACACCTACACTCACTATATATATATAGCTTTAAATAATTATCGCAATTGCATATATTTCAGCAAAATTCTGCAATTTTCAACCCCCTTCCGGAGCCATACTTTCTTTTTTCTTATTACAGGACTTGAACCCCTCCCTCATTTTTTTTAATTTTTAAAAGTATTTTTGGTACCCCCCCCCCCCCCGAATGAGCTGCATGCCTCGCCCTAATCTCAGACATATGCATTTATAATGATATAATCATATTGGCAATACAAGTCCAGTAATAACTAATATAAAAATGTTTATTAATTTTTTTAAATTTTATTTTAGAGTTGTTTTGGCTGATGTGGTCTAAGGGAGGTAACCCTCAAAATGGCAACACTTTACTGGTTACGGTTTTGTCTTTTATCCTCTGGATGTAAACTTCCTGTTGCTAGGATAAGCAGGTGCTCGATTTAATTATTGTTACATGACTTTATGGGGGCTGTGGATAAATTTAATTCACAGTAATGATGATCATATATTCAATGACAAAATGTTTATCCCACTGTATTCGCAGAAAAACACCGACTGCATTATTCGATCGAAACTTAAGCCCGTAGAGACTATCCATTTGTTTCTATTATCATTATTTGTAGATATGCGATTCCACTAAAAGATATGACGCCCCTTGTACATTTTAGTCTGGTTTTAGGAGAAATACTATGTTATCCTTTTCCAAAGTATTTTGGTAAATTAGTGATAGATTTTTTCAAGTGTGTATACACTGAAAATTGCATCAGCAATGAATTTAAAGACACCTCTTTAAACGAGAGCGCCAACATGTGTTGTCGAATTTCATAATTTCAGTGTGGCGATCAGGCAGGTTCGATTTCTGGTGGCCAGATAGTTCAGTTGGTAGAGCACCTGACTAGTGACTCAAGGCCCTGGTTTCAATCCTGGTCTAGTCCATCACATTTTTCTCCTTTCCCATGGGCGGATACAGGATTTGTGATTAGGGGGGGCGTGGATAATTTCGTTTAGGCAGGGGGTCTGGGGGCCGCCTTAAGGCCCCCAGTGGGTCCAGGGCGAAGCCCTGGTTGGTGCCCAGGGGGCGAAGCCCCCAGAAGCTCCTGGGTTTTTTCGTGTATTTTTAGAGTAAAACCAGGCACAATAATAGTGGTATTGGTTAGTTTATATGTACCAAAGTTTGGCATTATTGATACTAGTCATATCTTACTTTAAATAGAGGGGGCCCAGGGGGCGAAGCCCCCGGAAGCTCCTGGGTTTTCGTGTATTTTAAGAGTAAAACCAGGCACAATAATAGTGGTATTGGTTAGTTTATATGTACCAAAGTTTGGCATTATTAATACTAGTCATATCATACTTTGAATAGAGGGGGCCCAGGGGGCGAAGCCCCCGGAAGCTCCTGGGTTTTCGTGCATTTTAAGAGTAAAACTAGGCACAAAAATAGTGGTATTGGTTAGTTATATACCAAAGTATGGCATTATTAATATTAGTCATATCATACTTTGAAAATTTTAGGGGGGGGGGGCGTGCGCCCCCACGCACCCCCTTAAATCCGCCAGTGTTTCCTGTTACATTTGGTGCTGTGACTATTCCCAGAAAGTGAACAGGTGAAAGACCTGCCAGAGAAGAGCCTGGGTTGAAGTCTTCAGGAGTGAAGACCTTTAAGGATGAATGAATGTGGTGGTCAGACAGTTCAATTTCTGGTGGCCTGATAGCTCAGTTGGTAGAACAACTGACTATATAGCGAGTCAGGGGGCCCAGGTTTAAGTCCTGGTCTAGTCTGTTACATTTTTCTACCTTGCTGGTTACATTTGGTGCCATGCCATGAATCAAAGGACCTGGTTTTATTCCTTGTCTGGTCCGTCAAATTTTTCTCCTTTTCTGTTACGTTTGGTGCCTTGACCATGCCCAGGAAGTTACAGGTGAGAGATCTGTGAGGCAAGAGCCTGGGTGGTGTCTTCAGGGCAAAGACTTTTAAGGATGAAGGAATGTGATGGTCAGATGGGTTCAATCATTGATGGCTAGATAGCTCAGTTGGTAGAGCACCTGACTAGTGATTAACTGGGCCAGGGTTCAAATCCTGGTTTGGTGCATTGCGTTTCCCTTCTCCTTTCTTTACATCAGTAACTGTATATGTACTTGCATATCATGCAATGATGATGTCTGTTGCATAAATAAGCAATTTCAGTGTTCTTTTATTTTAAAACTAAGTTGAAAAATATTTTGAAAGTGAGACTATTTTTTAAAAAAATATTTGCTTGTCCTCTCCTGACTAAGGATAAAGAAATTGGGTAGGTAGGTAATACTTTGTATCACAATTACCTCACAGTTATATCTAACTTGATGCTGCTCTTTTGCGGTGAAGTCGAGGAAACTCTTAATCTCGCAAGATTTTTGGGGCATGAATTACTTATTCTAGTGACAATCGAATGATTTGAACAATTAGTATGTCGAAAGTACAATGTATTGCAAAGGGTTGAACTTTAAATAGTAGGTTGTCTTATTTGGAATGTTTAGATTTTTTAATCAGCTTCCAAAAGTAATGATAATCAGAAAGAAATGGTAGAATTTAATTAGAAGAGCGGTCGGCTTACTGAAAAAGTATCAATAAAAATGTAACACTTGAGGACTGGGTTCTCTTAAAATTTATAGGTGTGGTTCAGCGAATGTTCTGCAAGATATTTCACCAGGAATTCTTTCATATTCGCCCTTTAGAAATCCACAATGCTCGATTTCGCATTGTATGTAACAGCACAATGCCCCCAGCTAACAGACGTTTCCTACCTTCACTGCGAAAGAGTTCCATAAAGATATAATCGCGATATCAAGTATTGGAATTTTTTTAAAATTCAAAAACACTTGCGAACGTGAAGTTAAAATACAGTTGAACTTTGGTATCAATACAGGTTAAAATACAATTGAACTTTCTGGTAACACTGATATCTCGAATACCATGGATATGTCAGAGTGATTTGGAAGTCCCAACCCCTTATTCCTCAAGTACTTTACCCTGGATATCTCAAATCCTTGGATATCTCAAAGTTTTTTCTTGGTCCCATTGAGTTCGAGATAACAAGGTTTGACTGTAGTTATTAATTGGATGAGAAAACTTAGGATTGAATTAAAAAAAATTGTTTCCTGAAGTTCAAAAAAAGTTTTGAGTCAGTTGGGAAAGGGCAAAGAATTTTTTTTAAGGATGGTCTGATCATGATTTTTTTTTCACTATGGTTCAGAGATAAGAATCCAGCTAAAGTTAGTAAACATATTGTATATTATCAGTCTTTCGATCTTTTGTATTATTATTTAGTATAAATAGCCAAACATGTCAGAATTTTTCACTTAAATTGGAAAGATTTTCATTACATGTTGAGTTGAAGCTTCATATGTAAATTTGTAAGAAAACAAAAATTGAATTGTGAATCTGATCTTTTCTTAAGGTTTCAGCCTCAGGTTGAAAGCATTTGATTGCTCAGTCATGACATCAATAGACAAGGAAACTACCCCTATGTTTGAAGAGGCAACGGAGGATGAGTACTCGGACAGATTTGATGAGGAGGAAGAACAACCCACACATCCAGCTAAGGGGGAGAATATCTACAGATCAGGTAAGGTCAAAATTAAATTCTCTTGTAACTGTTAGAAAGTGTGTATTCCGATTGGCTAATTTGTGGAAATTTCATGTTGTTAAATGAGTTTTGCAAGTACTTTAAGCAGTAAAACAGGCTTAGAACAAAGTGCCACATCCGACGAAGAATTTGATTCATTATAAATGTAATTCACCATATCCATTAAGATTACAGTACTTTTTAATACCTTGGGGGATGATGAAAATTGCTTTTTTGTATAAACCATGAATTCATTATAAGCATGTTTGATTTATCTGTGTTTTATTGGAGTTTACATATGCCATTATATGATGGAGCTTGTCATTATCAAAGTGAAATCACTTTGAAAAAAAAAATCATGTACATTTATTAATTCATAGAATATATTATATTGCACAAAATATGAGATTTTTTCTTTACTATACTAAGTATGTAGAACTTTGTTTTTGCTGGTTAGTTAACATAGGTCATGAAACAGGGGCTTCTTTCTTTGCTGTGTGAAATTGCATTAGAATGAAAATAGCTAGCTTCTTTCAGCTTGCAACCATTTAATCAGGTTATTTTTTTTTTGTCTATTAATCTGGTAAGGTCAAGGTTATGACATTAAAGGAAAGAATATTAAAATAATAAATCTTGCAGACCAGGAAGAGAAATACTTTCTACAAATGAGGTGATTTTAGAGAGGACAGAAGTAAACCCGCTTGTCAATTTCACAAAAATGTCTTCAAATTTATTAGATCAATTTTATGTGCCATGTAGGATAAACTCACACATCCAGCACAGGAACACTAAAGACATTGGAAAAGGTTGAATTTAAGCTGTGACATATAGCTCCACTTAGCTAAGATGAATGTTTTCAGGTCAAATAAACTGTTTACCTAGCAAAGGAAAAGACTATTTCAAATTGACAGAGATTTGGGTAAAGTAATGTGGGTGATTCAAGTTCAAAGAAGACCAAATGCAGGGAAAGAGTGACTAAATTGTCAAGGTCATAATGACAAACAGCTTACATGCTTTCAGATAAACATGGTTTGTTAAGTCATATTAACATATTAAAGTAAATAAACAAGGAATAAAGTGGAGGGGGTGATTTAAGTTTACAATAAATATTAAAAAAACATCTACCAACAAAAACTTCACCAAAAAATTATTAATTTGCTCTGCAAAACATCAGTACCGCAGTTATCATGAAAAGGCTAATGATCGAGTTATTGAGATATTAAAGAAGCTCTAAACACTGGTCACTGAAGAGTTCTAATTCTGTGGTAGTTTTATGCAGTTAAAGTAATCTTTCTTTCTATGTAAAATGGAATGAATGGAAATCTACTATGACCGAATAGCTAGGGGATGTCCATACTGTGGCTTGAACCTACAATCTACAGATTTAAAATCCAATGCTCTACCAACTGAGCTAAAGGGTTAACCCACTGGTTAGTGCTAGTAGGAGCATGGCCTCACTATTTACAACACATAGCCACTTTTAACTCTGCTACACTACAGTAAATTGAAATGAAATAGATTACCGGTAATGTATTCTTAACATTTTATTAGACTAAGATAAAGTACTAGTAATTAAAAACATTATTTGCATGTAATTTCCCATTGAAAGTAAACAACTCACTAATACTTCATTGTCTTTGAACATTTATCTCTGGAAAAAATAATTGCAGGTATGCTATGTTCAAAATGAGCTACATAAACTCAATATATAAAAAATTATATGATACAGTTTTCACAATTTTCTACCAAAAAAAAAAATAGTGTTTAGAGCTTTCTTAATTCAAACTTTATCAGCTGAAATAAAGTTTATACTTTTTCCTGGTTTTTATGGTCATGCCTGTATTATCATTGAAGAGATGGCGAGTTTAGCCCTATAATAACCCCCACCCCCCACCCCCACCCCCACCCCACCCCAAACACATACACTTTTTCCAGCCAACAAAGTTAAAATTATAATAAAAAGATTTTCAAAAAATACAATATGTCATATGCAGTGTACAATAATATGCAGCACTGGTAAATCAAACATACAGTGCATATCAATTAAGTTTAGAAATGGGATGTTTAAAGTTTTATGAATTTCATTGGTTTTAGCCAAATTGAGTAATAATCAAACTTACTTTGATTTTCTGCATAATTTTACAAACTGCATTCAGTTATTTACACATATTTCTCTTCATTATTCACTTTGTATGACAGATATAAATTAACCCACATAACAATTACATGTTTTTGTTTAGACAGCTGATATTATTCCCATTGAATTTGTTGTTAGTATATCCATATTTGACAAAGGGATTTACTCATCCCATTGTGAGGCTTAATATATAAGCAGATTGTGACTATTTTAGTAAGGCCAAACACATGTAATTTTCTGTTTCAATACAATTATTCCAAACTTTCACTCAATTGTCCTGAGTATCTGAATTCTCTTGACATTATGTTTTAAATGAATCAAAACATATTTCCTCTTCACTGTTCAGTGAATCTCCATTAGATACATGGATATAAAATAAAACTCATAGTAGACTTATATAGATTACTTTACCCAAACTTCAACATTTTTGTCATTTTTTTCCCACTCCAACATGGAATCCAGTTTAATAACCAATACAATTGCATCAGTATTGGAACAGTTATAGATCTATAATTGGATCCCATTATTTTTAAAATTCCATGACACACATAATTTACTTTGTTTGCTCTGACACCAGATCTGCGTCCTTTTGTCCCGGAATCCTCTGATCTCTGCCATTAACATGGACTGGCACCTGACCGCAGTTCTTCTCGGCGTTTTTCTTTATGTTTTATTCCTGTTGTATAAAGCTGATATCACAACAATCCAGGGCTTTATGAAAGAAGCTTTGCTGATTCTAAGAGTAGAAAATGATGTCCAAACAGAACATGCAGAACTCAGTGCAGACTGATTTTAAATGTGACGTGAAGTTGCACTGGTTTTGCTTGTAGATATGCTCAGATGGTGCGAATCATTGAATGGGATGCATTGATAATATTTAGTGATTTCTTTCAACTTTCTTTTAAACAATATCTCTCAACAAAGGGAAACTGCAATGTGCTTTGAATCAGGACTTTACATCAAATGCATGGTTCTATTCAAGATTGCATTAGTGTGAACTGAACAACTTCTTCTTAAAAGTTTTTTCAACAATTTCAAATTTGAGTTTATACCTGATTGCTCATTTGCCACAAAGGATGCTACTGTTTGTGATAATTGCATGGAGAAAACAGATTAAACGGTTTGCCTTACCTTAAAGCATATCCATTGATCGAGATTGGAATTATATTGAAAAATTCTTCCTTAGAACAGGATCAATAGATAGATCTGATAGGAAATAACAAAGAAGGAACGAAAATGGAGTTTTGTTTGGAAAAATATTTACATGTAGTTAATGGATTTTGCATGCTTACTCAAAATTGATCTGTCCACAATTGGGGTAAAAAAAAAACAACTTAAGAATCTTTTTACAGTCACCCAACAGTAAACATATTCATGTCACAATAATGAAACTTTAATATTTAATATCCTACAAAAGAAAAACATGAAGGTTTTGGGGGGATTTTAATTAAAATGTGTTTGAATTTGGTGAGGGAGGATTGTTAATTGTATTGGATAACATTATAATCTGACATTGATTTTTAATGAAATCTGGTTGAATTGATTCCACACTGCCTGCGTGGTTGTTTAATTGCATTGGACCTAGATTCACCTGTACACAAAGCCTGGGCTCTATCTACATCCATGCTATTACATCAGGGTTAATGTTTAGTGATAAAGTGATTTTACCTGTCAAAAGGTGGGGACTTATTAATTTTTTTGGTGTTTGGATGAAACCTTCTGCATTATGGGAGCTTACAGAGATTTTTCTGTGTTCTGTGAACCTCTCCTAAGAGAAATTGGTTGTTCGATGAGATCTCCATAAGTTGATTTTTTGCCGTTGATTACTAAATTGGTGTAATTATGGAGACTTGTAGAAAATCTAGTCTAGTCATGGAGGTGACAGCTAAAAGACACATTGAGATACTTAAACTCAAATATGGGCATTTGTTGGAATGGATGTACATAGTTAATGGATGTAAGTTACAATTTTATAGACAGATTTCAAAGTTCGGTAAACTTTCGGGAAATAATTTCATTGTAATATTACAAGCAGTTGTTCTTAATGCTTGTGTGTCTGTTTGTGTCTCTGCATGCGTATGACTGTGTTGGATGGTAATTTATCAGGTGGCTGCATGTGAATAAATTTTGATAAAGGATGGAGATCATGTTTTAACTAGTTTATCTATTCACTGAATGCATGTATAGCAAAATGAATGTCAATTAAGATTTAATGATAAAATAAAACTGAAATTCTAGAAAAATAGAGAGGAATTTGAAATTTAGAAAAAAATTATATAGATGCAATAAGGTGACCTTTAATGTCCAAGCATATCCTTTTTTCTGTTGATTGAAATTATTGGCAGAATTGATGATGATGCATAGCCAATATATTTTTCAGACACCCCTGAGACCAATATCACAGAACTCCCATCCAATCCTGATATTTCAATACGATGTGATCGATGCAAAATATACATAAATCTCAGAGCCCTGCACGAACACCGGGTATACCATGATGCCTTGGAGGTGATGAAATACCAGGGTAAAAATAAACCAACATCAATAGATGGCCTTAGAAAGAGACGACAAATTATACTGCGAAAAATTCGTGAACAAAAAGAAACACCAAAACAGCTCCAGGCAATTCAAGAACTCAATGATGCTTATGAATTTCTTAAAGCTGATGTGCAGGTATATGGGTTTTTACTTATTCAAAATAGATAATGGTACACAGTACTGACTTTATTTTTAGAACATTATATTCTGAATTTATTCGATAAAATAGCTATGTATTTTTCTTTTTTTACTTTTGCTAACTTCTGAAGGGATTTTAAAATGATCATGAAATTGTCCCTAATAACTGTAGATCATGAAAAATTTTTGCCAGGACAGTCAATGAAACATCAATGCTCTGCATATCTGCATATATTGTAGTACATGTATACTGTATATATTCTAAAGTGTAATTTTACATGCATGGTTTCAAATGATGTGTAAATATGTGATATAAAGTAGATATTGACAATTTTGATGGAATGTTTAGGGTACGTTTGAACTGGAGCGCCAGAACAGAGAGGAGATAAACACAGACGTCCGCGGTGTGGCAGTCAACTGTAGCCCTTCTTGTGTGTTTGCTCTTGGCATGTGTTCTGCACAGAATGATAGGTATAAAATCTTCTCAAATTGTTAGAAATAAATTCTTTCAGGTCAAACTATGAAAGAAAATACTCAGACAGATTTTTTTTCTTGTATAGCTTTTCTTATGCATTTTTTAAATGGAACAAATTTGTTTTTCAATTTGTTACTGAGGGTGAAAGGGTTAATTTGCTCAGAACAATTTAACTTGGAAAAAAAATGTTCTTCATATGTTCTCAGTAGGGTATTATTCTCATTTTAGATGGAAGAGTTACATGGAAGACACTAAAGTTTACCAAGACTGCTTTGGAGATGACAGACATAAGTGTTATTTTGGGTTGTTTGATGGCTACCATGGGAGATTTGCTGCAGATATGGCTGCTGCTGAGCTCCACCATCTTTTGCTCAATGAGATGTCAAAGTTTGATCCCAAGACCAAATCCACAACAGCTACAAATGTCTTGGACACTACTGATGTCTCACAGGTGTGTGTTTATATAGTACTCTATTTTCGTACAAGTACTGGATTCATTTATAACTGCTGCATTTGAAGGCTATTCATTCCTGTGTTTATTTAGTGATTTCTTGGAAATAAAAAAAAAAGAAAAGAAAAGAAAGGAAGAAAGAAAGAAATTCTCCAAGTTTTTTTCAACTAAATGCATTCTTTTTAAATTCGCCTTGAATCATTATACTTGAAGCTGTCTAGGTTGAAGTTGACTGTAAAATTGGTCTATTTTAAATTCACCCATTTGGAACCAGTGTGTAAAAGGTAAAAATAAAATGAAGCAACATTTCCCCAGTTGTACAAAACTATTCAGCAACAAGCTGAATAATAGACATTATATATATATATATATATATATATATATATATATATATATATATATATATATATATATATATATATATATATATATATATTTCTCCTTTATTTATATGTTATAAAAATCTTGTGTGAAGATTGATGTTTTTTTTTGTAGTACTCATTTGAGCGTCCTGACACCAAGGAGAGCGAGCGTGCAGTCCTCCATGAGAGTAGTGTGGATATTGTTCAGCAGATCATTAACATGTGTGAAGACAAGTATGAAGAACTCATCACTCCTAGGGCCACAAAGTCTGCCAAAAAAGACAACGAACAGAAAGAAAACAAGAAAAAGAAACAAAAGGCACCTTTTACAGTCAAAATGGAGTCTGCTCTTGCCAAGTCTTACTATTTAACTGACATCTTATTGTCATATGGCAAAGATGAAAGGTCAAAGGTCAGGTGGAGTGGTTGTTCGGCATTGACGGTTGTTATACAAGGTGGGGATAAGATGGAGCAGTCTGGGAATCCAATTTCTCCAGTGGCAGAGGAAGACGAGGAAAGAAAAACTGACATTTACATGTCTCGCCCTCCTACGCTTGAGAACAAATTGGACCAATCACAGCCAGCCAGCACCATGGGCTTTGATCCACCACGGGAAATGGGCATGATCTACCTAGCCAATGCAGGTATGCACTGGGACATGTATAAGTACATGTATTGCTGTTTTTACATCACCACAAAAACACTTTGCTGTAGATATACATTTCATTTCCTTGTAATTTTTTTCTTGATATAATCTGTATAAATGTATTGATTTATTTCATGGTGAATAAGGAAATGTCCATGGTGTACTGGTTAGAGGAAACAGGGCATACAAACTCACAAAGGACCATACACCACAGAATGAGAAGGAAAAGAATCGGGTCATTAAAGCAGGTCAGTAACATTTTCTATTGTAACATGCGCTTGATATTTTTTTTTTACTAAAAACTTGGCACATACACAAACAATTAAAGTCCAAAATTTCAGCTAACTGTACTATAGTACAGTGTATATCATTGTTGCTTTATACAGAGAGATACATATACAAGGTATGCTAGCAAAGATTTTTCAGCCTATGAAAATCTTTAAATATTGCCATCTTACATGGGTTACTATGATGCAGCACAATGCTACAGTATTAAAGCAGTGGTAGAATTACTTTTAATCTTGGGCTTTTTTCTCTCAGGTGAACTGGGAACTTTTGTTGTTGTTAATTATATTCTCTTTTTCCCAATTCTTATTTGCATTTTCAAACATACTGATAGGTGAATTTTAAAAAGGTTTTGTAACTTTAACATAGAAAAAACAGCATATGGCAACCAAATTTTAAACAAGAGGAAATTATTACTGTACATGTACATAAATTGGCATATTCAAAATTTAGGGCAATCAGTGGGTATTGAGTGGTTGGCATAATCATGAAATAGCGCTACACATGTCTGCACCATGAATTGTATTTATTAATGATTTATTAACGGTATTCATTAATTAGCACATCTTTGGCTGCGCTGAAGCGGCTAAAATATGAAGCCCACTATTAAAAGTACAAATACAGTATATTGCATGCATTTGGTCAAAAATAAAAGGCAAATGTCCCAACTATATACATGTACTGGTAATCTATTATGATGTTCTGTAGGAGCAGACATAAGTCCTATATACAAGTACTAGTAGTCTATTATGATGTTCTGTAGGAGCAGACATAAGTCTGAGTGAGAGGGAAATGAGGGTAAGTGGAGTGGTAGCCACCACACGAGGACTTGGTAACCATGGTGATGTGGTGCTTAAGAACAGTGTTATTGTGGAGCCACACACTATGTCAGTCGCAGTGGACCAGTACTGTCAGTTTCTGCTGCTAGCCTCTCATGGGGTCTGGGAAGTTTTCTCTGAGACAGAGGCTGCTAACCTACTTTTGAAGGTATGATCAACCATAGAACAGATGTACATACAAATTAATATGTAACTTTTATTTATTTATTTATTTTTTTTAAATTTTATGTATCAGGCATGTATTTTAATCAAAACTTTTTTACGCACTTTAAAATAAAAATTAAAAATTAAGGAAGTTAATAAATTTGAGAAATGTGAAAAGTTATCAGATAATATACCGTAGGTAATTTGATCTCAGTATGATTAGGGATGTCTATGTATATTGGATTTGTTATTTACACAAAATTGCATAATTAAGATTTATAGCATTTTTAACTATTTACAAGTCACAGGTCAATAATTTAGCTGGAAAAAGACTTTTAAATGGCATCAGGTGATTGCTTTATATTTATTAGTTTGTGAGAAAAAATGTCAAACCATAGTATTTGATAAAGTTTATTTAGATAAAATATGTGGTACAAAAAATTTAATTCAGATACTTTGTAGAACGTGTATGCCTACTAAGTAAGAACTCGTATTGAAAAACACATTGTATATATGGTAGTTTGATGTAAATATTGAGTGTACAAGCAGTCTTAAAAGGACATGATGAGAAAAATTATTTTTATGAGTACTCAACTATAGCTTGTCTAAAGACTCAGATTATTCAACTAGGCTATCCAAGTAAAATTGATATCCCTACATTGATGATTAAAAAATGCCGTATTTCTAAGAAACATGAAATGAAATTAGCAGTAATGCCAAGCATCACTTTTTATGGTAAGAATTGACTTAAACTTATTCTGATGTTTTCAGTTACTCCCTAGCAACTTTATCCCAGCCCCAAGTAAAATAAGCACCACTCTTAGGCCATTAATAGAGGAGTCTAACAGTCAGGCCAACATTTCGTTGATAACCCAGACCCCACGGAGAGTGTCCTTCTCGGAACCAGCAGACGACCGCCTAAAGATGTCCCCCCGGGCCTCCACAATGATAGATATAGAGAAAAACAATTCTGATGAGGATATGAAGACAGAAAATGGCAGCCATGTTGGTCCATATGATGAGGAATCTGGAAATGAGGCTGATGTGGAGACATATGGTGACTTCCTGTCACTGCCTAGTAACTCTCGTCTGTCTAATTATAATCCCTCTATGACTAGGGATCAGTTTCAGAGGGACCTGTCACGCACTATGGCAGAACATCTTGTTCAAGCTGCCTTGCTTGCTGGGGCAAAGAACAATATTACAGTTATGGTCGTATTATTACCAGGATGTGGAGTGTAGTTTAAATTCATTAACAAGGAAAAATGTCTTTGAATTACTGATTTACCGAGTGTTGTTCTTTGACTGTGATATAAAATATTTATTTTAACATGACTGATTTTTACAGGAACTTGGTTGTCATTGCATAATTATAACAAACTGCTTTAGTTCTTATGCATTATATATATTTTTGATGAATTTTTATTTATTAATAAATTTAATTTTTTTTTATCATCGAGAACAAGTGTAAAGAGGTCATGCTTTATGTAGTTACTATAGAGGTGATAGGATGATGATATGCCTATTGAGATGTCATTGTGGTCAAGTGGTATAGATGAATATAGTACAAACATTATGAGGATGTTTCAGCAATGGGAAGTGACTAAAGCAATTGAGATTTCAGGGGCAATTGTACTTTGACATGGGATTACTGTTTAATATAATTTTTGTCAATTTTATCTTTTGACTGCTATTTTACTTTTTATAAATGAAAAATATTATCAGTCATATGATTTTGGGATTTAGCTGTACATGACAGGTATTTACCCAATGTGTTATGAATAAAACAAAAAAAGGGAAATGACAAATTGTTACTTCATCTTCATACACAGCAGAAATAAAATCTTTATACTCGGCATCCAGAATTGCAACTTTACTTCCATAATTAATTGTATTAATCACTTACAGTAAAACTTTAGAAGGAACTTGGGTACAAGGACATCTCTGTTTCTTTTCCCTGTCCCTTATACATATATCATAACTCCTTCTTGTATGGGTACTTGAATAAAGAAACTTGGTTATTAGGAACTGAAAATTCATATCCCAGGACTTCATTATTAACATGTTTTACTGTATTTTATTATTATTTACTACTTAGTGGCAAAGGAATAACTTTCTTGAAAGCACTGAAAAAAAAACTTGGGGGAACAACATGTAAGCTCATAAGCATAAATATTCCGTACTTAACACAGAATTACTTAAAATTCCATTAAAAATTGTCAGCCTGATTGAAAATTTATTTGGCTTGACCCTGCAGGTAAATAATATAATATTTATTATTTAATTTTATAGTATTATATGTATTCAGTAGAGACACATGGTGATAAATGTGTAAGAGAGAGAGAGAGAGAAAATGTGATGAACCAGACCAGGATTTGAACCCAAGCTCCCTGAACTCTAGGCAGGTGCTCTCTACCAACTGAGCAGGGAATGATTCTGCCTGACTGCCACACATGTACTGTATTAAAAAAAAGGTTTTAAATTTGTGCTACGCTGTATATAGTATACTCGAGCTCCCTGGGATTTGACAGGCATGAAAAAGAGAAATCTATTTTATACAGTTATACAATTTATTGTATAAACACAAAATATAAACATTGTAATGTTATTTAAAAAGTGCCTTATGTATGCCTGTACGAAATTGTACGCCTGGTAATAACACGTAAACCAGGCGTCATGCTCTGCAAAAACCAGGCGGATTTTGACTCAATACCATATAAGTAAACCAGGCGTCAAATGAGACGGAAACCAGGCGTAAAAAGAGGCGTAATATGCAAATTTTACGCCTCTTCAATAGACCAGGCGTAAAAGATCGTACTGTCCAGGCGTAAAAATGTCCAGGCGTAAAAAAGTCCAGGCGTACAGTACACAATGATATATACAAAATACATTACATGTTTTGAAAACTAAGTATTTATTTTATCAAAACATCCATATCTTAGTATCAATTTAAATAACATTCAAAGGCAGTTTTTCTTAACATTTTGATGGACAACAAAATGTCATTCAAATAAACTTTACATTAATAAATCTTCCCATTTAAGGAAAATTCAAAATTTGTATTATACAAAAATTATAAATTATCTTGAAAATACAGTGTACCAATCTCTGATGACTTTGTATTACAGCAGAGATGCTTATAATGAATTCATGGTTATAGTGATTTTCATTTCCTTAAATTTTAGAATATTGCTGTGAACTTAATGGATACAATGAACTACGCCTAATCAAAATTGTTCATTCATTGTACTTCGCAATAAGTGTGTTTTACATTAGCTTATCTTGTATCGTGCACTGAGCTCTTCTTAGCATTCTCATATTTTTCTTTCCCATGTTCCTTTTTAAATTTTTGTCCTGCAATGAGACTTGCTCTGTGATGGCATTGTTCAGTTCTTGGTTCACTTTTTTTCTTCTTTTTCTCCACACCACTAAAGGGCATAACCTGAAGGAAAATTGTAGCCATGCTTTAATGTAGGTCTGAAATCACATGCATTATGTCCAACAAGATCAGTATTTACAATTAGAGAAAAAAAATTGTTGTATTACATAATGGGTTGACAGGAAAACAAACAGACAGACCAAACACAATATATCCCCAATCCTTCAATTGGGGGCATGAAAATCTTACCCCTTCAGATATTCCAGGGGGTGAAATATCCTGGTCATTCTCCCTTGGTTTTTCTGAAGAAGGAGGATTTGGACACAGGAAGCCTGCTTCTTGATTATCTGGATGATAGGAATAGAAATATATATATATATATATATATATATATATATATATATATATATATATATATATATATATATATATATATATTGGGTATGAAAAGTTTCCGATCCACCTATGCATTGTAGCAACCCATTAAACATCACCTTAACCATGTTAACATGGTCAGCTTATCAGAAAGTGCACTCTATTTGTTATCACGACAGCTTTTGATTAAAATTACTGTAATTATTTTGTCTAGTAAAATTTTTAAGACAGCCACCGCGCCGTGTGGCAAATTTATAATTCATACCATCATACGGTGACATACCATGTTGTGATCCATGCGACTTTATATTTCCCTCATCTTGAACCCGACTTTTTAGAAAAAAAAAGGTGGAAAATGCCTCGTATATTTTTTGTTTTGTATATATTTTTTCGAAATGATAAATACTAAAAATGATAATTATGCGATAGAAAGATAATTAAAAAAAAATCATGGGGTATACAACAGCAGTAGTTTACAAATTCGACAGGTCTCCATGTGTAAACAAACACGCATGCTACATGTAATCTAATCATTAACCATGTTAACAGAATGATTTTAAAAGCACATTTCTTAAATTTTTATAGATAATACTATATGATATATTTCAAAGTGTTAACCTCGCTGGAGTATGAAAATCTAAAAAATTCTTACCATTGATGATGGGGCCATGAATGATGGTATCTCACTTCGAATTCCGTCCTTATTGTCAACGTTTTGTCTTTTTCTCCCACGACAGTCAAACTGCAATCCTCATCGAAGTATTTTCACTTTCAAGTAAAACCAAGTTGTCAGAAACAAGTAGAAATCGGCAGGGCAATGTTTCTTTCAAAGCAACAGAATTTGAAATGACCATGCGGGCGGGATTTTGATAGCGTGGGATATCAAGTTTCTGCAGCCCCGGTTCGAAGATGCTCTACTGTTGAGGTTCACGACGGGATCGATACAAAAGCTATTACAAACTTTCCTCCAAAAACGTCTCTCAAAATAATAAAATGCGTTCTTTTAGTATTAATTCGTCGAATTTTTTTTAAGATGCAAAATCAATGTGTAGATCAATAAATTTCACTGAGATCATTTTGTAAGGCGATTCCCCTTGGCCTCTGAGAAAACACCTTAGTTTACAGTTGTTCTCGGGGGTGCACGATGTTTCGGGACCACGACGTTTCGGGACCTGACTAATACGACGGTTCGGGACTAGCAACAAGACGGTTCGGGACTTGGGTGAAGACGATTCGGGACTTGAGTTAATTTTTTTCGGGATCTAAACAAATTATTTTATTATGGTGATATAGCATATTATTCTAATTACACATAGTACGTAATATTTCAAGCTAAATCCGAATTTTAATTTTTATAATAAAAATTGTCATAAAGATATACTTTGATGGGGTTTTTTTCATAACAGACGAAGAAGAATAAATCTTTACAATATTCATTTTTATTTCTTTTTATTTTTTTATCATTTTTTTATTAGTTATTTTTTCTTGTGTGTGTGGTGATGGGGGGGGGGGTCCAAAATTTAATCTTCTCAGGTTGATGATAGATATTTTAAAATATTCAAGTGATCTCCAGCTACCGTCGAATATATCTTTAAAAAACATGTCAGTAAATTGTTAAAACAACAACTGGGATCAGGTACACATATGCCAACTGATACTCTGTACATAGGGAGGTGTTACATTGGAAAATCACGGAATAACCAAACAAAATAAAAGAAGGTTACTTACGGAAAGCGTTTGTAAAATTTAGCAAATAACAAGAACAGGAATCTTTGATTGCGAGAAAACTGTAGAAGATTCTAGGAAACTGTTATCGGTAAGTATTTTACAGTTTAAAAAAAAAAGATCGACCTACATATATCGGGATCGACAATCAATTTAATAGAATGTTACTTCCGTTTTACAGATTGCAACCCGAATTATCTCGAAACAAATCGACTCTGAAGTTAGAAGACGAAGGCGCAGAAATAATCATCATGAGCGAGGTAGGTCACCTTAAATAACATTGTTTTGTTTTGTTTTGTTTGTATCGCTTTACTATTAGATTAAAAATTATTTACTTTTTGCAAGTTGCAGGGACGTATATAGATCCCTGCTACTTGATCAGCTGTTGATGATCATACAGTACATGTAAAGCAAGAGAAAAAAAAAATACGAATGAGTTCTCATCGATTTTTTTTTCTCAATATGTTTAAAGAAAATTAATTTTTTTTTTGTTCATATTGAATAGCTTGTAACAATACAACCTACACACCAATTTCTGGTTTTTAAAAAATTAATATATATATCTTAGTCGATTAAATTAATGTTCACTTGCATGCATTTGATTAACTGGATAATAGTAGTGTTTTATTCTTGAATTAGATGTCTGACCATGAAGAGTCTGAGCTGGACGATTTGATGAGTAACATGACAACATTTAAGAAACAAAGAACCCCAACTGCCAAAAAGATACATAAAATTTAGTGATGAGGATTTTTCTGATAATGAAGAGGAAGTATTCTCTTTTCTGATTTATCTGATGAAGAGGAATACATTTTGGATGATATCACTGAAGAAATTGCAATGTTACGGAGCATGATGATCAAGACTTCCAACTTCATTCTTTGCTCTGTAACATCCGTATTTCAATAAGAGTTACATTCATGTTAGTGCTTGTTGTGATTTGCACTAATAATAGATGATGAATCCAACAACTTTTGAACATAATTTCAGATGTGATGCTAGCAGAACACATTTTATATACCATTTGACATATATGCATTTAACAGTTGTCCAAAAAAAAAAAAAAAAAAACTAAGGAACCTTTGTGACGGTGTTTACCACTTTTATTGTCATCGTTGTTTGGGGGCCAATAAAATGTTGATTGTGTCATCTGTCTAAAGGAATTTTTTCAAACACCATTCAAGAAACCAAAAACTTCTTTCTGGAAATACCTGTTATAAATCTACTCCACAATCTATTATTTTTCCAGATGGATTTTTTTAAAGCAAAATGCAAGTGTGGTTTAACAGAAATATAGCTGGTGGAACTTATAAGGGCATCTGTGATGGGACTGTAATTTCAGCTAGAAATTATCTTAGCTCAACAATGATGTTGGGAAGGACAAACACAAATGCTGAAATATTTATCTTAAAGTTTTTTAATCTATAAAGTATTTCACTGTAAATATTGCAAATGGATTTATTGTTCACAAAAGAAAAGTGAAATATAATGTTTTGCCTACATTGTACCTTTTCTATTTTTTTCTAAGACCAACATTATGCCTCACCAATTTTTTCTAAGTCCAACATTACGCCTCACCAATTTTTCTAAGTCCAACATTACGCCTTACCAATTTTACTAAGTTCAGCGTTACGCCTGGTTTTAAAAAGTTACGCCTGATACAAGAATTACGCCTGTCCCAAGAGGCGGAAAATGACACGTATTCCGTGTGAGCAAAGAGCAGGAATACGTGTCCTGCTCAAGTACGCCTGGTAAAGACACGTAATTCTGAATTCCGTCTAGAAACCAGCTGGTTTCCATGTCTCATCCAGCTGGTTTACGCCTCACTTGTTCGTACGGGTGTAAATAAGAGAATTATCACAGAAGAAAGTTAAAGTCAGTCCTCTAACAGTATAATGCTCGGATGACCAGTATTTAACTATAAAAACATTTAATTTTATCAAGGAAAAACAAATCTTAAAACATTCATAAGATGTAAGCACTCAAAACATTTACCATTGATATGATATGAATTACAGTATGCTTGATGTGTATAGAGTTAATTATCACAGGGACAATGCAAACTTACAGCAATTCTCTCTTTTTAATGCTATTCATTTTGTTTGATTTCAAGTAATCCTCACAATTTCTTATTAATACAGATCATTTGTACTTCATCTTAAAATTTACATAAAAATAGAGCACACTTGATATTTCATAGTTTATAAAATGGATGGCCTGTTGCTCTTTTTTTCAATCTTCCCTCGATCCCCCCTTTTCCTCTCCATCCCGCCCATTGTTACTGATTATAAATGTACCCCAGTACTATAAATTCTCATCACACTGCAAGTGGGTGTTCTTTTGTGATTATTCTTTGTGCCTGAACATCGTCCAACACACCACGGAATGACTCTACACTGACATGTCCCTTAGGGTGCTGGGCTGCAGCAGTTCTATACAGCTCCTCAAAGTTTTCCCCTGTCATCAGGACTCCCACATTTGCGAAAATGTCCCTAATCTGCAAGTTATTCCACAAGGTAAATTAAAATTTGCAAATTTAATTGATATTAACTAATATTAGAATGTTTTTTTACTTGATTATGATAATTAGTCAGAATTTGATATATTGTAATTCAGCTCACTTCGAATTGCAAAAATATGCAACTAACAAGTTCAGCATATTTTCAGGATGTCTTATTTTTCATGTGATTGTTATTTGGTACTTTTTAACAAGAAAAGATTTTCAGGAAATTTGGTTCTTGTACATAAACTTTCACAGTACAAATAATTTTTTTGTAAGCAGACAGTCTCACCTAATTATCTGAAAATAAAGTTCTCGTGAATAAAACATGATTAGCAGTATATGTATCAAACTAACCTCTTCTTTACTTCTAGGCAATAAGAAATCTTTTTCATGAACTCCTCTCCGACTGAAGATAGAGGGGTTAACTAGACCATAAGCATCTGACTCATCTCCATAATTTTTGGTGTCACACACTCGCTTGATTCTGGGAGCACGCAAATCTGTCCTGATTGTTGGGACACCATAGGTTCTATATCCTGATAAAAATTAACATTTCATTTGATTTTATACCAGAAAATTAAATCATTTTTATTTCTTTGAAAAGGGGGGGAGTCACTTTCATTACATATTCTTAGATACTTTGTTATATAGTGCTAACTTTAAATAAATACTAGTATTTTTAAAAACTTTTTTCCTGACATTTCTGGGTTATTTTAGATTTAAGATTCTGATAATCATCAGAGGAAGTTGCGTTTATATACCCTGTGTGGATACTCCACCAACCACAGCATTAATCATGCTGCTCTGAGTACGGTGATCCCCAATGGCCTTGTCAATTTGCTTCTGCAGAACTCTAGGGGTACTCTCTGCACTCTGAGGAGATTTGGGCTGTAGGTCTGAGGGTTCAGTCAGGTCAAGAGTAGTTTCTGCGCGTGATGAAGCTCTAGAACTAGATCGCCTTGTCTCTGCTTGTTTCTCCAGCTCTGTGAATTCATGAAAAGAAATTACTTAGTACTTGGTATTTACTGCTGCAAGATAAAAATATGTGTAATAAAATAAATAAAATTCTTTAAAAAAAAAAAAAAGGAAAGAAAAAAAAACCCAAACCTGTTTTTTCTGGGAAACCAGATTTCATTTTATCTTTCCAGTTAAGGAAGTTGGCAAATTCTAAATAGTTAATAAAGCCATCTCTGTTGGCATCACAGTAGTACAACAGTTGTTCCAAAAGTTCTGGCTCCACAGGCAGGTGATATTGTAAGCAAGCCTCTCTCAAATCATGGATATCTATTTTACCCTTATTGTCCTGTAAAAAAAACAATAGAATCACTACTGGTTATAGAATTCAACTGAGTTGAATGCATACAGTTGCATGAGAATGAGAAATTGATACATATATTGAAAAGAGTAAATATACCTTATCATAGAATTTGAATGCTTGGACTAAATCATCAAAATTGTGATAGTTGGCTTTCTTAAGGTGTTGTCTGATGGCAGCAAGGACTCCCCTTTGTCTGTCCTTGCCCCGGAGGTACTCTCCTGGTGCCCTCTGGTGCATCAAATCTCCTGCTCCATATTCATCAGGTTTGACCAAAATTCCAAATGTGTGATCAGAGGGAACAGTTAAGGTGTCCTTGATCCTGAACAGAAACATACAAGAAATAGTATCTAAATATTCTAAATCTACTGCATGATAGCTTATGTTTTGTTGTACTATTTGAATAAATTTTCACTGCACAAAACAAAATACAGTCACAGACATCTTTTACTGCTCGTCCCCCAAAGTACAACTCTTATACAGAACTATTCCTAAATACATGTACTAGTATTTCTTTAAGATGTTTTCAATTAGATAAAATTTACATGGGAAGATAATTTAGGTTCTCATAAATTGATTCCATGCAGTGCCATCATACAGACTGTGATAGTTTCTGTGAGCTACAGTTTTTATACTTACGGATCATGGACCTGTCCCAGCTGAGGTTGAGTTCTCTCCCTAAAGTCATCCACCCTCTTGGATACAATTTTACTGGCTTTTTCCTGTTGTGTTTCATGTTGCCATTTCATTGTAGTTTTCACCTGCAGGCCATCATTATGATGAGGAGTAGGAATACCGAACTTAGAGTTAGGGTCATAGGTTGCACTGTAATTACGGTTGTGCCTCTCTCCTACATCAAACTCAGTGTGTGACCTTCTATAGAGCTCATGACCCACAGCTGATTCTTGTTCAACCTCAGCATAAGTCTTGTTTGGATTAATCAAGCCACCAGCTCCAATATCTATAAATATCAAGTGTTGGGATAACTGATGCAAAAAAATTGTCAAACACATATCTAATGCTGGCCAAATTCTATATGCACAATTAATGTTTATCTGTTAAAAGTGTTAGATTTTGCACTATTTATTTACCAAGTTCTGTGGGAACACCAAAGGTGAAGGTGTCTCTGTTAAGGCCTTTGGGGAGACCAGTAGATTGATCATGTGACTTCCCAAGAGGAGCTCGCTGATGAGAGGAGTAAAGTCGCTCTTTTCTGTCCACTAATCTTTGTTGAAATAGGGTTTTGTAAGGGGGATTTACAATAGCCCCTGAGGAATCTGATGGCATTGTACTGATGCCATGAGTCATGTTTTCTGCCCACTGCTGGTGTGGATCTCCAGCTTTACCATAGAAAACTCTCATCTGTCCAGCATCAGGCCTGACTGTTGCTCGGAACTTTCTGATAACACTTGGAGATGGTGGCTAAAGATAGAATTTTTACAAATAAACAATATTCCTCATACTCTGAGACATACTGCATAAGTCACTAATTGAACTATATACGTGTAATATTCTTTGACATTTATTTTGTATCATTCTTCTACAGTATATTACTAACTCTGTCATCTTTTGGCTTCAAACATTGAAGAGCTGTGTCCCCACAAGATGTCAATTTACCAGCCTGTAAATAAAAATATGTTGAATAGAAGATACATATAGACAAATAAATATTATTTTTAAAAACATCTTTGATCTGGGTAGTGAAAATCAAAGAGTAATGTGATTCACTAGAGTGCTTTTTTGTTTAAGCTATGTATTTACAGTAGAATTGCATTACCATAATAACAATTTTATTCTGATATACGATATCATTAAAATACTTACGGGAGCTATAGATGGACTCCAGTCTTTAAATTTTCCAGAATAAATGCCTTGCATTTGTATATCGGGCAGCTTTACTTGTGATGCCATTTTTGTATTATCTAGAAAAACCAAATAAATGAGATTTTACAGCGCTTTAGCTGTCAAATCCTTCGCCAATATATGGCATAACCCCTACTACTTTCTGTTGTTGAGGCCTTAGCAACAAAGGTCAAAGTTTACTTCCTTTATTACTTTCGTAAATATCTTCCTCAAAATAAGAATAAGTTTATCCAAACAGAATTAATAATTTAAAATCATCATCAATTTGATAATTTCATAAAATCTACCAAATACAATAGAAATTTTGATCTGAGTCGAAAATGCGAAAATAAATAAAATTTGGTAAAACTAGTGACCCACAATGTTCATCATGCCAAAAAAATTTATTTCTGTGTCTACACTAAGCAAAAATCAGGTCATATCAACTTTTTTTTTTAAAGTGTAGTTGAATAAAAACAAGTCATAAATAATTTGCATGAAACAAATGAGGAATGCTTCATTGGTTAGTTTGTGTTTTCTTGGACAAAACCATTCAAAACTCGTTGAAACATTAAGTAATACATATTTTCTTTGAATATGATGGTAATAAAGAATATTGCATCAATCTCGTAGTTTCGCTTTCCCATAAATAAATTACCAAGAAATTTATTGCAGTAGCAGAAGTCTTTATTATTTCCGTTTTGACGTAATACACACTTGATTGACATTTTGATAGTGGTGTGCTAATTATTGATCGTATTAATGCGCAAAAATTAGTAGTAATTTTCCTTGTATTTTAAAAGTAATAAAACAAGAAAATTGTATATTTATTTTATTTAGGTTCTTACTATTTCGCTTAAATCTTTACTGTAGAGAATAATTTTCTATACCATATTGAACTATATTTTGGGCGCAATGTATTCCGGTCAAAACGTAGAGTGTTGTAGGTCGTAGAGGGTGTTTCTGCGTAATAATAAAGCATTTTACGTGTCTAAAATTAATATTTTAGGCAATATTTCGTTTCTAAAGAGAAGAATATTCATTTCAGAGGTAACATATACTCTTTTTATCCACGTCAATCTACTTTTTGATGCTCCATTACGACAGTATTTTCACGAACTCGTGATGTGGTGTTGCTAAATGGTTCGATTGTGTTTGGAATGGCTGTCAATATTTTATCTGCCTTCCGTGTTGTATCATTTACAGTTTTTTGAAGCGCTTTCTTTAATTGGAGAGTTATACATAACAATCTAGCAAATTTCACTTCTCTTTCATGGTTGATTCCGTCGATACCCTTTCACCATCGTATACATAGTTCTTCACTGTTCATGACTCAGCGTCACTGTCATGTGTTCTTATTTGTTTTTATCGACAATATTCAACTTACTAAGTCATTCATTTTATATTCACTTTAAAGAATACTAGTATTTGATTTGTCTGATTCATACACCTGAAGGTATCTGAGTTTATAGTTATGAATTGGAGTATTTCAAAATATTACCAAACCAAGCAATATGAAAGAGAGAAGGCATACATACTTGTTTTATATATATATATATATATATATATATATATATATATATATATATATATATATATATATATATATATATATATATTGAAATCTATGCTTCTTTTAATATATCACTTATTTTAATTTCTGTACACAGATTTATCAATCTCAGTGTTCTGTATTTGCAGGTATACCAAAGGATTAACAAAATAAAGATTATTCAGAAGGCCTAACTATGGCAGGCCGAAGTGGACCACAGAGGCCCAATGGAGCCACACAAGGCAAAATTTGTCAGTTTAAACTTGTTTTGTTGGGAGAATCAGCTGTTGGAAAGTCAAGTTTAGTTTTACGATTTGTTAAAGGACAGTTCCATGAATATCAGGAAAGCACAATAGGAGGTACACTTAATTTTTTTTTTTTTAATTTCCTGAGGGTCTCTACAGCCCAGTAGCTAAGTATGTCGGTACTAGCTTGAAAGTGCGTTGTTTGTTTGAAAATCTTCTTCTCTTCTCCTGGGTATTATTTAAACAAACTAAGTGCATGGATAGGTGATGTCTAAGACACAGGTTTTTTACATTCTTATTCCTTTTTTTTTCGTTACATGTTTTTCTTCCCTGTTTTACTCTAATAATAAAAAGACATCATGAAGATCTGTGGATATTTGCTTTATTGTAGTACTCTTTAACAAATATGACAAAAGATCTGCATAGTTATTTTTTGCAGATATATATGTTTTATGCAATGACTTTTGGTCTGGTGTTTTGTATACATAAGGGTAGGTGAAAAAAAAAAGATATTGTATTTGCATAATTGTCAAATATCTGTGTGTGCCACAAAATTTTCAATGCTAGTGCAGTACCAATTGTAGTGGGCTGAACTTCTTGCTGAAGTACAAATGCTGTCTCTAATCATATTTGACAACCCTGTACATGTATATTAATCAACAAATAAAAGTGACAACATTCAAGTAGGAAGAGAGATAGAAATCAGGAACAAAATTTATACCATGTAATCAAAAACAAAATCTGAATTAATTCTTTGTTTATATTGACAATTTCCTAGCAAAGAAATATAAACAATATCAAACCTTCATCAGACTATGACCTATGAGGCCATCTTTCTCCAGCTGGATTTTTTTTTTCGTGATTCATGTCTTGTTTTGTGGCACCAGGCTAATCATTTTGGCATACACTGGGATACATATATCCAGTGCAATTTTTTCAGTTGAAAATGAGAGAGAAAAATTCTATGAGATGACTAATCATAACAAATTAAATATTTTTCAGCTGCATTTTTAACACAGACAGTGTGTTTAGATGACACAACAGTGAAATTTGAGATCTGGGACACTGCAGGTCAGGAACGATACCACAGTTTAGCTCCCATGTACTACAGGGGGGCACAGGCTGCTATCGTCGTGTACGATATTACAAATCAGGTAAGTCATGTGACATAAGTTGACATATTTGTTGATATTCACATACATAATTAAATCAGTGTTTTATCTTCATTTTTGATGTGTTTTTCCCCTGTTTGTGTATATATATATATATATATATATATATATATATATATATATATATATATATATATATATATATATATATATATATATATATATATATATATATATACTGGTAAACTTCGGTATCTCGACATCGGATATGTCGACAACCTGGGATATGTCGACATCCTTCCGCGGTCCCGGCAGTATTTACTATATAAATGATTTGCAAAAACTCTGATATGTCCACCTCGGTAATGTCGACAACCCGGGTTATCTCGACATATATTTACAGTCCCAAGAGCAAAATTTACCTGGTATATGTCGACATCGGCAATTTTCTGCTCTACTGAACCTAACTGTTTGTCAGATAGGGTCGCTCGTCATGCACGGACGACTCCGGGTATCTCGACGTCGTCAAAGTTTCACACCTTTCACACCCATGTTTTGACTGCACGCTGCTTAATTAATTTTATAGACTGTGTTTGTAGGTGAATCCCAAGCCCCTTCGGCGTCTTTGAGAAGTTGATTGAGCTTGGGTAATATCATTACTAAATCTACACGATTCTGCGTAAATGTACAGAATGTTATTTATATCGAAACGTAACATAACTTTAAAATTTGAAAAAGATAACTAAATTACAATGAATAAAAAACACACTGAAAAATTCAAACTAAGGAATTAAAAAAATGTTTTAATGATATTTTGTAGTTAAAATGTATTCAACAGGAAACAATCCAATTAACGACACGATTGACCGAATCAGCCGTAATTCGTGCATCTGTAACATCACTACGTTAGTTTAGATACACAAATCTCTTTAAAAAAATTAATTTTAATGTATATTCTTCCAGAATAAAATAAGAAAAAAATAATTCGCATTTAATTTTTTTTACCGTTTATCGGATGTCGACTTTATACGGTTCGAAGTTTATAGAGCGCATTTCGTATCCTGTTCTGACGAAAAGGCAAGTTACACGCGAATGCAGCTCAATGCTGTAACTTTGTGCTGAAACTTTGTGAATTTGGAAATATTTCGATAAAGAACACATTTCATAAACAAGATTTTTAAAATAACTTCTTAGATTTTTAATAAAAATAGAGGGATTCTGAAATATGTTGAGCTACAGTCCATATCAAAATCATGTACATATAATAAGCTTGTCTGTTTTGCTATGCAGTGAAATCTTGGACGTCAAGTCTCAACTCTGATATCTCCACACCTCGGATATCTCGCGATTTTACGATGGTCCCGTCGATGTCGAGATAACGAAGTTTACCTGTACATATATATATATATATATATATATATATATATATATATATATATATATATATATATATATATATATATATATACATATATATATATATACATATATATATATATATATATATATATATATATATATATATATATATATATATATATATATATAAAATAAACTGTGATTTTGTTCTTAAAGGATACATTTGGTCGGGCTAAGAACTGGGTCAAAGAACTTCAGAGACAGGCTAGTCCTAATATTGTGATTGCTTTGGCAGGGAACAAATCAGACTTGGCACAAAAGAGAATGGTTGAATATGAGGTAATTAAAATGAAAGGCTCAGAGCATAAGTGGAATAGTAAAAATCTCCACTGTCTCATTTTCATTAAATTGATTGATTACAAGCAAATGTATCAATTGCAAATATAGATGTGTTATTTGATATAGAAAGATTATATCTAATTTAATTTGAAAAAGATAAGGTGTTTATGAGGAAAACATAAAATTACTGGTATTTTCAGTGGTTTTTATGGCATGAGAATTTTAGGAGTGTTTTGTTTAACATCTGGATAAAAGTTTTGGTACAACTTTCTGGTTCATTATTTGACCAACAAAATAACATTGCATATATCATAATTAAGGTCTTCCGTTCCAACGGAAGACCTTCTACTGATTCTGGTGGTTAAGATTATTATTCTTTTTTTTTTTCTTCTTTTTCCTAGACGCCAACTTTGAGACCTCATATCTCGCTCATTTCTCAACGGATTTTGCTCAAATTTGCAGAGTTTATAGACGTTACAAAACTCTATCAGAATGCTGTCAAACGGTTCAAAAAGTCACTTCCGCTTTTGAGTTATTGTCCTTTAAATGAAAATTTATTAGGCTTCATTTCCAGACAAAGGCTCCGAGACTACAAAAGCTGGAGCAGAAATTCTACCGAATTTAGATATTAGAAGGATTGAAGTTGTGCACATCGGTTTTTGTTTTTCGATTTCTGTATTCAAAATGGCGCTAATTAGGGGTCAAAATTTAGAACGCCTAAAAGAGCGAAAATTTAGACATATATTCCTTTGTATCTTTAAAACTAAAAATATTTTGATAAAACATGTAGAATAAAAGTTGTGCACAATTTCAAGGCCTTTCATTTGACACCACTAAAAAGGGGCTGGCCCCTCAAATTAGGGATCTGGAGCCCTTTAAAGTTTTTGCTTTATAACTCAAAAACGGTAAATATTTCGAAATGGCTGTCGTTAAAAAAGTTGTTCTTTAACATCTTATTGATTTCATGAAAATGTTATTTTGTTCGAGTCTTGTGTTTTAAATGCGCCAGAAGCTTGACCCATATACAGGTAACTGTTTTCATTCAGCAAGTAAATGAGAGCTCTTCATGCGTGTAACTAAAATAAACTTACTATAAATAATAAATCTGGCTACATTAGATGCTAATATTCTTTAGAATAAGGTTCTTGAAGTGTTTTGTGCTTTATTTCGAAGTTATTTTTTGACAACTTTTCGTTTTATTTCATTTTTTTCAAAGTCGAATAAACCAGTCTACTAAAAAAAAGGGGAAAAAAGATAACCTTTTCTTCTTATCATATAAAAACAAACAATATACTGAGAAAATAAAACATAACTTTGAAGCATAGACTATTTACAGCCATTAAGTGTGCGCCTTTTCCATTCACCTTGTGTGTTTACAATTATGTAACACCTCCCTCGATAGCGCGTGGCAAAGGAGGTCACCGGAGATCAATCGGCGTGTGATCCAGCGACCTAGTCATACACAAAACAAATCATAGAATGGCCATTCCAAATTCATTTTGTAAACTAAGTCATGAGTGGATATATATGTTGAATTTTTCAGATTATTTCATAATATCTTTGATTAAATCGCTAGTGTATTTTATTTAATATTTTATTCGCTGAATTACAGGAAAGTTGCATAGTTATTTTTATAAACAATTTATTTCTCGATATCGAGTTAATTGTCTGTTTTATTCATAATAAAATTCAAAATATGTAACCTTAATTAATTCCTACTAGTAATGGAACTTTTGAAACTTAAATGTACATGTATGTAATCTAATATACGTTCTTTTGTCGACGCCCTTAAAATGTACAACTGTATATATACAAAGCGCCCCAAATATATGCATATCGAGCGTATGGAAATACAAAATCCCACATTCACAAGCGCCTCCAAAATATGTAGAATGAGACAAACATGCGTAACTGTATTTGAATATTACAAATTTATTAGACACCTAACCTTGAACAAATTTTTTTTCTACTAAACTTGTTATTGTATGCAAACAAAATGATAAACATGTAATTATTTATAGGTTCCCATTATTTTTTCTGAAAATCAGAACACATTTATCAGCTCTCTTAAGGTTTTACGGATACATACAATGTACACGCATGCAAGTACAGAACATGCACGTTTTATAAGTGCATATGCAAGAGCGCCCCAAATATCTGCATATCGAGCGTTTGAAATTCAGAAAAATTCTAAATCCCAAGTCTTTTTTCCCATTATCTTTGCAATAAAATATCGGTTAAACCGAAATGATTTTATTGATTTACAGCATATATTAAAGTCAATTATAGGTCCGCTGAGTTGATCATGAGTTGTTTTCATAACGGGTAGTCCTCCTGGGCAGTCATCGTCACGGTTTGTAACATCGTAATTACACAGGTAAATACTAAGATGTCAATCCATATATTTTCCATAAGAAATGAATTACCGGGAGATGTCTCGTTTTCTCTGATCATATATTAATTGACAGCGTTTATGAACAGCTGTTAAAACACAGGCCTTTGTAAACCGGTAAATCACAAAAAAGAAAAATCCGAGACAAAAAACAGAAAATATAAATGTCTCTGGAAATAACATTGCCTTTAGATAACTAAAATAAATTAATGTCCGCCGATTTTTGAATTAATTTGAACATTCATTGATGTGTACCTGTACAAGCAGTGTGTATATTTTTATGAAGCCTTCGTCCAAAAGAACAATATAATAAATCTTGAATGAATTAACTAACCCCTCAGTACACACACATTCGCCTACACCTGAAATCTAATCAAAATCAGATCTTTTTTACGGCCCGAAATTCTGATAGTCGCTGTATTTCTAATATGATTGACTATACATGTACAGTACAGGCAACGCGGATCCCGTATTTCCCGCGCCCCGTCGCGGTATAAACACAACGCGGGATTTGGCCAGGTGAGACAGGTAAACCACGTTCCCTCCGCGGGAAATTCACCACCTACCTGTCCCCGCCGCGGTTAAATCATTGATCAACTAGTATCATAAACAAATGGGAGTTATCTCCCCGAACAGGAATTTTGCGAAATGCCCTCTTCAAAAAAAAACAAATTAAAATCCCGCAGTGTATGTATATTTATGAAAGTATTTTCTTTTATTTCGCAAAAGGTGAAAATAATGAATGAACAAAAAAAAAAAAAAAAAAAAAATGTAAAGCAGAATATATTTAATCGTTTTTTGTTTTTTGTTTTTTTTAATTTTATTTATTATTTACTTATTAATTTTGTTAAGTTATATATCAATACTAAAGCGACATCTATTTTTTTTAAATAGTATTAAGAAAACTATTTATAAGCTGAGTCATTTGAGAGTTTAACGTGACAAATTTTAATGTCGGAAATATAAGTTCTAATAACTTCTCTTTTCAAATTATATGCGAACTGCAATGTTACATACACGTGCTAAACAATAGTCTGTGCGAGTTCCGATTAACAGTTTTCAGCATTCCTATGAGGAAAAAATATATCTATATACTGTTCATGTTTTTTTTTAACCAAATTTAGAACAATATAATTCATTTAAATAATTTCACTTTTAATTACTGTATTAATGTGCAAGCATTTCCCTGAAATTGTCGAATGACCGGAAAGCTGTAATATTCGATGGTGAGCGTTTGCAGTGAGTGGGCGCGTGAACGTTATAAAAGATATCAATAAAATATAACAATTTTTTTCCCCTCGATATTTACTTCTTTTGTAAACAGTGGTTTGTTTTTAATTTAAACATTTCTCCAATTACAGAAGATGGAATGTGCATGGTGATGAACTTCACAAAACAATTAAAACGGGGGGGTGGGGGTGGGGGGGGGGGGGTTATCACTAAAACTTATTATTCTCAATAATACTCAAGAAAAAAATCAATGCCAAGTTTACTTGAATATATTCTGTTTCTTTGTGTATTAAGTATTAGTCGCGGTCATTTCCTGTGTATAGGGATTAGCAGAGCAAGAGCAGGAAACGGCATGCCCTAGGGGTTTCACACCTGTCCTAGAGTACCTGTGGTAAATTTCTCTGCATGTGCAAGGCGTTGTCTAGCCATACAACACACCAGTCCCTTCAACGTTTCATTATTTCATTATTTCTTCATTTTCAAATGTAACTACAACCATGAAAGTTACGCGAGTCAATATATACTTTTTTTTTTACCCTGAGTGTATATTAAAAGGAAAAAGATCAATCATACTTTTAAAACAAATTAATAGAGTTTAAATGAAATAAAATAGATCAAATCAAATTATGTTTTATTACTTTTTTTTTTAAATGCCGACGGGCTTGGTATTTATGTTTCTGTTTGATATATATGTACATGTACATGTGCATGTATTATGCAAGTAGAATGTAAAATAATAATAATAAAAAAACGTACAGAATGTTACGGCACGTGCAACGTTTTTCCTTTGGTCAGTTTATTGATTTATCGAGTCCATCGATTAAAACAAAATATTCATGATAGAATTTCAATGAAATGAATTGCTTCTGGATTATTTTTTTTCCAGTTTCAATATGTCGTTTCTGTGAACAGATAATATACTGTAGCCGATTTATCAGTTTATTGTCCAGTTTTGGACTTTGACTAATTCTACGATCAAGTTTCTGAAAAACACCGAAATAGTGACAGCCACAGACACTATTTAAGGTCTTTCGTTTAAGTAGCACGATTAAAGACAAAAATATCTACCGAAACAAGATCATCGTCGCAAGCCACGGGTTTTGTGTCAATTCTATTTCCACAAACTCGTGGCTGCCTCCTACCAAATTCTCTCGTTCTCGCGACTGAATCATTGAATATTTATTAAGTGACGCCAGGTTTACCCTGACCAATGAAATCACTCTGTAGCAATTTTTGGTACGCTTAAATGGCGACGCCCATAATGAAATCATGTTTGCTATGCGTGGCAGATTTATTGAAAAAAAATACGATAGATCCTGAAGAACAGATGTGAGTAACGTATATTCTAAAATACTTACAAGGTTTTACATTAAAATACAGGGTTTCGAACGTAGACGTTGTGTGAGAACGCTGAATACCGTTACTCGTTAAGAAAGGAAATTCGAACTGAAGTTGATGTACAGTTCGTGGTTATGGTTACATCCAAATACAAGATAGACTGATCATTTTCATTGGTTCTGACTTGAAGCGTCAGATGTTATTCCATTGGTTGAATGTATGTTATTAATATTCATGAGAACGAGAGAAATTTGAAGGAGGCAGCCACGGGTTTGTGGAAATAGAATGGACACAAAACTCGTGGCTTGCGACGATGAAACAAGATATAATAAGATATTTTGGTGACATGTGGTAGGTACATGTATATGATATTTTAGGCCCGATATCCAAGAGGGGTCCAGTGTTAACAAATGGAAGTGACTTACCTTCTCTATTTCATAATACCGCGGGTATGATTTTTTAATAAAACGTTAATTCTACATTATTTTTATGGATTTTTCATATGGAATATATTGTAAATGTGTACTAGAAGATTAATTTATGGAAAAAGACGAATAAAAATATTCTTGGACCCCGGGGTGTATATATTGGGGGGGGGGGGTCCTGTCCACAAGCACCTGTGCAGCATTCAAGCTTGAAAGACCATTCAAACAATACAAATCAGGAACAGTGCAAATCTTTTGAAATCAGAGGTAGAATCAAGTGCCATGGATCTGTCATGTTGTAAATTTTGAACTTACCGGTTGTCAGTATTTACTGCCACCCGGTAAATTCAAAATTTGTAGCATGAGAGATCTTTTTCATGCTAGCACTTACCCCGAAACGAGACCTTATACGGTCTCATTCAAAGGACCAATCTCCACGTTTTACTACTTATCCAAACTTGGCATAAAACATTCTCGATGATTTTTTTAATCATTATGTTGAACCTAACAAATTATTCCGACTCGCTGTATGATCTGAAAAAACATGGCTGAACTTATCCATTCAGAAACTCACAGACTGGGATTGCTTTTAACCATTGTGTGTTATGGCCTTGATGCAAGGTCATTTGGTCGAGTCAAGGTCACTGACAGAGAAACTGTAATTTCGCTACCGTATTTGTACTAGTGAAACATTGCTGGTATCATGCAGAGTGTGACATGGCCTTGACTCAAGTTCAAGGTCACTAAGGATAAGATGTTTTGACTGTATGTATGGACTAAAAGAACATGACGTGTCACTGTGAACTTTTCAAGTCGGTAACACACAGATTGGGTTTTATGATAAGAGTGTGTCATGGTTTGACGTAAGACATTTGGAATGTTCAAGGTCACGTACATTCCTTTACAGTTTTTCCTAGCGAAATATTGTAAGTTGCTTCCCCTTACAAGATTGCTTACATGTATAACTTTAGAATGTGGCATGACCTTGACTCAAGGTCACTTCTTCCTTCCGCAGCTCCAACGGAAGACCTATTCGTTGCTTTGCAACGAGCTCGCTCTAGTTGTCATTGGATGTTTTTCTTTATTCTTACAGGAAGCCCAGGCATATGCAGAGGAGAACAGTTTATTATTTATGGAAACATCAGCTAAAACAGCCATGAATGTCAACGATATATTTTTGGCAATAGGTAATGAATAAGTATAGAAGACACTTGTTACACTTCATTTTTGTATTTAAAGTCATATATGGCATATTTTTTTAAGTTCAGTTTAACTATGGAAACATGAGGTTATCCAAGTTCAAAATCAGTGAAAATTTTTATTTGAACGTAAATAACATATATCATGTTTATCTACACTCAATCTTGTATTTTTATTTTTTTTTTAGCTCAAATACGCTATATATAGCTTTAGCATGATCAAAACTGTTAAGTTTAATTGTACATATCTTAAAATTGGCTTGTTTTTGTGGTATTGGATGTAATATAGTTTGTGTTTTTCCAGCTAAGAAACTGCCCAAGAATGAAGGTGGAGGACCAACACCCTCACGACAAGGGGGCGTACATGTAAACAGCCAACAAACACAGCAATCAGAGGGAGGATGCTGCAAGTAGTAACAAGACAAATGATTGGTGAACAGGACTTATGTGATCAAGATTGATCCAATCACAAACTTTTTCTTATTGTGAGCAGTTTTAAAGGATAAAGATCAGACTCATGTTTTCCCTTTTAAAAAACCCTTGGGAAATCTTTGGAATTACAAAACAAAAACAAGGTGTGGTTCACAAACTGAATAATCTTTGAACTTTGTGTTGTTTCTAATGAAGAAAATGTAAACTTGACACATGAATTAGGATATACACAAAAACTAACTAGATAATTTCTTTTATCAGATTGCTTTGAACCATTTTTACATCTTTCCAATTACCTTGAATGTTAAAGTGGCGATAAACAGAAGCATAATTTTCTTTTGCATTAGGTTTGGATCCATATTTTTTTTTTTTATGAAATGTTTTTCTATCATTTATCAGCAAAATCATTGCAATTAATATAACCAACTATGTATATGATTTCTATACAACTGACTGTGTAAAAGAAATTTTGAAGATGAATTTGGTCTAAAAAAGAAAAAAAATGTTCCATTTTAATTTCCAATTTGTTTTACTCTCTACCAACAGAATGTAACACACTTTGTTTTAGAGATGCTGTTCTGTAGAAACCATGTGTATTTCTTTGCAAGTTTTAAGTATGTGAATCCAGTTGTTATAGTCTTTCATAGTTGTCATGTGTTGTAGTTATGCATGTTTGCTTTTTAGGTCTTACACCATGACTTCAGCCCTGTTTTTTTTTTTTCAGGAACTGTAATTCATCATAAAAAAGGATTATTTTTTTTTTAAGAACAAAACTTTGAAATTCCAGATTGCATTTTTATTGGTTTTACAAACTGTACAATGTATATTGGGTTGTGCAAATGCACTTGCATCGAATGTACTTGTCATAAAAAAAAACTGTGAATTACAGATTGCATTATAAATGTTTATATTCATTTTTGTGTAATTGTTGAACATGTTGAAGAGTGGTTGCTCCCTGTTGTTTTATCTCTTAAACTATATAGTTTTTCCTGAGAAAAATACTATACATATCCCCTGTAGGAATTCCATTTCCAGATTTCTTCATAATATTATTCCTTCTCTGTATGCTTAATGGAACCATTTATTCCTTTTATACTTACAGTGATATATGAATTTTTAGAAAAAAAAAATTGAACAATAAGAGTATTTTTGTGAATTAGAAGATCTTCTGTGAATAGGACACTTACTGGGGGTATGTATGGAGATTTCCTTAAGGTCAGATGACATGTTCTTCAAAAATATATAACTTTTCTCAATATTTTGTGATTGAAATATTGCTACTTTAAGAAGTTTCCTCATAAAAAATTGGGATACATTACCAGGCATTTGTGCAAGATTCCTATATAATCCTAAAGTAGAAATCACTTGAACTGCTGATATCACTTTTTTTTGGTCTGGATATTTTTCAGACATTTTGAAAATAGTTTAGAAATCAAAATATAATGATAATTATAAATATTTTTGGTATATTACAAAGGTATTTAAAACAGATATTCGAGGAATGTGTCGCCTGACCTTAAATACCAGAAATAGAATCTGTTGTTAAAGCAAAATTCAATGCTGCTGTTAGCATTCTCTGTGTCATTTTCACAAAGATTTTGATTGTAAATTGTGTGAAATAATTTGATGGTTTGTATATTTGATTTATGATAGATTTTTTTTCTTTGATATTTATTGACAAACTGCAGTAAAATTTCTTGAAATAGATAACAGAAAATGCAGTCTACAAAGATGTATACTGGTGTGAAAGTCAAAATAGCTAATGCTGCACATACAAAAGTATCTCTGTTTTTGGTCACATTTTAATAGCTTGCAGTTCATTGCCTTGCTATCATAAAACAAAGTAACCAACTTAACAGTCTATCAGTCATTGAGGTAAATAGCCTTGTTATTACAGTGGATCTGTCTAGGAATTCCCTTGTCACAAGGGAGCATACTGCGAGAAGTCTTTCCTGCTCGTGCAATGTGAATAGATGGAAAGAGAGAGTGAACAATTGTTGCCCTTCTGTGTATTTAATTTTGGTGTACAGATTTTACCTGTAAATCTTAAATATCATTCAGTTTGCTGACAAAATGCATGCATTTTCCAGCTTTCTTTCAAGCAGGAATGTGCTTTCATGCCTTCATTGTACCTATACACGTACCGATGTTCCAGATATTTTACAATTTTCTGATTGAGAGAAGTTTACTTGATAAAAATTTAAGTTGATAGTTTTGGAACATCCATTAGCTTCTACAAAATGTAGGCTATCTGTGTACACAGTAAATGGCAGGAGGTGTGTGGGTAGTTTCTCTGATTTGCAGTGTACTTTGTAGGTAAACTGAATGTGTCATCTGTGTATACTGTACAGCTCAGTACTAAGATTATTATTATACAGAATGTATAAATTATATTGTACATTTTACACGTAATGTGACAAATAAAGAGGCCTAGTGGCATCTTAATAACACAAAATTATTTTATTTACTTTTGATTAACTTTATGGATAGTATCTATGGTCCACCTTGGAAAAACTAAAAATTATGTCCTATCTCTGAAGTTGATGTCCATTTTACTATCAGTGTCCCATTGTCCTATTATTTCAAGGTAATATTTTCATAATTACAAAACAATTTTCTTGTATTAGTACAAGATCTAGTGGGGCATTATTTTTTTTTTAAACTTAGTATTGATAGGCTTTTGGTTTAATGAAATTTAAAGGCACTGAAAATAATTGTAGTGACTGTATATTTATGCCCCCTTCGAAGAAAGGAGGGCATATTGCTTTGCTGCTGTCGGTCGTTCGGTCTGTCTGTCGGTCCATGCACCAACAGTTTTCGTTTATTTTCTTTGCAGAGGTTGCACATACTAAATGAAATTTGGTATACAGATTTGTCATAAGAATATCTAGGTTAAGTTCTGTTTTGGGTACGATCGAGCAATTTTTGACAGAGATATGCCCCTTGGACTTAGAAAAATTCCTATTATTTGCAGTTTCCGTTCATTTTCTTCACTGTGGTTGCACATACTGAAATGAAATTTGGTGTGTAGATTTATCATAAGAATATCTAGGTAAAGTTCTGTTTTGGGTACAATCAAGCAATATGCCCCTTCGACTTAGGAAATTCCAATTATTTGCAGTTTCCATTCATTTTCTTTGCAGATGTTGCACATATTGAAATGAAATTTGGTATACAGATTTATCATAAATATATCTAGGTCTCAGGTTCTGTTTTGGGTACAATCGGGCAATTTTTGACAGAGTTATGCCCCTTGGACTTAGAAAAATTCCAATTATTTGGAGGGGTGTGGCATAAGTTTTTCACAAATATCTCTTGTTTTTGTCATTTGTACAGAAATCTTGAAGTTATTTGTAAATCTTTTGATTATCGCAAAAATGAGGAGACATGCATGGAGACAAGAGATGTCATCACACATGATGAAAGGGGGTGGGGAGGTGACTTAAATACATGAAATATCTCGGTTCAAATAACAGATCAATGACGAGCAAATTTTAATTAGAAAGAAATTTTTCTGGTGAGATATTTTGAATAATTTGATTATTTATACTAAAAGTGGGATGTGACTAACTGTACACATGTAAATTCTAATTACAAGGTTAAATTTTACTCTTAAATTCACTAACATTCAGGAGCTTCTGGGAGCATTGCCTCCTGAGTCCCCACCAGGTTTAACCCAGGACCTGCTGGGGGACTAAAGGTGGCCCCACACCCCCTACCTAATCATCAGATACCCACAGATGATCTCGTCTTTTACTCATCATGATGCCCCTACCTCTTAAAAAAATTTCACACCCTCCTAACCAAATTTCCTGGATCTGTCCCATGGGCTTTTCTGTCCACCTGTTCTCCAGTGTCTGTCTTCGTTAACTTTCAACTTCTTTAGAACTATGGGACTAATTTTACCAAAGCATAGAGCATTATTGGGTAAAGGGGATTCTCACTTGTACAAGTCTTCTTCCAAGGGGAATTAATCAAGAAAATGGAAAAATGGGTTGGGGAAATGGGAAGGAAAGATCATTAAAAAATCCCATTGCTCAAGAACAGCACAGCCATGATTAGTCATATCAATACATCAGGTAGTGTTGATTCAAGATTGTTCAAATTAATCAATGACCCCCAGGGGTAGGGCAGAGCCACAATAGGAGATAAAACTTATAGGAAAATAATCTTTAAAAATCTTCTAAAGCCATGATTAGTTTGTTTGTTTGTATGTTGTTTAACGTCCCTCTCGAGAATTTTTCTCTCATATGGAGACGCCACCACTTGCTGGTGGAGAGCTGCAAATTTTGTCCTATACTGGGCACTTACGGCCATTGAGCAGTGAAGGATCTTTTTCGTGCCAGCACCTACTGCGACATGGGACCTCGGTTTATACGGTCTCATCCGATGGACCAGTCTCCACGTCCCAAAGTGGGATTCGAACCCAACTCAACTCCTTACTCTGCGACTCTAGAGCAGACACTCAAACCACTGCGCCACGCTGGCGACAAAGCCATGATTAGTCAGAGAAATATGGAAGCATCCTCAGCATAGATTCCAGTTTGTTCAAGTTATGTCCCCTCCCCCCTTTTTATAGGTTTGGACCACTTATTATACTGTAATGATTTCTGCTTTTCCTAGCAAAAGTGTTCAGGTGAGTGATGTGGCCCATGAGCCTCATGATTAATGACCCACCCTTTTTTTTTGCCTTGATTATTTCCCCTTGTTAACAGGTTTGGCCCTTCATTTCCACATTTTAGAATCCCTTTACCTAAGTATTCTTTGTGTCAACAGGTTAAAGGTTAGCTAAAAATTAAATGTATGTGAATGTTTCTTTATATAATGTAAGATTCTAAATTGTACAAAGCATGGGCCCCGGGGGTAGGATGGGGCCACAATAGGAGATCAGATTTTTACATTTGGCTATATAAGAAAAAATTTCAAAAACCTTTTCCAAGAACCACATTAGAACCAATACTAGTAATTGGCAAACGTTTCCAAGTTGTGTGGATTTAATTTTTTTTTCCCTTCAAATTATAGACCCTGCATGGATTAGTGTTGGCTTAGATTTGGATCAAATTTTACACAATTCATGTATACAGGAAAAGAATTTTCTCCCTGATAACTGCAAGGCCATATTAGTCATCTTGATATTGAAATATCCTTATGTTAAAGTTAGGGTGTCCATAATATGGGGTGAGGTGAGTGTTGTGGCCCATTAGCCTCTTGTTTGGTTGAGTAAATTAAGTTGGGCATGACTTATGGAAGATTTATCCAAGAAGGAATTGTTTAGTTATGGATGTTGCAAATTACCCGGTATCTTATTCAGTGGAATGAGTGGCCATGTTTTCACAGTAGGCTTGTAAGAGATATTCAATCTTTAAATGGAGGCTGAGGATGAGGCACATTGTTTTGAGAAATGGAGAGGTACAAGGCCATTTTAGGATTGCACTATTACTTAAAGACCTAAATATGTGCTAAATTAGGAACACTCTAAAAAAAAAGTAATTACATACTCATATGTCTGCAGCAAGGTAGCTATCTAGCAATCACTCTAGCTGCAGATCTGTACCTTTCTGAGAAAATTCAGATAGACAAACCAGCGAGCTAAAGATCCATTGTAAGAAAAACTCTGTTTTACGATCCCCCTTTTTTGTTGCATGCTTCAGATATTATTTCTTAGGCCTGTTCAACAGAGCAAATGTTCACGAGTGCTCGCCAAAATTCCTTATACCTCCAACAGAAATGTTCGCGAGCACTGTTGAACAGGCCTCTTGTATTAATGCCTTTCCCTGCTCAAAGCATGGCATCCATTAATTAATCAACAATATATTTTTACTCCTAATCTAGTTATTTACCTTTAAATGGTTCCAAGAAGCCCTAAATGGCCATAGAATGTCAGCTTCAAAATAGTGAATGTGCAAAGTGAGTATGTATGCACTAAAACATTTTGGAAGGGAACCAATTAAGTTTGATCCATACAGTAACAGTTACCGATCTGTAACCTAATATAACATTAAAATCTCATTATGGACATAAAGGTTACTGCTGCTCAATGACCATGACTTACAAAGTTAGATCAGTAAGAAAAGTTAAAGCTGCATGGATATGGCATGATATCCTTCTTAACATCAACATCTGAACAGTGTATCATGATCTTGAATTCCTCACACAATCTGACTTGAATAAAGTAAAATGCAACTTAAAGACATTGGCAAGGTTCCTGGCTTTCGTATAGAACTTTTCAAGAACTCTTCCAGTAGGTGTAATGGTACAAAACATGTTTTATTCTGGAACATTTAACCCACCAAGCCACCCTTCCTTTTTAGATTTTGTCAAATCAATGTTTTTAGTGGAGATGATAGGTAAATTTTATTTTATTAAGGTAAAGTGTAAATGTGTAATGATGTGAAACAAAAGCACTAGAAATTTGAATCCCTAAAAATAATTCTAAGGATACACCAATGTTACAATTCTCAATGCATTCCCTATGTAAAATGTTATAAAAGGATTTGCATAATTTTTCACTATAAGATTTCTCCAAAATCCAAATATTTCATAAAATGAATGTAGTACATTATTGTATCCTCATTTCTATGAATTCTAGATATTTTGGCTGAAAATGCAAATAAGAAACAAGACTCAGATATACCAGTGCCATTCTCTATTTTTCAGTTACTTCCCTTAGAATCTATTATTATTCATAACGGTAAAGAAACTGATTCACTATTTCTATAATGTAATAAACTTTATTGGAAACACAGTTGTTATAAAAATCTTGACAGGGATTTGTTTTTAATTTTTTGTTTGTATTTACTAAATAGCGCCTCCTTCACAAGACCTAGAAACTGTTCTCAACATTTGTCACATCTCTGCCCTTCCCAGCATAGTTACGGTAAATAACGCTCTGTTGACTGTCTGTCCCTTGAGTAAAATGTCTAACAAAGCCACCATTTTTTCTTTCTTGCTGTAGAGATGATTCTACCAACTGAAGGAAGCACACATGCTTTTGTTCATCTCTGTAACATACGCTTTATTGGTTTTCACTGTGTAGAGAATTCTACACGGGAGATCACTCTCAATCACAGTTTTGTAAGTGAAAAACCCATGAATTAAACCTTTTTTCTTCGTATAACTGTGACTTGCCAATGTCCTTAAGAGGATGATAAAAATGTAAACCAATAAAGATGTCAAAGCATAACTTTAATTCAATAGTGCCATTTTGCAAACAAAAAAAGCATGCAATATTGAGGCAACATTTTACATTTGTGCAAACTCTCTCAAAACTTCAAATCACAGGAATTCAAACTGAATCACATCATTACTGCCTCTGAAATGACAAAGGTTCATAAACCAATTCTTTCTATCCTACAAAGTGGATTTTCAACCAAAATATAACATTTACATTTAAGTTATAAATACTATAATAATATTTTTTATTAAAATGGCTTTTCATTGTTTGTTCATGTACTTAGTGTGTCAAGAAACTTTATCATAAAACTACATATTTCATTATTTCTTAAAATACATATTAATAGGTTCAAAGTTTTACAAGCAAAGAAAAAAAATCTTTGGTTTACAAGCAAAATTATATCTAGGAAAAACTATTTCATTTTAATAACAATCAACAAAGTATGTATAAAATTATACACTTAATGCTAAAGGTACACTTATCTCAAGTTGAACAAATTGTGTTCACAGTTTTTTTTTCTGTGTTAATGATCATATTATTTGTGTGTTAAAGATTATTTTTCATGAACATCTCTGTGAAAGTTTGTGTTCAAAATTATTTCAGCAAAAGAACTTGGACATTTTGAAGGTTTTGGTACATAATGACTTAATTTCCATTTAAGAATAAAAGTTTACCTCATACAAACATTAATTGCTGAAATTTGACAGGTTTCAGAAAATGATAAATATTGCTCATACTACAGCTTACCTGAAGTCATAAAACATTATTATTTTTATTATTATTTTTAACAAATTAACAAATCAGGCACTAGTGAAAACTACTACTACATTTGCACACATAAGTATCACCCATTAAAGTATCCCTGCAGATTAAACACTGATTTACATTGACCCAGACATAAAAATGGTGTTTACAGGAAAAACTGTAATGAGAGATCTAGATAAACTGCCAAATATCATATTTGACTTAACACTTCCATGTTCATTGTAATTTTTTTCGTTACCAATCTATGTAAGCAAGCATTAACATTTAGTACATATAAATAGCATGTAGCAGGGTATCTTGATGTACATTTAAGAGTTTTTTTTGTCTTTACCATGCATTGTATTTTCAACTGATACCACATCATCAAATTAGCAAAACAAAGAACCATGTCATTTTGGAAATGAGATGGACAAAAAAGAATTTGGTGAATCAAAAGGATTACTTGGATAATTCAATTAATTTTTGGCAACATGTGTATATGTGTGTACCTATACATGTACCTTTGGCAAAGCTTGTACAAATACATGTATTATTTTCTGAAGCCATGTTGATTATGAAACAAATGTTAAAAATAAAAAAAAAAAACCAAAAAAATCAACCATTTAAATTGCTGTGGTGGTATATAATAAACATCTAAAGATTTGATGACTAATGGCCTAAAAATTAAATGTTTAGGAGTTAAAGAAAAAAAAATTATTTTTTTTTTTTATACATGTAGTATAGAATTTTAATCTCTTTAAATAATCAAGGTTGGTAGTATTTCATTGAAAATGAAAAGCATCCTTTACCTTAATACAAGTACTAGTGCTGTTAAGTATCCTTCATTTCAACAGGATTGCACAAATATCATTGCGATCTTTTATGCAACTCCATTACAGATATGACAAGTCGTCATGAATGTAGAAAAAGCCCACATTTCAGACATGTCTCTTACAGGAGTAGTTATATAAAAACGTATACACAGTTTGAGGTTATAATGGACTCAAAAACAATCAGGATTAAGTGAAGAATTTTTTTTGGAATGTTCTGCAAACAAGTGCAAATTACACTTTCAAGCTCTGCCCTCTTTTCTGACATGCTTAATATCACAGATGGTTTCAGTGTGCTAAAATAAAAAAAAAATACGAACACAAAAGTGCTAAAAATACCTCTGATGAAATAGACTTTGTATATTGCACAATCATAACTGATTTACAGCTCTATCTTATATATACAGGTATATGAGGATAACATAATAATTAGTTTTCAAAGAAGCATCAATTTTTAATCATTGCTTTCAGTGTATGTTCACCATTATGGTAAAATGCATAACACTGAAATAACATCATGTAAATAACACGAGAATAACACCAGTGTAAATAACTAACAATTCACAATTGTATTCTCCTCTTAAAGATAACAAAATACAAAATAACAATAAATTATATGTGTTTGTAAGAGTAACAAAGGAACTGATCCAGTCAAATGATATGTAACTTAAAATATTCTGAGTTACAGCATTAATCATTGAAAGATATTCTTCATTCAAATTAAAGTGACAATTCAAATTTGCACCCTTATATATTTTACTGATCCATACATTATATTCAATTTTAAATATGAAAGAAAAACAAAATAATGGACACTTGAGATCTTGAGATTCTGATTATTTGTAAAAAGATCTAAATTGATACATATTTGAAATGCCCATTAAAGTGTTCCTCACAAAAAAAGCTAATAAACAGAAATCCAAAGATGATCCTGTAGATTAAAACTCATCCAATGAATGACAAATTCCTTCATTAGTTAATTTTCAATCAGGAGTCATTTAATCACCAGAGCCTTGGTAATGAAAGTTTGTCAAATCCTGGGTCCCTTTTCATTTCCCAGTATTTACAATTGAATTCATAACAATCACTGTCTCTACTGTCATCAATTTTGCTGAAAAAGAAAAGCAAATCAAATGGAAATACTCAGTCTTCCATAAGAAATTATAAACAGTCACATACACTTTATTCTCAGTTATCACTGTAATTTGCAAAGGTACATGTGCATGGGTCAAGAGGGAAAATTTTATTTCCATTCTTTAAAATACCATACGTACATATGTATATCATTTTCTTTATCTACTGTTTGCTTGAATTTTTACATTGTTAATGCTAATACTTCTAGAATACAAAAATACTAATATGTTCTTATACTCTTTTGTATACTGACCCCAATGCTTCCTTTTTAGGTTATTTTTTTTTTCCATCCATTAAAAGAAGGCAAAAACAGACACACACACACATATAAATAAACAATAACAAACAAACAGACAATGGGGCTGAAAACTTTAGCGGGACAGGAGAGGATGAATTTTTATGTGGCCTTCGGTATCCATTTCTCCAATGACAGCAGTAAATAATTTTTTTTTTCTCTTTCAAAGAAGATTTTCAATGACAAAGAGCATATGCACATTTTACCTAAACCAGCGGGGGACATGGTTGATCTTTTGTTCCTCCCGAAGTTTTCGGTTATCCCTCTGCAGCTGCTCTACTCTCTTTTTCTCCTCTTCAGAACCTTTAATATCACCTTCCTCAAGTAATCTAAAAACGAATTACATTTTAAACTGTGGGGGCTGATAAACATTCTTTGCCTGATGCACATAGAAAATGTTTTTTTTCTAGTTGGGACCTAAATTTTGTAAAGACAATTGTCTATGGGCAACTGGATAATGTAACAATGAAAGAATTTTTTTTCTTTTCACCTTTATTCAACTTGCAAAAACCTACATCTCCTGAATCCTTTCATAAACAAGTATTTTTATAACAATCAAGAATACATAATTTTTTGTGCCTGTATTTATTTATATTTCTATCCTAAATACTTCAGCTGGTTTGACATTATCAACTGAGTGTGAAGTAAGAAATTCTAACTTCCTCTTTCTTTTCAGCAACTATTCTCCACTCCATAATTTTTAACTAAACAAATACACCTGCACATGGTTTAATAAATTTGATTTCAGAAAGTCTTTTCTTTTTTAAATTCAAGTTTTCATTTTCTTAATAAGTCTGGTAATTCTATGACACTTGAATGTAAAATTTTATTCACAAATTAACCATGTCAACAAACTGCTTAAATACCTTTGGTCAGGCCTGAATCTTGTGTCTGTAATTGGCAGGAATTTGGCTTCATCTTTATTCAGCTCATTAAGTTCTATTGCAAATCGTGTAAACCCATAGTACAACTCATAATCATCTGGCATGGCCCCTTGAAAACAAAATGTAAATGATGTTTAAATAAGATTTTCATCATAATCTAATGCAGTTCTAAGTTTTTACTGATTCTGTGTCTAAAGACTCATTCATTGTTTATACTTAAATACCTGAAAACTAATTTATGAAATTCTGCTTCAGATTCTTTTCAGAAGTTAATCATTTATTCCTTACCTGGCCTCCATACACAGCGTGAGGAGGGGGCGTGGCCATAATACAAAGCCTCATTCCACTTTCCAAATAAATTGTGAACAACCTTTCCTTCAGAATTCAATATCTGCCCATATACTTCATGTCTCCTTGAGGAAAACTGTGAAGCCTGTAAGATTTTCAATATATTTTCTATAGAAAAGTAATGAGTATCTTGTATTCATTTGTTTAAGACCTTTCCCCTTGCAACAACTACTGTAAGCACTACAATGTATTTGTAAGGGAACAAAATAAATCAAGATTATAAATAAAACAATACAGGTAAATAGTTTATTAATTGAAGTGATCTTTTTCATATTTATGAATCAAACTGAAAGTCCAGGAGACAAAAAAGATGCCATTATTGTGTAACATGACTGTATTATTAATGTTCACCATTGATGTAATCTAATATAACAATGAAATAATTGTATAAATGGACTGATTAGTATTACCTTTTTAAATGTGAGTTTACAAGTAATCCCTCCATTCGTGATCTGCATTTCCCCATACTGATCCACCCAGCGCTGACCCCCCAGGAGATTATGTACACATGTTGTCACTTTGTTCCACTGATAATGCTCCTTATATCTGTATCAAAATTTCATATAATGTTGAAAAAAAAGAAAAGAAAAAAAGAAAAAATTATTGAACTTCTCCTAGTGTATCTGTGTAAAAATATATTGTAATATATTGTAATATACCACTGTATTTTATACGTAATATTATGCGGTCGTCCAGTTCTCATACTTGTTAAATCTATATTCATCATGTGCCTGCCAGAAAAGTTGTTCGTTTACGATTTTATTGAAAATAATATGTCAGCCTATCTTGATACGATTGTAGTAATAGCTATTATCATCATATTTTACCTGTTGTTGCTTCATGTAAAGTCGTAGGATTTATAATATCAGGGATAAGAGGGTGGATTTTACATTTCATGTTTTGGTAGCCATCATACTTTACTCGGATCGGGAACATACTAAAGACCTGACCTACTAAAGACCTGACTGACCTGACCAACAAAAAATTCTCCAAATATCAATATTCTGAGTTTTTATATCAACTTTTCCATGATATTTTCTTAATCATAAGGTGTAATTCAATTGAATAAAGGTATATTCAATCATTTTTACCAAAGGATGACTGCACTTAAGGACATGCGAAATTTGCGACAAAATAAACTTTCAAAACAAGCATTTTCCTTTTCATTGCAAGAATGGTCAACATCCAATCTACAACTTTATGTAATTACGTTTAATAAAAGTGTGTATTTACGAAGTTTGAATCTGTTTTCAAAGGCAGGGGTGATCACAATTTCTTGAATCTCCGTACGATAATGAGGACGCCCACTTTTTTACTGACTTTATACATAGTCAGCGCATGTTTGTCTATTGTTCTCCGTTTCACAGTAGTTGTATATTTGCATAAATAATAAAGTGTCAAAAGGAGATTAATAGACAAACATGCGCTCATAGTTAAAAAGAGAAAAAACTGCCTCTTCTTACACTCGCTCTCTGTGTTGTAACCAAGGATTATAATTGTGACATGTTGAATATTATAATTCACCACGTGATGTCCTACCTCGGGTAACTTTGTGAATACCAAATTCCGTCACGTGACTTGTAAGGTAGCATGTTTTGTGCTAACTAGGACATAATGTGTTCGAACACGTTAAGTCATCTGGCATTGATATACAATCTGCTTAAATTACATTGACATGCTCATATCGTTAGTTTCATTTTGAAACCTTTGTCAGAAGTGTATTTGTGCCATTCAGAATGGAGAGGGAGATTGGAAAGAGTGATCATGTTCTTTTTTTCAAACATGTCATTGTTATTTATCAAGTCTAACTTAAGACTCATATTTACAATGTTAGCTCCACCTCTCATGCATATCTAATGTTCAATCAAGGGCAGTTAACTGTAAATTCACTATATTTGGAAAACACTAAGGACAAAAAACATTGAATCATTTTATTGTATCACAGTCTAAAATCATTTTAAGATTTAAATTTGGTTTCAAATTGACAGGATTCTGTCATAAACATACAAAAGTGAAATAAAGTTTAGATATAAAAGCAACAGAAGCAACCGAAAAAGACCCAAAAACAGGCGTTAAGTGCAGTCATCCTTTATTGTCATTAATCAATTCATTTCATGAAAATTTAATGACCTGACCAAATGATAATCATTCATAATTGTTATCTTTTTAAAAATATTTCATACATTTTTAACATATATTCTCTATTAAAATGATTGATAGTTTAGGCAAAATGTTTTTAGAAACATTTTTACCAAATATTTAGTCATTTATCCATTTATTTCATGAAAATTTAATGACCTGACCAAATTTGAAATGACCTGACCAAATGATAATCATTCATAATTGTTATCTTTTTGAAAATATTTCATACATTTTTAACATATATTCTCTATTATAGTGATTGATAGTTTAGATAAAATGTTTTTAGAAACATTTTTACCAAATATTTAGTCATTTATCCATTCATTTCATAAAAATTTAATGACCTGACCAAATTTGAAATGACCTGACCAAATGAAAATCATTTGTTATCGTTATCATTTTATAAAAATATTTAATACATATAATGTTAATTTATTAATATTCAGGTGTAATACTTTGTAATTAAACATTTCTGACAGATAAACACAAACTTACAAACCTATATATATATTAAATATGCATTGACCTGATGAAACTAAGCCGAATTTACATAAGCAACTTTTCACCAATTATAATTTAAAGTATTGTATGCACTTAAATTAAAAAATCTTATCTTATATTTTAGAAATATCAAAGTTTCACGTATCTTCTAAAATTATATATATCTACGGTACCAGTATTTATTTAACCTTTCCAATATATTTATTATCTTGTTTTTTGCATGTATAACATTATTTGTAAATTATCTCAATTTATTTGTTATGACAATCATGCATATATAGATCTAGTAATCCTAGTAGTATAACAAGGAGAGGATCTAATAAGTTGAAAAAAACTTGTATCCAATCCTTTTGTATGTAATATACAATAAAATATGTTCAAAATCAAATCATTTTAATAATTAAATATTTAATTTGTGCTTGTAATATCATCATTTCAACCTGTTTGGGTATTTTTTATTTATTTATTTATTTATTTTTTTTTTTATCAATTTTGGATACAGCAAAGTGTATACATATTTACAAAATTAGTTACTTTTAATGAAGGAGTGTGAAAAATTATCAAATGAATTAAAAGAATGCTTCTTTAGATCAAATCTATAAACTGTATATCAAATAGTGAAATGGATAATTGTTGATCCGCTTACTCTGCTAATTTATTGTGATAGAAGTGTCAAGAGGGCACTGGTCACCCATTGTTTGTTCAACAATTACCTACCTATATCCCTTCAAGGAAGCTTGTGTATAACTAGTGGACTATATCATCTATATACTCCACTACTGATTAAAATTCGAGTTAATCAAATTTAATAAACTTAATTGTTTAAGACCCTATAAGAAGAACAAGTCTTGTGAATAAAAAGACTGAGGATAATCATCACTTTTATCCTTGTATGCAGAAATTATTTTTGAAGATAGATGTTTTATGACGAATGCATGCACTGCTAATAATTAGTAATGTAAATTGGCATCAATAGTTATGCGGAGATGAATCCATAGTTTTCGTAGCGAAATAAATTTTAAGTGATAGAGAAATGTTTTTAATGAGTGCACTGTTATTCATACAGTGTGAAATGTCCAGAAAGAGTAATTTTTAGAACTTCATGATGCTATGTTAAATTCCGCGAACTTTCTGAACAACTCTCTTAGTTTAAATTAGAATTCATAACAGTCTATAAAGTTGTAATTATATATACTTCCCATTTCGGTCAGATCTTTAGTTTGTTACATCGGTCAGGTCTTTATATATTCATGTCAGATTGGTCAGGTCTCTACACTGGTCAGGTCAAGTTATAAAAACTTGATATTACTTCCCAATAATTTAATTATAAATGGAAAATTAAACAAAAAACAAATTTTATTTAAAGCACGTTATAAATATCTGAAGATACATTCAAATATAATCGGTCAGGTCATCGTACAGTCGATTTATAGGTCAATATTGATTTCATAATCTATACTTGGATATAAAAAATATTTCATTTCAGCTGATAGATAAAAAGATTTTAAAGAGTGTGTGTGCTTGAACATATAGAAAATTAAGAGTATTAAGCTTGAGGTAAAAATGTCCGATCAGTCTCTGGTCAGGTCATTAAATTATCATGAAATGAATGTATGGATAAATTGACTAAACATTTGGTATAAATGTTTCTAAAAAATTTTATCTTAGTTTTAATCATTATAATAGATAATATATTTTACAGATGTATCAAATATGAATGATTATTATTTCGTCAGGTCATTCCATATTTGGTCACGTCAATAAATTAGCATGAAATAAATGGATAAATGACTAAATATTTGGTATAAATATTTCTAAAAACATTTTATCTATAAGTATTAATAATTATAATAGAGAACATAATTTAAAAATGTATCAAATATTTTTTAAAAAGATAGATTAATAATGATTATCATTAGGTCAGGTCATTTCAAATTTGGTCAGGTCATTAAATTATCATGAAATGAATGAATAAAGACTAAATATTTGGTAAAAATGTTTCTAAAACATTTTGTCTAAAGTATGAATCATTTTAATAGAGAACAAATTTGAAAAAAGTACCAAATATTTTTAAAAAAAGATAACAAATATGAATGATTATCATTTGGTCAGGTCATTAAATTTTCATGAAATGAATGGATAAATGACTAAATATTTGGTAAAAATGTTTCTAAAAACATTTTATCTAAACTATTTATCATTATAATAGAGAACAAATTTGAAAAATGTATCAAATATTTTTAAAAAGATAACAATTATGAATGATTATCATTTGGTCAGGTCATTTCAAATTTGGTCAGGTCATTAAATTTTCATGAAATGAATGGATAAATGACTAAATATTTGGTAAAAATGCATCTAAAAACATTTATCTAAACTATCAATCACTTTAATAGAGAATATATGTTAAAAATGTATCAAATATTTTTAAAAAGATAACAATTATGAATGATTATCATTTGGTCAGGTTATTTCAAATTTGGTCAGGTCATTAAATTTTCATGAAATGAATTGATTAATGACAATAAATTTGGTAAAAATGATTGAATATACCTTTATTCAATTGAATTACACCTTAAGATTAAGAAAATATCATGAAAAAGTTGATATAAAAACTCAGAATATTGATATTTGGAGAATTTTTTGTTGGTCAGGTCAGTCAGGTCTTTAGTAGGTCAGGTCTTTAGTATGTTCCCTCGGATCGTCACTTCCGGTTTAGTGACATATTTACTATAGTAATCTATTATTCAAGTTATGAGTATTGGATCAGATTCTACATTTTAATTTGAGTTGTTGTGTATTTTGAGGCTATAAGTAGTTCTTTATTGTCAGCATTAACTTTATTATCAGTCAGCTTAATCGGAACTACATTTGTTTACGCTATCGTTGGTAGTTACGATATTCATACGCTACTTTCTTTATTACCTATTGTACAGCCTAGGAATGTTTTATAAACACTGAAGGTATTAATTTATTCGTCTAGTCAAGTTTATGTTATGTATTCTATTTCTAGTTGTTAATTTTACGTTGTTATATTTGTTACGATATTGTACGGCAGCTTGTGTGGCAAAAGTAGTTCTGTGTGGGAACTTGTGTGGGAACTCAGCTTCCCGTACAAGTTGTTGATTGGTTGATAGTTCTTACGGCATATTTTCATTGGATAATTTGAGTCATGTGACAGGGGATGGGAGGTTATATAAGCAAGCGCGTACTACGTTACGACAGATTTCAGCTAGTTGTACGGCGGCAAGATTTAAAAAGATAAAGAAGAAAACAAAGACGGTGAGATACTTATAATGTAAATTACACGTAATTAGCCTAGTTAGAAATCTCCTACCACACTGACCATGGCTGACCATATATGAGTTGATTGATTTTCATAAATATGTATTACTGTACAAAAGACTTCATGGTATGGCACCTGATTATTTAAGAGACTCTTTTGAATTTATTTCTTCTAATAATTATGTTTTACGATCTGAAACCAACTATGACCTTCGTCTACCGAAATATCGAACAGATCAATTTAAAAATTCTTTTCATTATTCCGGTGTTCATTTATGGAACAAATTACCTTTGTATATATGTTTTTCACCAACTGTACACACATTTCGTAAAAATGTGGAAAAATTTATTATAACTTGCCGCAACACTGTTTAAGTAACGTAATTCCATGTCCTAAACTTTTAATTGTACTTGTATTTTTACATCATGTTGTATTATTTAATTAGTGTACAATGTTTTCATACATGTAATTGTATTATTATTAATATGTTTAGAGGGCCCCGAGGAAGACTAGTGCATTGCACTAATCGGGTTACCCTCTTTAAATAAAGTATTATTATTATTATTATTATTATTACTGGACGACCTAAACTTGTGTTTCTGAAGAATCAGCCATGTTTTCTTATGTTGTTATTTGTGTATTGCCTATATTGTTATGATAATGAGATGCTGTATGTACAATAAATGATAAGTGTGACTGATCATTCATCTTAAGTATTATTCCACCAAGTATCTACAGAGAGAGGAGCCTGGTCTATTTTACATGAGAGCAAATTAAATTGGTGCATCCTGGTAAATAGATGATTTATTTAGATGATGAAGTAATTACCTGTATACTGTACATGCTGAGGATTCAGAAATACTAGCCACCCCTTGGGTAGCTTACAATATGATGATGACAAATCTTTTCATCATAAACAAACCCTTGTGTCAAGTATCTGCAATCTCTGCTTAACATTTCACACATTTTACAAATTATCACATTTCTGAAGCCTATGATTGAATTCAAATTATCTGGGCTCTATTCAACAGGATCCCAATTGAATGGAATATGTATTTTACATTTTTTTTTAAAAAGTCGCCCGCGTGGCACAATGGTTAGAGCATTTGTACAAGAGTAATGGAGTAAGGAGTTGTTCCTTATGTTGCAGGTTTGAATCAAATCGTGAGACATGGAGACTGGTCCTTCAGATGAGACCATATTAACTGAGGTTGCAGTAGGCGCTTGCACAAAAAAGATCCCTCATTGCTCAAAGGCCCTTAGTGCCAAATACAGGTCTAAATTCGCATCCCTCCACCTGCATGTGGTGGCATCTCAATATGAGCGAAAAATTCTCAAAGGGATGTTATAATTGCATGGAGTAAACCAGAGGCACCATGTATATGCTAACATTAAATACAGATTTCAAAATCATACTTGGGTAAGTAGACATTCACATGTCCAATAGGCTGGAATTCCATCGATTTTCCCCAGAATTTGGTTCTTATTCTTGTATCTAAAAAAAAAGACCAAAAAATTTACATACAGTATGTCTTGTATCATCAGGTGAATTGCTTTGACTTTGGTTTAATTTCTAATCAAACAATAAATACATGAACAATTATAAGGTATTACCTTGCCAAAGAGTAAAATTCTTGGATTCACAATGACAAGCCGATACAGGAGGGTGATGACTGACCTACGAAAAATAATTATTAAGAGTACCATACGAAAATTACCCATTTCTTTATCCAGAATTTACACACATTTCTCATAAAGATTGATATATACTTTAAATATTCCCATCCTCCATCTTAAGTCTTCTGATGTATGATGACTAATATTCTTGGTTCTCTCTATTTCTCTACCAAAGAACAGAGAATATAAATAGTACAAAAGTAACTCATTACCTGTTCTGCCACAAATTTCCAGCCCTTATCATCCCTGATTAACTCGTAAGTTTCCCCTAGTAATGGGTTGAATGGTTTGTGACCTGCCCTGTATCCAGAGCTAGCATATCCACTTACAGCAAAGGCAGCTATACAGATCTGATAATGAAAATCAAATTGGTAAAGATATGCATACCCCCGGTATGTGAGAAAAATTTTAAGTCTTAAGACTGATATTTTCAAAATGGTCATGTACTGGTAGAATTTCTGTTTATTATCAATTCATCACTGATGAAGAAATATGTTTAGGATGATACTGAATTAACATGAAGATCAATAATTTCTGTTTCTGTGACATCACAAGGAGACAATTCATTCAACTTCTAATCAAAAGAGTATACAGAAATAAAGATTTTGGTCAATTTTAGCTCTTGTCTGTTATAATTTTTAAATCTAACCATCCTCTGGTACGGATCATCCTTTTCTGTAGCCCTATCCAGCAGTTCACTGTACTCCATCTCCTCACACAACCTCTGAAGAATTCAAAATGCATGTAAATCACCCTAGTCATGTGTATACATGTATATAAATGTATATAAACCTGAAAATCTTTCAAGAATCTACAAGTATGAAATATCATTTACATGTCCACATTGTGTCCTTTAAAGATACATGTATTTGGTTCAGATGAAAAACTGAATGAATTGCTCATTTTACTTAATTTAAAACAAAATCCTAAGATTATATTATGCAGCCGTTGCCAATTTGCATTCATTATACTGATATTTATGTATCTGTGCTATTTGTTGATCAAATGATTTGTGTCCTTCCAGTAAACCTCTCTTACCTGCAGCATACTCAGTGGCTCATTTAGAGTGACTGGCATTGATATTTTGGTGAGATCCTTCCCAATGTTTTTGTACAGGATATTCCACAAACTGATGTCTCCTGCATCAGGCTTAGGGACAGGAAGTTTGGATCGTCGACCCGTCTCAAAGGATACAGACAACTGATCTTCTGATACTATCAAACAAAAGAACGAAAGGAAGGTTTCATACATCAGGTATTCAGGTGCACGTTTTCTTACTCTATGGTTTGCTATACATTTTATCTTGAATTATGTTAGAATTTTGTTTTATGTACATGTAAACAAGTGTGACAATGACTGTGATTAATCTGGAAGTTGGGGGACTGCTCAAAGCTTGAAAAAAATTAGAACTAGACTTCAAGATTACATTATATTTAGAATGCTTTGAACTTTAATTCTCAAGTGTTGTACAGTGTATATTGTGAACAAAATAATTTTAAAAAAATGAAATCAACTAACTTCAAGTAAACAAAACTCAAAACAACCAAAGTCCAGCACAGGACTTTGATCTGAACTTAAATCTTAGCATCCAAGTAATACAACTTACACATCATCCATAAAACTGGAAATCAAATAATTCTCACATGCTTTATGTAAAACTGGTGTAAACAATTAACTAAATATTTATCATAATATATCATATAATTGACTATATATTTTTTGTGCACAACAAAAATGTATTCATAAATATAAATATACATGTATGCTTATACTTATCTATAAATAACAGATGTCTCTGAAGAAATTGTAGCTCTACTGGTTTGAAATTGTTATCGTCTACACAAAAAGTTGCAGTCTAACTTCTACTGTATTTTTTTTTATCCTTTAGTTTAACATTATAGAATTATGTGTATTAGACGGCAAGACCAAAACTATACGAGAAGTATCAAATTAAAAGCATTTAAATAATTTTTTTGTAAACAAGGCCAGACTGTTTATTAAAATCCAAAACTGTTACATGGAATTATGTACTCTGACATACTCTACAAGTGGTCCAGTTTGAATAAAAAAACCCAAAACTTCTGGAGGAGCATTTTGAATATTATTTATAGACAAATGCATAGACAATGGAACTTTAAATCATAACATACAATTTGCCATGAAATTCAAGTTAAACGAGTTTTTAAAGAAAATGAAATGAAGTGACATGAACTGCATGTAATAATGCATTTCTCAAAACGGTATAATTTGACATTATATATATTTATTAATTGGGTAAAACAGGTAGCCCTAATTTTCTCTCCACAATGCCCAATTTTCCAAAGATTATGAAATTATTGGCATTTAATTTACAAATTCGAGATGCATATGTTTTTGTTGTTTTCAAAACTTCTTACTAATATTGTGTGTTTGTTTTCTTTTGGTTTGTTCTGTCTGATTGAATTACCAAGCAATGCAGTACTAGTAAAAATGAAAGGGAATATGATGGATTCTTAGATGTACAATGTACATGTATATGTACATATATATATATATATATATGGTGCATATCATTAAATTTAACATCGCATAGCATTAAGTACATGTATATAAGTCTGTGTAATTCCGATAAATGTATTTCCTCTAATAAAAGGCTGATTTCTGAAATGTGCCAGTTTCAGCTTATGATTTTTTTTTACTACGTTAAACTTACCCCCTACAATTTCTGTATGACCATTTAATATAAAAAAAATTAGATCACTATAATTCAATTATGAAGTGCTTTCACTCAGTTCAACTAAAACTTTATGCTTAAAAATCTATGAAGAAAAAATATATGAGACATTCTATACAACATTTACATGTATTTAAATACCCCCTCTTCCCTCTAAAATCAAAAAAAAAAAAAAACTTGTTACAAAATAATACATAAGAAGCTGCTTATTTGAAATTCTACAGAGTGAATTACACAAGGGGACCTAAATTAAAAGTATCGAACACTTTTGAAATTAAAAACATGTATAATGCACATGTATGCTGAAGTAGGAGAACCTACCACTCTGGGCTGCATTATATTCTGTGTCATTTTCCTCACTGGACAAATCCTCTTCATCTGACCTCTGAAAAAAAAACAAGGATGTGTACTTCAGGCAACATATCTCTAACATTATAACTCTGATATAATATACTACAGTGTGATACACCAAGAGTAAATAATGTGTGTGTGTGAGAAACATGTTCATTCATCAGAATCTCACAGTAGCATCCCAAACAGGAAAGTAGTGACATGAAAGTGATGTCAACAATGAACTGATCAAGGATACAAGCTAATTCATTGCCATTAAAAAAAAGATGTACTTCATTCGTCATGAATATTAACACTATAAATGTAAGCCTTGAAATAAATAATTATGAAAACAATATTGGCATATAATGGCAACAGATAATTCTCAGTGGAAATCAAAGGATTTCACCTTTTTTTTTTAAATCACTACCTAAATTTAAAGAAGATGCCTCTTATGTCATGTATACACAAATAATCAAGCTTAATTGTCACATATACCCTCATTTTTGGATTAGATTTTTACCTCTGAGGAGGACTCGGACACAGATTCTCGGTTCTCTTCCTCTGCATCATAGTACTCGGACATGGAGCAGGTGTCAAAAGAAGACGACTTGGTCAGGTCAAGGTGATCCTGATAAAAAAAAATTCCAGATGTCATACTAGGAGCCACATTTTTCTAAAATTCCAGTTTTAATTTACCTTGATAACAGTAAATCTGGTGGTCGATTTCATTAATAAATCAGTTTCTTACATAGTAAAACACAGTTACAGCAAACATGATTATAATGCATTCAAGCCTACATAGATGTGATTTTCATTCCCTGTAGTTTTAAAACATATTAGGAGCTTATCAGATATAATGAATAATGTTTATAATGAATCAAAATTTTTTGTCCCTTGCACTTCATAAAATAAAGCATATTTTATGTACATGTAAATGTTTAATTGATATAATCTCTATGTATGTATGGACATTTAGTCCTGAAACACTGTAAAACACAATGGGATGAAAAATATCTTCCTGGCAAAGAAAAACTTGTCCTTTTACACATTCAGCATAGACTTACTCTGTTCTCATTAGGAGAGAGTATTGGTGAGGAAGGTGTTTGTTTGAGGTCAGGGTAAGAAGGAATTAAAGAATCTGCATGAATCCTGCTCAGTCTGGCTTTAAGATCAGCATTCTGCCTTAGAGCCTACAAATAATTAACAAACATTCACAAAACACTGAAACACCATCTCTAAACACACTGTTCATTTCATCACATGTTTTAATCAAGGGAATAAATACCTCATGCAGATTTTGCTTCAGTAGTACCACCGCACTGGAGGGTAAGGCCAGATCACTGTCCATTTCTAAGGCATTCTTTAACCTTTCCCTCTCTGTTGTCATTGTGTGTAGTAATGATTTCAGATTCTTGTGAGCTGTAACATTTAAACTTTAAAGCTTTACCTTATACAAAATACTGTAAACATACATAAATTAATGTACTCAAAGTTTAGCAATCTTCCTCATCAACTGAATAGAGTAAAAATACAAGCTTCTATATGTATTCCTTTTAATCATACATTAGTGTGTACTTGAATTAGCAGACAAGAAGCAGCACCAAAGGGCTAAAATATCCCAAATTAAATATGTGTATCATACTAAAGATGAACTGTCATTTCAATTAAAAAAAAAAAAAACTTTTCTTGTTTACATTTCTTCTGTTTTGAATTATTATATTCTCATTTTCACCTCTTTCAGCCTTTGTACAGAAGTCCTCTCTCAGTTTGATCTCCTTGATTTGTTGTTCATGTGCCGCGGCCATTGTGACATGATCTGGTACACTTCGTGGTCTGTTGGAGTGGTCATGGGCGTACTGTAGCAGGTTAGGGTTAGAGCTGCTGCTCCTCATTTGTACCTCCCCTATACTGGGAGATGGGGATGTGGCTGTGGTCTAAAATTGACACAAACATCTAACATTACAAATTGACGAAGACTTACATCCTGAAAATTATCAGGCAGTTAAATTTCTATGAACAACTTTAATTTTTTTTTTTTTATAATCAAAGCATGTTTATTCATAATTGACGTGCAACATACATGTAAATATACCAAAATATAAACTTTTAAGACTGCTCAACTAAATTATCTGTTTTATATCACACCATTTGTACAACTGTGAAAAGTACAGGACATTTGCTTGCAAATTTCTAATTGTTGTTTAAAATCATATTCTTTTCCTAGTAAAATAGATAATAAAATCTCATTTCATAATTTTTGTTTCTTTTTTACATACAGGACTGGCATCGTAGTTGACTGAAGTATCACTCTTTTTATCTCTTTTCCTGGAACTCTTCAGTCCCTGGGCCTTCATTTTCTTCTTATCCACATTTTCAGTTTCTTTAACCTTAAGGCACAAAAATATACAACAAATGAGGATAACAGTGTCTTTAATTAGTAGTTTTTGTTCTCTTTCAGTATTGATGGGAAGTGTTCATCAATGCATTAACCCTCTAAAATTTCCCTAGCTTAGGACACAGTAAATCAATTCTTTGCATTATGTCCCAAGATCAGGTAGGAAAATCCATTTAAAAAAAAACAATCACATGCATGTCATATTTTTCACTATTTTTCTCTGTATTTTCTGGAAATATCCAGATCCATTTAATCTTTATGTTACAGTATTCTTGAAATCTGAGAGAAATAAGAAGTTGATTAAATGACCTTGGGTCAAGGGCATGACACACCTTCAGGTCATGAGCAATCTTTGTATGAAGTGTAAACTTCCAATGTTTCTCCATTAAAAGTTGTAGACAGGACAAAAAGTATATACTTTTTCTGCCAGTGATCTTAAAATTATTGAATGATCTTGGTCCAAGTCATGACACACCCCCATGTCATAAACAATCTTTGTACCAAGTATGAGCTTCCAATGATTTCTCCATTACAAAGAGAAGACTACATGGACAGACAGAGAGACAAAGTGATCCTACCCCCCCCCCCCCCCAAAAAAAAAAAAAGAAAAAATTGTTTACGAGGGGTTTAAAAAGATAATCTCTTGCTTCAAAAAAAAAAAAAAAATGCCAAATTTAATTTCACATTTTTGGTCTGAGAAACTAAAGACTAATTTTTTGTCCATATTTATGCTATTGTGTGAAATTGCATTTTTTTTTCAAATGATCAGAGTACCTGAAAATAAAGAATACAAAGTACATATCATCTTTTTCTCATTTATAATCAAATATTCTCTTAATTATTGAATGTGTTTTCTAAATGTGTGGGGGTTCTTTTTCTTTTGTTTGTTTTTTGCTTTTTTTGTGACTGGAGGATACATTTTAGAAGAAGAAATAACGGACGTAAAACAAAGATATTGTTTACCACTGCCTTATTTCTTCAATGGATGGCATCCACAACATTTCACTGTTGCATAAATTTGTAGTACTTGTAATAAAACACACTCACCTCTTGATCTGAAGTCAATGGAAGATTTTTTATCTGATCCAAGTCCTCTCTGAGCTCACACAAAAGTTTCTGAGTATTCTTCATTTCTACAAAAATGCAATATTTAATAGGCTTATAAACGTATCTTATTCAATAGACATTTTAAGAAGGACCTACAGATTTAATCCATCAATAGGTTACATACAATACGTTCTATTTCCACTATGGAAGAGTTATACTTCTTAGTGCGCTCTTTTGTGAAAAAGTCGGAAAATGTACAAATCTCACGGGATTTCTGGGACAAACGTAACATAAACATGTAATCAATATATTGAATGTCGATGAACAATTCCTAAGAAAATGCAAATGAAATGTTTATTGTTGTGGACTTTATATACATCAAGAGTAGGAATGACAACGATATCGATTTATATCTATTGTTGATCGTATGTATCTATTTATCGTATGGTACATCTAAATACAATACACATGCCTCGGAAATGTCATATTTTTTATTAATGGATGATAAAGTTAGGGGTCTCGCTCTCTTAAATATGTCCTTTAGTTCTTCTATTCTTCAACTGGAATGACAAATACATTTAAGATTTAAAATTGGATTGAGATTGGCATGTTTTGTATTATCCGCAACGCCATGCTGTCCCAGTCAGACGACCAAACGCGCCTCTAATTTTGAAGAGTTCACTAATGGAAATATAACGTATTCAACCAATTTAGTTACACAAATAAAAATACATTCCAGTAAGTTGGATGCCATTAATCCTGATGCTTCACCTCTCAGATGCTTCACCTTTCAGATGAAAATTGTGGGGAACAGAATTTACATTCATCTCTAAAAATTATAATACCGTAGGTACTTTTTATTACTGGGGACAGTTCATTGATCTGAATGACTTGCTTGGAAACACAAGACTCCACATTAATTAGAGTCGACTGTATATTTTATTTTGCATTGTGTAAAACCAGAACGTATCAAGTGACACCATCTTTAAAGTCTTCTAATGACTTACCTTTATTACAGTGCTCAAATCCCGCCGTGTCCAGCAGCCATGTTGCCACTCGTCCTTGGGAGGAACTTTGACTCTTAAAGCTTGATTTTCTCATTACAGGGATCATGTCATTGGAGCCCATACGTTGTGTCTCCCTCTTCAGAGCCTCTGGCAAACCTATACCTACTGACAAGAGAAACTCAATATAACTTTCTCAATTTATTAGATTTGGAAGAAAATTGTTTTTGTAGTGTATAAAATTGGAAGTAGAATCCTGTAGAATTGCTTTAATTTTGACTTTAAGTTTAGATACCACAAATTAGGTATCTTCTATTATATCTTTAAAGGAAAATGCCTTAGGAAAGATTTTTTAATCTAATGTGATTTCAGAAAATAGAAAAATTTATATACCTTTCTCAGAAAGAAAACTCTTTTAGTTTGTGTTTCAATACACACCAGGCAAGAGTAATTAGAATTTACAAGAATTGAGTATCTTAATATATGGAGATACAACTGTTTTTAATATACCAGTTAGTAAATAGGGCCTATTCAATTAATTCTTGATATACAATGTATTGTAAACCAACTATTATTCCAAACAATTTTTTTTCAATTCATCAGTCAAAAATTCATCAGCGACTATTACTTTTTTTGACTGGGGAACATTCTATATAATATTTTGGAGTGAAAGAAGATCACAAAACTTGCTGATAATTCATGAATGGAAATAAAAGTAAATTTACAGTACCTGGAGAAAATGGACTGGTCAAATCCTCCACTGGGGAGGTTATACCAGTTAATTTTGGTGACTCGTTGGTACCATACGCAATCTCGTGCTGCCTGTACAACCTGTGATGTCGGAACACGTTCAGCCATTCATCAAACATTTTCTTGTCTTTCATCTGTGTAAGATATATTAATAATGATATAAAAGCATTATTTTCATATCAAGAGAGGTTCTTCCCAAATTACAGTTGAACTTTGGTAACATGGATAGCTCTTGTACCATGGAAATGTCGAAGTGACTTGGAAGTCAAAACCTCCTTTAACCTCCGTACAGTAAAACATGGTTATAGGCTTATAGCTAACCTCCATATAGTAAAACATGGTTATGGCTAACCTCCAACATGGTTATAGCTAACATACTTAAAGGAATTTCCGCTTATTGTGAAGTGATTTTCATTCCCTGTGGTTTAAAAACATATTTTGATCATAACAGATATAATGTCAAAAATTTTTTGAATTGCAGTGATAATATATGCATGTCAGTAACATACAGATCAGTGAACCTGACAGGAAGATAACGGTACAAGTACTTCCTTCATTTCAGACCTGATCTATGTAGAATGCTACACAGACTATTAATTTCATGCTTACAATAATAATCACAGCTGTCTTACTTTGAGATGGTAGACAATATCTTCAGCATCAATATCAATCCGCCGAGGCTTTTTGTAAGAGACCACAGCCAGCCCTGTGTCAATAACACCATGATATTTTCCTTTCTGTATCTAAAACAGGCATTTCAGCTCATTACCCTGTGCTCAACTAAAAATCTTCATAAGGAGATAAAACGATTTAATGTTTAGGAAAAATTTCACTAAACATATTAAAATAAAATATTGGACCAATTTAAAAAAAAAAGGATTTGAGCTTAATTATAAAATGCATTTTCTATAACATACATTTTTATGCTTTAGAAAATAGACATATACTTGGGCATCATAGTATTACAAGACTTACATCTGCTGGGGACTTGGCATAGTACACTATTCCTTTCTCAACCAAGAAATATCTCTGTAAAATTATAATAATAATGTTTCTAAGAATATTTTGTGTCTTAAATCATAAATAAAATTCATTGAAATTTTATTGAACAGTATATAGTAACTGTTTTGAAAGACTAGTTATACATGTACCTTCAATTTCCATTTGATAGTGGGGAAGGGGGGTGGGGGGCTTGTCATTACTTATTAAAATATAACTTCTTAAAAAAAAACTTTATCCACATCCTGGGAGAGGGTGTCATTTCAAAAATCTATCTATGAACAATAGGCCAAATTCCATACGGTATGTATAAAGCAGATTTCACTATGCAAGACTTAATTTTCAAACTTTTTAAGAGCAGAATTGCTCAGGAAACTTTAACAGATCCTTGATTTGTACAACAGACACCTGCATCATCTAAAACAAGAAAGGTCATAATTGTATCCTTGGATGCCAGATCTAAGCAATTTTGTTCTATTTTGAGCTTATACTGGTAGTTACTTGGGAATGGACCTGCTTGAGAAATTGTAACTTGCATGATAAGTCAACTACAAAATAAAAGGTCACATGTAGTATTTCCAGCAATATGCATCCATACATGCAACATACATGCAACACTGCAAGTTTGGTCAATGTAGTATATAAATTCTTTTTTATAATAACTTTGAAACAAACGATGACATTCCTAACAGTACATTCTGGTTTTATAGCAATCAAATAAAAGTCCTTGTTGTGTAATTTGTCAAATGGCAAATCAAACAGCATGTGACTGATTGAAGTTTCTCAAAAACATCAATATACAAGTTTTTTTTAATTTAAAATTAAACAAAGCACAATAATGTATCCTCTTTCCAAAAAATGCAAAGCATGAGTGATATAACACAACGATAAGTTAGAGAGAAGATCCTGTATATTCTATAAATTTATGTAACATGGAGTAAGAAAAGGAAATCATTTGTACATAACAGAATATTTTTGGTGACAATAATTACGAAGAGTGAGCTAAAATTTAAGTATGGTATATGTATATGTATCCTACCTTATGCCAGCCCTTGAGTGGCCATCGGCGCCGCTTCATCAGAAAACCACTGAACTTATCTGGTTTCTTGTCACACCTCACCCCATCTTTCAGTCCCTCTAGAATCTCCCAATCTGTGTGCCGAGGCTTCCGAGCTTTACGGGCCTTTTTACTAGAGGTGGTGGATTTATGTGAGCTGTTCTGCCTGAGGGGAGCTGAACTTTTGCTGTTCTCCACCTGGGAGCTAGAGATTGAGACTTCATCTGACCCATCCTACAAACCAACAAAGTAAAAACTGTTATCATTTCCTTTTTAAAAAAAAAAAAAAAAAAGTAAATGGCCTTTAACTTGAATATTCCCTCGCTAAATCAATACAAAACAGACAAAATTATACTCATCAAACCTCTAACTTCCAATCCATTACTATTCGAAATAGAACTAAGTTGTGTTGTTCTCATTAAATAGCATATGGAAACAGTCTATTTTTAGTAATACATGCCTATCTGAAGAGCATGAAATGTACAAAAATGCCGAGTGTAAAATACTCCAGTTAAAAAGGATGCTATGCATGTTAAGTGTAGTCAAGTGGTTCTTTTCAATGGCTTACATCTATTTCCTCTCCCCCATGCTCATGCAGAAGAAAATAAGAATGTACATATCATTAAGACCATAAAATTACAAGTACAGTAATTTGTCTTGGGTATTGAGGATATGTCTTTAAAAATCTACTGGTTCATATACAACTAAGATGTATTTTTGCCTATCCTATTACTAAGATAATGGTTAAAGATTTTAGGTGTGACATTCGACACAGAGTACTTAAGGAAGGAACATACGGTCATGTTTTTTTTTAAATTGTTATATTTAAAATAAAACAGATATAGAAGAGTAAATACACTTTGGTTATTCTAAATTTTATTTTATGTTTTAGGAACCTTTCTTATTTAAATTAAACCATATCCAATGAACAAACAGCACACAAGAAAACTTCTAAAATGAACCAAAACAATGCATGTTCTGTGTTTTAACATCATCTATTATAATTCATTACACAGCATCCATCATATAGTTCTCAGACCGTTTACTGCATGATAGATTCCATGATATTTTTTCCAGGTATTTTCTACATGTTAAGCACAAAAGTGTTCCTATCAGAGATGATATTAGATATTTACACATAACAGCACTCTGAACAGTGTATCCTAAAATAAAGCTAAGCATATCCTATTTTACTCCAATTTCTGATTGACAATGACAACGTAGTGTACAGTATTAAACTGACCTTCCTCCTTCCCTCCATATAACACCGTTTATGACATTCCTACACCAGAACTCTACAAACTACCAACACCTTAAGAGGCATTCCGCAGTCAGAAGCTTAATTAGTCCCTGTCAATTAATCAATGACTAATCCCTATATGTCCAGTTCAGTCACACGCCATATGTCAATATGTAGTCCAGCAGTGAGTGTGTATTTTTACACCATAACAGACAAGACGTTGTACATGTAGTCAGACTGAAGTCTGCACAATAGTATCAAGGAAGTAACGGAATTTAATCAGATGCAAGCAGACAGGATGAGCTACATTAAAATTTCAATCTTGAGAATATTCCTTTTCTGTAATGTGTGCAAATTTTCTCATGCTTTAAAAAAATAAATGTAAATACATTGCAAATGCATAAATTGCATATTGTCAGTCTGTTTGCAGTTTTGCTTCTTGGCAGAAAAAAATTCAATTACTCTTTGTGGCAAATTTTATTTTTAAAACATGACACCTTGAAAACTAATAGAATTATTGGATTTTGTTACAAAGAAATGAATTATTTGTACAGCAAGACGGTCATGCTTGCTTACACTCTCTCAATTCACCAACATTTTTTTTTTATCTGCAACATGATGACTTACAGTAAAACTAATCATGCAGACTTTACCATATTGCTACAAAATTCTGTACTATGTTTTTATTCTTCAGAAATCAGATTATATTCAATAATCCAGCTTATTAATTTGTTCTCTATTTGGCTGTAAACTATAGTATGTCACACACTGACTTATCATAGCCTGACCTTTATATGTACTTCATTTGGACAGTTTGGACAGACAATATTGACAAAATTAAGGTAACATCATCGATAATTCAAGCTAACAGCAGCCTAAACTGGCATCACCATCCATCATATTTCCTCACTCAATACACTACAACCATTGATTTTAGCAAGAATAAATTTTGTCAATGAATCCATCAGAATTATAACAAGCATATTCTGTTAAATAATTGTTAACCTAGTAAATAACTGAAATGTAGGACACTTTAAGTGCTGCTATATTACATAATTTTATGATCTTTAAAATGTGTAAATTAGAAAGACTACCGGTATTCTTTAACCATTTCATTCTTCAAAAATTTTTTTTTTCCAATGACCTTGACCATTATGACTAATGAACTTAAAAATCAATATTCCAACTTAATTGTTCTGAAATTTCTTATTGCAGAAAAAAGAGAAAACTGGTAACAAATGAACAGACCAACCTGGATTTATACAATCTTCACAATGGTAAACCTTGAATTATTTCCTCCTATATTAAATCTTTAAGTTAGTAAAACATTTCCAATTTGTTTACCAAGCAGTCCCCAAAAAATTATGATGAAGGATTGTTTGGTAATTGGTGAGATGTTGGACTGCTATGTCATTTTTTACATTATTTGCATTCGTTAATCCTCAGATAAGATGGGATCAGCCAACACAAGTAAACACTAGCTATATATGTAATAAAAAGTAAAAGTTATAAATTATTTACTGACTGGGTTCCTGGTCAGAATGCTGAAAATGTTGCCTTGGCCTAATGGCCTAAGGCCTTCATTATATTCTTGGGTCCTTTGAAAGGCATACTGCCTTCTAACTCAGTCAGTAACTGTAAAGTGCCACGGAGTTGCTTCCTTTTTTGGAAAAAAGGGGTGTCAACTAGGAGAAGAAAACCCTATTTTTTTAGTGCTTTTTTGCCACTTAAGTCTAGCAAATACCTCAGCTTACTACTGAAAATTCTTGGTAGATTTGAAGTTGTCACACAAAATGTATATATTCCATAGACTTAGCAGTAATTGATTTTTAACAGAGAAGTCCTGAAGATATACTGAAAACTTGCAAAGGGTAAAATTGGAAAATTAGGTTTTACTCAAATAATGCAGCAATAAAGAGACACAATTGTGGAATGTCAATTAAGCATTTTGCAAACCAAAAAAACAAGAGATGCTTATGAAACACTTATCTCCCCCCCCCCCCCTTCAAAAATAATTGGAATTTTTCTAAGTCCAAGGGGCATAACTCTGTCAAAAATTGCTCGATCATACCCAAAACAACACTTGACCTAGATATTTTTATGATAAATCTGTAATACCAATTTCATTTCAGTATGTGCAACCTCTGCGAAGAAAATGAATGGAAACTGCAAAAAATTGGAATTTTTCTAAGTCCAAGGGGCATAACTCTGTCAAAAATTGCTCGATCGTACCCAAAACAGAACTTGACCTAGATATTTTTTTAATAAATCTGTATACCAAATTTCATTTCTGTATGTGCAACCTCTGCGAAGAACGGAAACTGTTGGTGGACCGACAGACAGACTGACCGACAGACAGCAGCAAAGCAATATGCCCTCCCTTCTTCGAAGGGGGGCATAAAAATATAGACACAAAAAACATTAAGAATTAAATAACTCAAGAAAATCTGAGTTAAACACCTTTTGTCATGTTTAACATACTCTTATCTTAGCAAACACATACTATTCTGAGATATCCCATGATACTCAGTGACTAAAATACTGAATTTGCATTTAACTGCACTTTCAGTTTATGCTTGGAGCTGAAAGCTCAGCCAAAAAAAGTGAGATGGTTCATGACTCTCAAGTGAACTAAGTCTTCATCTGTTCTATCTCGAGATACTTACTGAATCAGACTCAGATTCACTGTGTCTGAAGTGATGCTTTGAGCTGTTCTGTGAGACTTTGCGAGTTACTCCTGGTGAATGATTGAGCAGTGGCAAACTTTTTACTGGTGAGATGTTGGTAGACATCTTGTAACATCAGTTCAATTTTTCAACTCTAAAAACAGACCAGAAAGCCATTGAATGATCACATAAATGTAAAAAAAAAAAAATAATAATAATAACATCTTATCTACCAACAACATTATTTACCTACAACTCATTCATCACAAAGTTTTAGATGTAAAATACAGGAAAATCTTCTGGAACAAACACAGTATGTATATATTCTTACTAAAATGAAAGAAACAAGATCACCACAAGAAATTAAATGTACCCGGTATGTTTTTCATTCCTCACACATTTTGTAAAAAGCTATCAAAGCATGATTATATTCACCTGGCATTTCTATTAGAATTCAAGCACAGAATATTCATCTGTAATAAGATTTAATAAACTTATTCAGTTCAGCAGTATTATACATGTATTCTAGGTCTAGCTACTCTTAAAATCGGAAAGTCAATGAATACAGAATAAAAAATCTAATTCCTATTTTACCATCTAACATGTCTAATGAACTTCATTTTATTTCCTAGAACATCCCCTGCATTTATAACTTTCCCAGCCTCAAAACCCTGTCAGCTGGGATAAATTGGTGTATTAGGTGAGAAAAGCCAAGGGTTTAATTCAATTCCCAAAGTCAATCATTCTTCACACTTCAGATATGTGGGATCTGAACAATTTTTTTCCTAAGTACAGTCCTATACAAGCCTCTATCTAACAATCTATCCGTCATGTAAATGTAGTATTAGCTAGCTCACAAATAAGGTTTTTTTTTTTACAAGTAATTGCTTGCGGTCCCAATGGTTATGATCCTCCTTATACTCCAAAGTTCTACATCAATACTCCAGGCCTGTCACACAAGTAGTCAGAGATGCTAGCATTTGCAGTAATGAAATATTTAGAGGAGGCTTTTACAACCACTTCTACAGACAGACTGACTTGAATGAATGTTGCCCCATTATAAGGTCATTTACACATCAGTAATCTCCCTTGATGAGGTATGCTAACATTTGTAAGAAATGTTTACTTCAATATATATCATGATATATTGACCGAATGCTTTAACTAGAATGAACACAGTTTTGCTTGTATCATTTTTTTTTTATATAGTTCAGTTAAATTATGTTTTGATCATAAATCTTGATCAAAAGTGGTGTAATGAAAATCTTTTAACACTTTTTGTACCTGCATGATTAGATTGGCAGAGTTATCTACTGTATGTATGTAATGGACTTGCAATAGTGATTTTTTTTTCATGATTCATTTAAAGACAAGGATGTTGAGAAATACAAAGCCCTTTCCCAAGAAGTTTATGATTTTTGAAATTATTTTTCAAGATCTTGCTGTCATAATTCAATAACATACCAGATTTGATGTCTTTATCCCTTTTTTCAAAGACCTTGGATTATTCAATAAAATTCTTAAAGGATTCATCTCCTATGAAATGACATACAATAACTAAGAGGCTGTTGTACCTTTAATAATATACCAGTAGAATACCAACTGATTATGAAAAGCCATTATTCCTACATGCCAAAATTACAACAAAATTACAATATTTCCAAAGCTTTCATTGATTAAGCTGCAGAATATGAAGTCAATATAATTAAAGTTATAAAGCTCTCCAATAGTCAATAAAATTTTAATATTCTCAAGAAAAAGTACACAACATAATTTTCTCTTGGTCTTAGACTATATTGTTATAAATCTTCACAAAATAGCCCAAGAATCTAACACTGAAAATTAAAATCTTTCTTTTTATTGAGATGACTTTGAATATTAAATACAGATGAAAGAACTCATGCTGATATTCACCTAAATAAACTGAACTAGTCTATAACTTCCTTGAAGGATTCAACTTTTAATTAATGGTTTAAAAAAGATCAATGTTCTGAATCTGGTGAAGCAGTCTCTGTTTACACATCCCAGATGAAATTTTTTTCAAGCCTATACAATATTTTACATCTAGGGTGAGTTAACCATGCATCGGACACATAACTTTAAGCACTAAACTTTCATTGAACCTGAGTCTCTTCGTGTTTTTACTTGTTTCTGTCTTAAAGGTGAAGATTTAAACTTTTTAATGATGCTGATTTTTATTTTCATGTTGTGACAAAAATATCACAAGAATGGCCTTGAAATTACGTCATATTTTGCATCATCAAAGGGGAGTAACCAGAATTTTGCAATTTTTACCATGTTATTTAGAGTTAAACAAACACCATCTTCCAAGGAACTTTGAGTAGAAAGAAATTAGAGTTGTCGTTCTTTTAAAAAGACTTCAACAGAATGAGTTGGACCTAGATAAAAATTGTCAATGATTGATAATTTTATGGAAATTTTTCAAAAATTTTACTTCAATGTTTGTTTAATATATTTTAGAGTTGTTTTTTACTAGTATGTTTATTTCACTGTACATCAGACACAAATTAAGTATGCATCAGACACTTTCCGATGCATGGGTAATCACTTCCATTTTCATATAAAACCCACATGACAGCTGTTTTTTATGGAAATACAAAATAAAAACTCTAAATTTTCAGTTAAAATACAAGTTTTCGATATATGACCACCAGAGGTGGACTCAATTTATTTCTTTAAACTAGATGATGATAACCCATGAGACAAAGGTGCGAGTTGCCATATTACTATCATTGTAAAGCCTTTCTTAGGCTTATTAAGCGCCCAAACAAACAAAAGTCAACCGTAATTTGGTTCATCCAGTTGTTATCCTATGCAATAACTGGGTTTAATAATTGGATTTTGAAGTTCAAAAAGTCATATTTGGGTTTAATTTTTCATTTATTCTTCAAAATTATGGCTCTTATCAGCTTATTGAGAAGGCCTCCATGTGACAAGAGCTGGGCAACAGTATCGTTATCATTTTTTTTTTTAGGGGGGAGGGGGATAATAAATGATACCGGCAAACATTCTCATTTCTTTGGAAATGTTTTCTATAAGATTATTCAAACTAATATTAATCTTATCTATTAATCATTTCCTGTATCACGCTGAACAAACAAAAGAAATAAATAGCATAAATTAGTAAAGAGACAAAATTTAAGGGGCTTTTTGCAAATGAACATTCTATAAAAATATCTAAGGGGCGCTTTGACAAAAATAAGGGGGTGCTTTGACCAAAATCAGGGACTGACCATTGCTTGGTGATGGTTTCGAAACTGAATTTTTCTATAAAATTATATTAAGGGGCGCTTTGACCAATATTTGGGGGCGGTTTTGTAACATCATTTTACTGTAAAATTTCTTTAGGGGGCGCTTTGACCAAAATCAGGGGGCTCTTTGACCAAAATCATGAGACACTTTGACCGGAACAGTTTTGTTAGGGGGCAAATTGACTGGATTTCGGACAGCCTTAGCCTATCCGCGAGTTAGATTTGCCAGAAAATACAGTTTTTGGTGTCATATAAAGAGCATATCATTATTGTGTAATGTTATATCAAGTTGAACACCTTTTTGAGTTTGAAGGATAGGATAAATTATTTTCTTTAAATTTTCCCAATAGCCTGGTCACAGCATAGATCTGGTAACAATCATTAGACTGCAACTTTTTCTAAACAGGCTCTACTGCGAATAAGTTTTTGTGCTATTTGCCCAAAGTAAAATAGTCAATGAACTATTCACTGGCAGCATTGATTTCCCTCATGTTTTGTCTTGGAACTTTGCTACTTTTATCTGAATCATGACATGACACAGGTAGTCTGCTTTGAGAACCCATTTTACTGACCATTCGGACAATAGCAAGTTTATTGTCCCATGACAGCAACTATTTCCATGGGGAAATAGTTGCTGCCTTGGGGGACAATAAACTTGCTATTGTCCTTATAGCCAGTAAATAGGTTTATAATATTTATCAATATATAATAATAACAATATATACAATACTCTGTAACTTGTTATACAATACTGTTTCCCAAATGGTATAGAACTATATAGATATATTTTGGCAAGGCTTTTAGAGCTATAAATTTGTACAACATTTCAATGAGATCAAGTCCATCTTACAACATTACAGTAACATGGGATATTATTCTGTAGTAAGGTTGAACTCGTCACTGCACCAAGGTGCGACTTTTTGTGCATACTTGGAAAATAACACATTTGAGAAAAAAGTGTGATAAAATTGCTAAATCAAGCTATTCTGAATAGCTTTATAAAGCTATATAGCTAAATCAAGCTATATAGCTTAATCAAGAGATTGTGCCGGACCTGTCATATTTTATCCATTGAGAAAATACTACCCTTTGGTAAAGCTTTCGATCAGGGAGTCTTACTATATAGGAAGACTTCGAGGGAGGGGGCTAGCTAAGCTATAATTATACTATTCTAGTACCGGTACTTGCATTAACTGATTTAGCAATTTGACAAAATCGTATGTTTGTTACCGAGTAACGTAACGTCTTTATATACTTAAAATTAATCTGTAAATGGAAACTGAATAAATTATGCCAACGACAATACTTTAAATGTTTTTTTTAAACTATTCTTAATGTAAGTACTCACAAATTTTAACTCCAATGCTTTCGTCCAGTTTTGACTTCACTTGACAGCCATCTTTCCGGATGCTGATTACCCCCCTTTTTCGGTGACTAGATAGCGCTTTTTAAGGGTGCGTCGATTTACCCAAATGGACCCAAATGGAACCCAAATGGACCCAAATGGAACCAAATGGACCCAAATGGAACCCAAATGGAAATCAAATGGACCCAAATGGAAACCCAAATGGAAATCAAATGGATCCAAATGGAATATTAAACATATATTATGGTATTCTCAAGTTGTTACTTATTTAAAATATGGAAAATAATGAACTTGCAAATGGAGAATATTTTAAATTATTCATCTCTAATATTTTTTTTTAAAATAAGAATTAATCTTTTTTCTATTTGTAATAACATTTGCATATCATTGAATACAAAATTGAAGTATTTCTTTTTAAAGTTTATATAGTTTTCATGGCCGTAGGAACCGTTGGGGGGGGGGGGCACAGACCTGTGCCCCCCTCCTCCCCCCATAATTTTGCCGATATATAGAATACTAAAGAAAATTAATTAGTATTTTAAAATACAATATAAGAAATGAATAATTAATATTCTACATTTGTAAGTTCATTATTTTCATCAATAAGTAACAACTCGATAATACGATAATATGTATTTAATATTCCATTCGGTTTCCATTTGGGTCCATTTGATTTCCATTTGGGTCCATTTTGATTTCCATTTGGGTCCATTTGGGTTCCATTTGGGTCCATTTGGGTAAATCGACGTGCCGCTTTTTAACAATCGTATCATTCCGTCAAGATACGGAATCAGCCGAGATATTCTATGGCAATATTAACTAATTTCTTACAATAAATCAAAAAAATGATAAAGAATTTTATTCTAATTCATCTCATGTAAAATTTTCCCCTTGGAACATTTTTTTTAAGTTCAGAGGAAATCGCCTCATTCTATTTTTAATCAGATGCCCGGATGTGTCATGGCGTAACTTCAACAGGTTACACAGAAGTGATCCACTGTCCAAATAAACACAGAAAACCCTAAATTTATGAATATTGTGCGCTAAAGCACTTAATTTCTTGATGCATTAATGGTAATGCATGCAAGGAAACAACCTAGACTCGATGATGGGTAAAGATTTTCACTACATTGCTGCATTACAGTTCATGACAGCAAATCCGCCATTTTTGTTGTCATTTTGAATAAAATTGAGGGTGAATTTATGATAATTTGTAGTTTTAGGGCGAGAAAAATAAAAGCATAAATGATTTTTTTGTGTATTGTAGGTATATGGACAAAAGAGACCCCCATCTATACCAGGTAATTTTGCTGGACTTGCAAGGTGAAGTTGTTTGGTCAAGTTGTGCAAGATCTTAAGTTATTGAGACAGAAAAAAGAGTGGAAAAGAAACATCGTTGGTCCTTATTGCATTAAGGGTTACTGTTGAGCTGAATGCAGTTATTTACATCCACTTTTTAGATGGGAAGAGGACATGATGACACTCTAGTTAGAATAATCTAACTGTGTCTCGGGACAGGCCCTCACCACAGTTAGAATACGTCCCATATACTTGCAATGTAGCAAATCGGAGTGGATCCACTCCGAAATGATTCTGAAGAATACAAAATGAGTTGCACTGAAAATAACTACCAAATTAATCATAACAAACCTTTTTGAGATTGTATATGCCTTTTAACCTAAAAATTAATCCATATATATACGAAAATTCAACTCATTTTCTCAACGTTTTTTCCTCGCTTCAAATTTAACGCCATGTTGACATTCGGAACTCTCTGGATTGTTCATAGAAAATGCACAGAGTTCGAGTTATCGCCCGTGTTTATTTTGCTACATTGCGAATACACGGAACGAATTCTATCGTTAAACCGGGTCCGTAGGACAATATCATTTTAACGATAGAACATTCTATCTAGATGACACTCCAACTGCCTTTTAGGAAAACAATATTTTGTAGGGGGAATTGCCTTAAAAAAAAAGCAATCTTTCCTTGCTATGATGGAGAAATTATAATACAGAAAATTTATTTATCTTATTTAATGTATCATTCATGAAGAAAATGTATAGGTGGTAAGGAAATGGAAAAAACCATCAGAATGTGTTGCTATGTTGGTAATCTTAGGCAGCAATGTTCATAAAAAGAAAACGTGCAATATTGTACCTCAGAAAGGAAAGACCATTGTATCTATGGATGCACATATACCAAAAAAATATATTTCCAACTCGCAACTTCGTAATAAAAGTTACTTGGTAATTATATAATTGTATGCAGCTGATTAATTTTGTTACAGAGTTTCTGATTTGTTTGTGTGTTTTCAGGAAGTCCTTGTAAATTTTGAAAATATTAGTAGGCATTTTTAGGCACACGCATCTGCGAAAGCTTTCATGGCTTTGTAAAAATTAAGTTTTAGTGTTACACTTAATAAAAGCATACATCACTCACTATCTCATAAAGGGTTGAATACCACTAAGAATAAAACTGAATGATATACCATACCAGTATTTTTGAGGTGATATGGAACTTTTTTAATGATACCTTGCTCTTTCAGTATGTTAGAACAATGTGATTTAAGTATGTATGTATATTTCAATAAGATTCACAATTACGACAAATACACAATAAGTTTGACATAAACTGCTTCTCAAGGTTACTAAAAGTAAAACCCTTGCATGTTGTTGACAGGGACACTATACAGAGTATAGTTAAAAGTAGGAAGTGAGTGGTTTCATTTTTTAGGATTTTGGAATTTCATTATGTAACTAGTTGTTTATAAAAAGCAAAAAAGTTTCAGCAATGTCAATATATACTTAATTGAAATTTATACCCATTAATTATTGATCTAAAAGATAAACAACTCAAAAGGCAGGGCCCAGTATGCCTCATTTTGTTAATAAACATAACATTACAACATACATTGTAAAATTAGATCTGGTGGTTATATCTTTTCAAAATAATTTACTTTGTTGAATTAACTTGAATGCATTAAATATATAAAATGGATTAAATACTGGTGTAGGTACCACTGTGAAATGATATATTTTACTGCTAATTTTGAAACAAATATTCTGTATGGTACATGATGTATGATGTTCAGTAATGTGTCCAACCCTAATATCATACTTGATATTAAAAGGGAAATAAGAAAAAAGAAAACCCAACTTGTGTAAAGTTTTTGGTGTTCTTCTTCTTTTTCAATGCTGATTAAAATTTATGTTGGAAGTATATTTGGACCTTACATGGACTAAGTTTTGTAGTCTTTTGATTTGGCTTTATATAATATTAAAGAAGAAAGATGGGAATCAGAATTGCATCTCTAATGTTAAAGAAGTGTAATGCATTGAAAAAATTAGTAAACAATTTTCAAATTCATCTTGCCAATAACTAATTGTGTGCATAGTTTTTGAGTATCAATTTGTATGTCAGAAGAAGCGCAGCATGTCATGTGAAAACTTTTTTCAACTGTTCTCAAATTTTAAAATTGGATGATTCCAGAGTTTGTAAAACTTGTCTGTTTTGTCTGATTAACAAGCAAAAGTTTCAAATCTCTGATAATTGTTCACTTACACAGCATGTTTATTTCTGTTGTAAAACAAATTACTGCTCATTGTAAGCAAATATTCATCTTCCCATTCTTTCTTTCCCATTCTTTCTTTTTTGTGTGTTGTTAAATAAAGAATGGGAAAGGTGACCAATAGTTGGCTTAATGACAGGAACATTACTATTTAAGTTTTTTTATTTTGGAAATTTTATGCAGATTTTTTTTTCAGCAATGCACAAAAATTAAAATATGCCCATAGAATTTTGTAGCAGCAGACCAAATTAAATGACAATGTTTTTGTTCAAAATCTACAAACTCTGGAATTCAGCATTGAATGTGACTGAAACAAGCATAGGCCACAGTATTTATTTTTTTTTTTTATCTTTTCAGTCTAATAAGTACCCATCAAAGGCATACAATGATCGTTATTCCAAGAGGGAGGATGGACGTTCCAGGGATGACAGTTCCGCAAGCCGTAATAGTCCCAGATATATCCACAAAAAGCCTTATAGTGAAAAAGATAAGGGCAGACTGGAAAGAGGTCAGTGTTGTGTACTTTTATTTTCATTTAGACAGGTCTACTAAGACAAGTATTTTTGTTGAATGTGTCTTAGGGGAAAAGAATCTTTCAAATTAGGCAATAGGTTCAATACCACAAATTTGATTGAAACATCAACTCATTCATTTCATTCTTGGGACTCTTCCTCCTCCTCCCCCCCCCCCCCCCCCCAGATAATTTTAAATTATAAATGCATGTATGTTTATGTACATCTTGGTGAGGAGCAGATCTGGTAATGGTTAAAATGTTTGGAAGAAAATGTTAAATTGTACCATTATTCTGAAATTGGTAATTTTTTTAATACATAAACATATGGTTTATTCAGTTAATAAAACCTTAGGCAATACAGCCCAATCAATATAATTTTTTAACATTTATGACATGTATTACAATAATTAAGACTCTAAAGGAGTCTAAAATGGGGAATGGGGGGGGGGGGGAGTTAAACCTCTGATCAAATGTTTCACAGTTCCATCTACTGCATACAGAGAAGGATGTATGATATTCATATACAACACATCATGTAATATAATTATTAATCAATGTGTAGCAATACTATTAAATAGAAACATATAAAACATGTGCAAAGGAGAAAATCAAACTTATTCAAATATTGACATAAGAGCAAAATGGATATATTTCCTCAAGCCAACTAATGTAGATGTGTTGTGAACCCAATGACTAAAGATATTTAAATGTACTAGGTGATTTATAATAATACTCATGTATTTTTTTCCCCTTCAATACAAATATTTAAGACATTGAAGGATAAAAAGAATTTCATCTTCAAATATATACATTTCAAACTGTTTTCTATGTGATAACTCTTTGAAAATTAAGTGTGTTGATCTGTCAATATTTACTACTGAATGTAAATTTCGCCAAGTGAAAAGTCAAGTGCCTACTATGCATGTCAATTTATTGTCTCTGACGTCAGTGGGCAGGTACTATGTAAATAAACATGGAATGCCTGGTATTTCATATCAGACAGCATTTTTTTAAAATTAATATTTACATTTTTCATTTCGCATACAAATGTAGATATAAGGAAACACTAAGTGACTTTCTTGTATGTTGGGTATGCCAGGAACATTAGTTGGAAAAGTGGGATAATTTATGCATAATGCGCTTCACCGAGTATGCGAATTATCTCACGTTTCCAACTGTCATTAATGCTCTGGCATACCCAAAAAACTAGACAGTGGTTCCTTAAATCATTATTTTGAATCAAGAATATGACCAGAAGTTTGAATTAAGAAAGTGGTCAGAACTTGGAGAGAGATTTTCGTTTTTAAAAGATATTAATTATTATTTTCAAATCATCCATTTACTCCAACATATGTAAACTTTCAGTTGTGATTTTGTAGGTATAATAAAAAAAAAACTATATTCTTATCTGCAGTTCCATTTGTACATATACTTGTGCAATTTCCACAATTCATGATGTCTGATATTGAACCAAAACTTAAATGTTTGTTACGGCAAATTTTCAGAGTGTCCCATAACCTTAAATTGTTCATTTTACATCATTTTTAGGAGCTTACAGTTCTCCTGACAAGAAGATCAACCATGCCTCAACAGCATCTTCATCGCATGGAGGAGGTAGCCAGAATGGCAGTTATGACAAGACCAAGGCCAACCACAAAGACCACAAGCAAGAGGTAAAGCTGAGATATCAAATATCTGAATATGCAGATTTATTATTAACAATCATTTTTTATACGTCACCACGAATATGGCCAGGGCTTGAAAAGTTTGACATGTCCATCATTCACACTTTGCATTTAGCTCAGTTTCAACATGTTCAAAGAAACTGTTCAAGATATTTTTAAATTGAACTTCATAACTGATACATGTGGTAAGAGCTATTTCACTGTATCATTTTTTTTTTTTACCTTGACCTACCTTATGACCTTGACATAACTATTATTCATTTTGCATTTAGCTCAATTTCAAAAAAAATTATTCAAGATATTTTAACCAAACTTCTTACACGATACATACTTATGAGAACTATTTAACTATATCAAAAAAATTTTCCCCCTGACTATCTTATGACCTTGACGTCACTTGGTCATTCTACATTTAGCTTAGTTTCAAAGAAGCTATTCAAGATTCTTTTATCAAACTTAGTACACTGATACATACTAGTAAGAGCTGTTAAGCTGTGGCATTGTGCATCTCCTATTTTAAGTTTTGATCAGACACATATTTGGGGTTTCCCAATTCCCAAAGCAAAACAAGGAAATTGCCATTCTTTCTATAATATTGGGGGTACCCATCTCTTATTTGCAACTCCTTTTTATTTTTCTTTAATTACTTAACATTTTTGGTTTCATATATAAAAAAAATATGCTAATTATAAATATTAATATAAAATACATAATAATTTACACCACTTGTCTAAAATAATTTTGTTTTACAATAGATATACAGCTTCTATGAATAGATTATTCTTATTTGTGAAGAAATGTTTTGCTCATTTCAATACAAAAAAATTTTATAACCAATTCAAAATGTCATGATACATATTGTATTGTGGCTCAAATATCGTGATACTTATAGGTATAAAATAATGTATGGTATGAGCCCTAACTTTCACAGTCTTTATTACATAGTACCATTTAACCCCCTATTTTATGTTTTGATCAGACAGATATTTGGGGTTTCCTATAGTAAAACATGTTCTTTGTCTTTATACTTAATAAAGGAAATACCTATTTTGTTAATGCAACTCCTCCTAATCCCCTAAATGAAATTCAATGGAACTTTCACAGAATCTCATTTGCATGCTACCAAGAAATGCACTTTGCCATTTTACTCATAGGGGAGCTGATGGTATCATTTTTCTGGGAAATGAACTAGGTTGGTCACTTGATCAAATCTTGTGAAGCCCAAAGGGTTTTTCAGTAGATCTGATCACTTACCAACCAAGTTCCTTTCCCTGTGAACTTTTTAACTTTGTTATTTATTACTTATATTTACATTTGAGATGAATATTTGAATAGAAATTTTTCATGAATGGCCCATCATATCACTGTGTTGTTACACACAGTGACCTAGAAGTTGTTTGGTCATGAAGTTCGCCTAGCTCCAACATTTGAAAGTTAGCATTGATGTTTAGCACTCAAGTTCAGGAAATCTCTGTATATAATGATAGAACAATGATTGGTATTGAAAATAATCATAATATTTTATGAGTTCTATAAATATGTGAAGTTCAAAAGCAGTTTCAGTTTACATACCTTCAAAGGAATTTTGGGATTAAAAAGATAAAAAGATAGGGGCGATTTTATTATTATTCAAACCATTTTTACACCAAAGAATGATCTAATGGATATCTGTTGATTGAAAAAAAAAATCCATATGTTTCAATTATTTGATCTATGTCATCGCTATCAAGTTAGAAGTTCCAAAACGTGAGTTTCACTGTGACAGAAATATGTAGGCGATATGTCATCTCACTGTGTGGTTCAGTCAAGCTGTGACCTCTGACCCCCCCAATAAGTTCATACAGAATTGAACATATTTTCTCTTCAATACGTTCATCTAAGGAAAATATTTATCTAAGGCAAATGTAAATATTCTGAAATGCAAGTGATTAGTCTTTTAAAATATTTTTTAAGTTGAGTTTCAGGGATTGAAAAAAAAATACATCAAGAAACTTTAAAAACCCCTTGTCCCTCAACTGCTTATTATGCCTTTTATATAATGTTTACTAGCTTTAGATGTAACTCCTTGCTCTATTAGGTTCAGAAGCCAGCATTGCGGACCTGTGGGGATTGGTCAGAACATATCAGTTCCTCTGGGAAACAGTATTATTACAACACCAGGACAGGGGTGTCACAGTGGGAAAAACCTGATGACTGGAATGACTCGTAAGTTACTGAAGAAATTCAACAAAGCTCATCAAATGACTGTTATTAAAGTAACTGTTGTAAGTTATTGAAGTGTACAATATGGAATGTTTTATAAATGTTTAGTTTGAGTGAGGGATTTCACACATTTACATCATTTGGTTTGCTTTATTCTAATCACAGGAAAGTATCTAAAAGTGACAAAGGAAACAGAGGACATCATGACAAAGGTATTCTGGCACAAATAGTTTTTTGCTTTAATTCGTAAAATAAAATAAAGTATAAACTGAAAACAGTTTATTAAAAGAATTATATGTTTAAAAAATTCAGATTTAAAAACTTTTATGTGTTTATATTTTATGTTTTGTTAAAGTGTATTTCAATTAAAGTTAACCATGGGCAGTGTCTGAATTTCAAGAATGAATCTCGTTTGCCATAGACAGGATCATGTTTACGCTTTAATGAATATGTTTTTCTGGTCAAAGGAAGCCTGTGTGGTTTTTGAAATAAAAAAAATTAATATGAATGTACCTTACTTTCAATTTTTATTTTTAGATTCCATGGGAAAAAACAAATACAATAGCGATAGGGGAAGTTCGGGAGGGGATCGATCCACTAAACGCCAGGGAAGTCTGGAGTTTAACCCTAGCTTACATAATGAGAAACCAGATAAACATTATCTCATTCAGAAGTTCCAGGACAGTCAGAGGCAAGCTCAGCTTGAGAGCCGTGCCAACAAAACCTCCAGTAAGGACAGACACTACAAGGAATCTGGTACTGTTATTGATCACAGTGGTAGTAACGTTTCAAACCGAATCCGCAGAGACAGTGATCATAGGACGTCGCACCGTAGACATGGTGAGTTCTGTCATAATACGGAGATGTATTCTGTATATATTTTATGGGATGTTTATTTTCTTGTGAGGGTGAGTATTGCCTTCTATTTCTTCTTGATGAATCTACAGTCTTTGCGATTGCCATTTCTGTGGAAAAAGTAATCTTTATCTCAATATTGTACTTCTTTTATGGAAAAGTTGTATATGCTTATGTGTGATGTTAAAAAGGAACAAACTTCAAGGTTACAATACTTCAGTTTTATGTGACCATGTTTCAGACATTTTGCTGGGGTTTTTTTTCTCTCAAAATTTACACAAATTTCTGTTTGAAAGGTACTGTGAGATCATTTTCATTTGTGGGGATCAATGTTCATGATCAAGCAAAATTTTACTGGTTGTAGGAGATGAATTTCAAGGGTAACTGGTTATATGGTAGATTCAATGAATCAATACATTGGCAACATTATCCTTCATGGGGATGTAAATTCATTGGTAAGGGGGACCCACGAAATCCACGAACATTGTTCCCCAACAAACAGTGGTGATTCCACAGGAATTGTGTGCTGCATCTTGGCTTTCTTAACACTTTTTTGTCACTGGCTAAGTTAAGTTAAATGTATGCAAGGGACTTTTTATCTAGTGAATAATTATAGTCATACTTACTTGCAAATAATGATCATCCTCACACAAGGGTACAAAACCTGATAGAGACCTAGCTCATTTATTCAACAATATTCTGATTATTTGAGTAAAATCTAAAATCAAATTATTGAATATTGTACATGTATATAGTATTTAAAGACTGATTAAATTCCAATAACTGTTCAATGCCAAACATCTAGTACTCATGGTACTGTTAAATGTAGACATGGGTTTTGTGATTAATGTTTCAGAACTTAGATATTGTACTGGTGGCTCTAGAGTTATTTATTGAATGTGCAAACCATTTTAGACTTCATTTTGATGCAAGTATTGTAAATCAGGGCTTATTAACATTAGTGCCCATGTCTGGTACCATGGAGAAATGAATATTGCTGAGGACTTGTCCGATTGGACAAGTAATTATTCCATTGTCAGGGCATCATTTTCTAAAAAGCTTACATTGAACAAAAAAAAAAAAGAAATAAAAGCTGTTGTCAGCTTTCAAATCAGATGAAAAGCGTGCAGTGGGTAAATGGTTTATTTCTATCCTGATCGTAATAATGAATTTCGATCCCAGTTGTCAAACTATGAAGGTATTACTTTTGACTTTTGATGCGTTGCATGAATCTAACGAAGTATTAGGTTAGAAAGCTGTAACAAAATAAGAACAAAAAAAAAGGTTTAACCGTGAAAAAGGGCAAATAAATGTTTGATGTTAAACCTATTTCCCCCCTGTTTTTTGGTCATGTTTGTTGTTAACTTTGTGGCATTAACTATACTTATGTAGACCAGGATGAGGACAATACATTTTACTTTCATAATTTGCTAATGTGTCAAAAAATCATAAAACAGACTTGGTTAATATATCATATATATTTAAAGACTTAATTTACATTTTTTAAGTCGTCAAATAGTTCTCTTTTGAAATCAAAATTATGTTCAAACAAGTAAATTTCACAGTCATTTGTCCAAGTGGACAAGTAAGAAAAAAATTCAATGTGGAGTCATGAGAATAAGAAAAATTAGAAAGACACTTCAGAATGTACAGAATTACAAGAAGTATCCTCTTTTGCCTGAAAAATCATTTGAATAGTGGTCAGTGGTCAACTCTACTGTATGTTGTTTCTCATTCAAGGACATATTTACATGTAACACTTCAGTTTTAAATTTTTAATTAATGGCTATGTGACAAAGCAAATTCTGATAGAGCAAACAAGTTGTAGAACTCTTCAGTTGAAGCTAGAAAAAAAATGTTACATAAAAAGGTTAACATTATTTTGCATAAAATATTAAATATTTTATATCCCAATGTATAACAGTGACTAACAAAAAAACAGTATTGTTTTCAGTTGCTTGCTTGAGAGCTCAGAGGGGTATGCAATGTGGTTTGCTAAGTAGCTTATAAATAAGGTTTGAACTAGGTCACACTTTATCCTGCCTCTGATAAAAATCTTGAAATTTCATTGGTCAAGAAGGATACTGTATTAAACCAGATTATGATGCCTATATCGACATTATATTGTTAATATGCCCCCTCCACGTGCCATACTGTCCAGATCATATTCAATATATGTTGTTTTCATTTGAACATGCAAGGAGCCTAACAGACGTCACATAAGCATTAAATGACGTCACAATGTAAACAATTGTTATGGAATTGTTTGCTTAAGTACTACAAAGAGAAAATGAACTTTATAAAAAAAATCTTCAACAGGATAAATTTGTTATACAAACACTTAGAGGGGTGATACGTAGAGCTATTCAACTATTTCTTTTTATATTCTGACCTTGATTTTCTGTATGACCTTGACCTCCCTATTCGTCATGTGTTTAGCTCAGTTTCTAAGAAACAATTTGAAGATATTTTCATCAAACTTCATTCACTGATACAATTGGTAAGAGCTATTCATCTGTGTCGTAAAATTCTGACTTTGATCTTTCTTATGACCTTGGCCTTGCTAGTCTTCATTTTAGTAGCTTATAAATAAGGTTTGAATTAGGTCATGATGTAACTCAGACACTGTACTCAACACGATCTGCTTACAGTTTGATTTTCATGATGTTTACTGGGAAAAAAAAAACTATGCATATCTTGCTCGTTCCAATTTTGAATCAATAGTTTGGGATCAATTCAGATTTATGCTTTTGGTGTATAGTCATACTTTTGTTTTCTTGGTATGAAGAAACCAATAATTTGTCCTCTATGAAATGTAAAATTTCAAATGTTTGCCTACTCAATACTTCTTGAACCACAAAATCAAATCCCCACAATCCAATATCTTTTCCTAAAGACCTAAACCCATGAAAACTTTATGTGGTTTTAGAGTAAATTTTATGCTATTTTGAGAGATATGAGTTAAAAAATCTAGTTTAATTAATATGTACTTTTTATATTATTTTGGTTTACTAGTAATTAGGTCTGCTATTTATTTAAGTGGGTTGTAACACCATTAGAGTTCTAATGCATATCATTTTATTATGCTGTTCAACTACATCAACATTTTTTTACCTTTTCCTTTGACCTTGACCTCAGCTAGAATTTAGCTCAGTTTTAAAGAAACAATTCAAGATATTTTTATCAAGCTTCATATACTGATGAGAGCTATTCATGGGCATCAATATTTTTTTACCTTTCCTTTGACCTTGACCTCACTTTTCTTAAATTAGTGTTTAGCTCAGTTTTCAATAAACCATTGAAGATAGTGTTATCAAACATCATATGCTGATACATACTGCTGAGAGTTATTCAACTGCATCAACATTTTTTCCACCTTGACCTTTCCTTTGACCTTGACCTCGCTTTTTTAAATTAGTGTTTAGCTCAGTTTTAAGGAAAGCATTCAAGAAAGTGTAATCAAACTACTAAATTAGTTGCCAATTAGAGCCCTGCCAGATAAGCGTTTCACTATTTCAAATTGAGTGCTATGAAACTGCTTCATTTTCTACATATATATTCATTTATAGCCATAGAGTACAGAAAAAAATATTTTTTTTTAAAATTAAGTCTTTATTAATGAGGTCACAATAAATTAAGCATGAAAAGACAGTCTAAACTCATTTACTGGACCATAATCCATCAGACTGACGGAATTGGTACACAATACTGGATGTTTTTTATTCCCTGCCACTTAACAGCATATTGACAACAATCTAACTTTAGACTTTTTAACTTATAGCTATGAATTGTCAAACTGTGCCCCGATTGAACTTAATGAGATTCAGAATAGTTGCTGTCTGTTGATACATTTTAGGGTCAGAGGAAAAGTTTGTTGTAACCCAAAATCTCATTTTGGAATCCATAATTTATATAATTATACATCTTGTCAAGTGGGTGTCCAGATCATATCTTGCAGTTTGAGAAATCTTATCGGTGTATCTTCAGGCATGGTGTATCACATGGTCCTTAAGTGTTTTTCCTGCCCTTAATGTGCTCTTTTAGTTAATTGTAAGAGCAATTGCAATGTCCATACATTATGGTACTTTATGTTATTATACCCCACGCAACAAGTTGCGGGGGGTATAATGTTTTTGACCCGTCCGTCAGTCAGTCAGTCAGTCAGTGTGTCAGTCAGTCAGTCAGTCCGTCAGTCCTGTTTTTTTGTCAGCGCAACTCCTCATAAACTGCTGCACAGAATTTCGTCAAACTTTGCTGATATTTAGCACACAATGTGTAGATTTGCATATTACCAGGAAATTCCGATTCCTTTATTTTTTCTGGGAATTTCGGCACTTTTCAACTTAGATTTTTGGCCATATCTTGAATAAAGAGAGGAACAGTTTGTCAGCGCAACTCCTCATATACCGCTGCACAGAATTTGGTTAAACTTTGCAGATATTTAGCACACAATGTGTAGATGTGCATATTACCAGGAAATTCCGATTCCTTTATTTTTTTCTGGGAATTTCGGCACTTTTCAACTTAGATTTTTGGCCATATCTTGAATATAGAGAGGAACAGTTTGTCAGCGCAACTCCTCTTAAACCGCTGCACAGAATTTGGTTAAACTTTGCAGATATTGAGTACACAGTGTGGAGATGTGCATATTACCAGGAAATTCCGATTCCTTTATTTTTTCTGGGAATTTCGGCACTTTTCAACTTAGATTTTTGGCCATATCTTGAATGAAGAGAGGAACAGTTTGTCAGCGCAACTCCTTTTAAACCACTGCACAGAATTTGGTAAAATTTTGCAGATATTTCGTACACAGTGTAGAGATGTGCATATTACCAGGAAATTCCGATTCCTTTATTTTTCTGGGAATTTCGGCATTTTTCAACTTAGATTTTTGGCCATATCTTGAATATAGAGATGAACAGTTTGTTAGTGCAACACAAGATCTTGGATAGTTCTCAACCCCCCCCCCCCCACCCCCCCACCCCCTCAAATTGGTGCTTTGCCTTAAATAATTTCATAAGTACAGTATATAAACAAATTCATATGACTACATCATAATTTTGTTTCCATCAATTATTTAAATGTGTAAATTGTCATGTGTTGGACATGGACTTACACTCATTAACAAATCGAAATCACTGAGGAATTTAAATAACAGTTTGTCAGCATAACTCCAGCACTGAATTTCCTGAAACTTTGTAGGTATTTCAGACATAATGTATGGATTTGTATATTACCAAGAAATTTTGATTCCATTATTTATCTAGAAACTTCAGCCCAATTAAATTTGTAATATACAAAGATTTGAATGTCCTTATTCATGTATGCAAGAAGTTTTGATGTGATGATTTTTTGCAAGTAATGCCCCTTTTTGAATTATTATACTGTGTATTTAATACATGTTGCATTGTTGAGTTTTGGGGGAGCGTGGGGTATGTGAGCTTGCTCACTTTTTCTTTCATTTAAAACATGCTTTGATTTCTTTGTTCAGCTATGTAAAAGAGCTATCATTCTTCAAAACTTTGGCAAATTAACATTTCTACAATACAGTGAGTCACAAGTTGCATTTCTTTTGCACATTCTTAGAATAATGAATATTTTGAACATCATGAAAGATGATTTTTGTGTGTGTGTGTGTCTTATTTGAGCAGTGTTTAGCAACTCCGAAGTAAATTGGTTTGGAAGTTGTGGTATGGTGACATTATATGCACAACAGAAATACTCCTAAGAAATCTAAAATAAGTAATTCTGGGGTTTTAATACTAAAAGCCTATATATTATATAGTAAAATTTGTTTATAAGGAAGTCCTTGGGACAAGATTTTTATGCCCCACCATAAATATAGCTGGAGCATATAGTGTTTGTCATGTCCATCTTCTGTCTGCCTGTCTGTCCATCACACTTTATCCTGCCTCTGATAAAAATCTTGAAATTTCATTAGTCAAGAAGGATACTGTATTAAACCATATTATGCTGCCTATACTGACATTATATTGTTATTATGCCCCCTCCACGTGCCATACTGTCCAGATCATATTCAATATATGTTGTTTTCATTTGAACATGCAAGAAGCCTAACCAGGGTTCGACACTCACTTTTTAAGGCTTTAGTCCAGCCGGACTAGTGCTTCATTACTTTTACTAGTCCGCACACGATTTTATTAGTCCGTCAAAAAAAAATAAACATCAATGTTTTTTAACATTAATTGAACGTGACGATTAATATACATATTATTTTTTGAAATAAACAGATTATTTACGTGAAATATATTATTCCACAGATTCATTGAAATCTCGCAATCAGCAAGTACGATCGTATTCCCGATCTCTTTTTTTTTTTTTTTTTTTTAGTCTTTACATTACATCCAAAATGTCCAACATCTTTCTTAAAAGTGTCATAAATCATGATCGCTAAAACCTTATACTTCATATCGATCAGTCAAAAAATTAAGCGCTGAATTGACCCGGCATTGCGTAACTACCCGCCAAAAGCTAGAAATCTAAAAATACACGCGGGGTTTCCAGTAAAAGTTGTCGACTGACAAGAATCGGACATCGGTAATTTATTCATATTGTTTTTCAGAAATTTTTATTGGTCCGTTCGGACTAATTAGCCACATATTTTATTAGTCCGAATGAAAATGTATTAGTCTGAGACGAACGGACTGACGTTAGTGTCGAACCCTGCTAACAGACGTCACATAAGCATTAGGGCTGTCATGGTTCAAAAATTTTTCGGGTCGGGTCGGTTCTGTAAATTTTCAGTTTCGGGTTTTTCGGTTCGGTTATTTACATCTAATTTTAAACCTTAATTTCATGAATTTAACTTGAAAAATCTTTATTTGTTACATTAAATTTACATTGAAAACAAGTCTTAACCATGTGAACGTCTAGACATCGTTGTGTGTAGAACTACTTGGCCTACTATTAGCCACAACCTGACCATTCCTGCTCGTTTTGATAATTATCTAATACTTCTAATACAAGTGTTTTGTCATGGAATGAAGTAGATTTTAGTTGTGATGTTTATTTATCACTGTTATTGTCATCATTCCTTTGATTTCGACACCATTTTTTGTACTGAACAGACTCTAATATATAAACCAGACCCAAACCGAAATCCGGAAAAATGGAACCGAAACCAAACCGAACAACTTGGACTGCGGTTCTCGGTTATTTCCGGTACTCGTGACAATGATGTCACAATGTAAACAATTGTTAAGGAATGGTTTGCTTACTCAGAGAAAGTGAACTTTATTAAAAAATCTTCAACAGGATAAATTTGTTATGCAAACACTTAGAGGGGTGATACATAGAGCTATTCAACTATTTCTTTTTATTTTCTGACCTTGATTTTCTGTATGATCTTGACCTCCCTATTCATCATGTGTTTAGCTCAGTTTCAAAGAAACAATTTGAAGATATTTTCATCAAACTTCATTCACTGATACAATTGGTAAGAGCTATTCATCTGTGTCGTAAAATTCTGACTTTGATCTTTCTTATGACCTTGGCCTTGCTAGTCTTCATTTTACATTTAGCTTGGTTTCAGTGAAGTTATTCAAGATATTTTCATCAAACTTCATGCATTGGTACAAATTCTTGAGAGCTATATTGAACTTTGTCTGAATCTGAATTTCTGATCTTGGTCTTCCCTATGACCTTGGACTCACTATTCCTTGTTTTGAGTTAGCTGGGTTTGAAAGAAACCATTCAAAATATTTCCATCAAACCTCATTCACTGAGTGATACAAGTTGGTAAGAGCTATTCAACTGCTTCCCTCTATTTTTCTGACCTTGATCTTCCCTATGACCTTAATCTCCCTATTCCCCATTTTGTGCTTAGCTCATTTTCCAAAAAAAAAATATATATATTCAAAATATTCAAGATATTTTGATCAAACTTCACTGATGTAAATTGGTAAGAGCTTTTCAACTTCATCATTATTTTTTGACTTTGATCTTTCCTATGACCTTGACCTCACTTTTTCTCATTTTGCATTTAGCTCAGTTTCAAAGAAATTGTTCTAGAAGTTTTCATTGAACTTCATACATTGTTACTAATTGTAAAGAGCAATTCAACCTTTAACTTTCTTTTGACCTTGACCTTCCTATTAATTTACAACAATTTTATCCATTGACAAAGTTTAAATGAAATTGACCTGCAGATTTTCTTGTAATCAAGCTCACAAGTCCAGTCTCAAACACCCCATTAAGAAAAGTGTTAAAAGAAGTCATTAAAAAATGGCAATGATTGTGACTTTGATCTACATGAAAATGTCTGTCTGTACTTGCTATTTCATTTTCCATCAAGGCAAACAAAAATTAATTACACATATATAATTTTATAAATCATAATTAACTATTTCTTACAATTGAAGCACTGATTTATTAATTGTGTCACTGATTTTTCCAGCTTAAGTCTGCTTTTATAAGGAATGGCAATTGTGATGACTTGCAATTGTATTTAGCAGATAATTACCTTTTTTTCAGTGTAGAATTTACAAAATTACAAACAGAAATTCATTTCAAAATGATCACTATTGAACAAATTATCCAGTATATTAAGATATGTTGGTATTGTATTTAAGATTGTAATTAAGCCAGAGAGAACCACATGTACTGTCATTCATACATGTGATATGTACAGGCTGTACGCAAAATGTACAGTTTTTCGAGCCCATTCATCGTGTACAGGCGGGACACCAAAATTCACGGAATATGAAAATTTGTACAGTATTTTGAATTTCTCGCTAAATGCCGCCATTTTCCTCTCATTCTCGCTCGCGAGACACTGGAAAACGTCACCTGTGTTTGACCCTTGACCTGATGATCACAAACCATCGCGTGCGAAGGTGTGAACTGCCAATTGGGATAATTATCTTGCTATAAATCCATATCAAATACCCCTTTAGGTAGCTTTATTTTTAAGGGGTACTTAATTACTGTTATTGTTTCGTATACGTAACTTGATTGAAAAAATTAAGCCAACTTCTAAAGTTGATATGACTTAATATACGTGAATCTGACCCAGCTCTTCGTAGGTATAAAATATACGATGTTTATTACAATGATTACGCTGGAATTTCAGAAGAATTTAAGCGATATTTTATACCATTTTTTGTACCGTTTTTTGATAGGCAGTGTACAGTTTTTTCACCCAAATTCCAGTTTTTTTATGGCTCCTGTACAGTTTTGTGGTCTTTGATTTATCACATGTATGGTCATTCTCTTACTACATCTAGTCTTAGATTATTCAAATTGGGAAAATTGTTGGATTTTATAACATTGTAATTCATACATAACAATAAAAGATTTAAAGTTTCTGTGTGTTGAACTGTAACTAGTGACAGTGATGTGATCATGAAAAAGTAAATGACTTTAGAGTGTTTGCTGTTGTGTCGTATAAATGAGAACAGATTGAACATGTTATTTAGCAATGATAAATATGGATTGCTTGATTCAATATCTATAATTACTTATTCAAAAATACTCAATATTGAATTATTTCACACTGCAAAAGTATAACATTTGACATCACAGGTTAGGATGCTTCATGATCACTTTTGAAATATGCCTATTGTATGATGCAAAGGATGACTGTACTTAACACCTGTTTTGGGGTCTTTTTCGGTTGCTTCTGTTGCTTTTATGTCTAAACCTTAATTCACTTTTGTATGTTTATGACAGAATTCGGTCAATTTGGAGCCAATTTTAAATCTTAAAATGATTTTAGACTGTGATACAATAAAATGATTCAATGTTTTTTGTCCTTACTGCTTTCCAAATATAGTGAATTTACACTTACCTGCCCTTGATTGAACATTAGGTATGCATGAGAGGAGGAGCTAACATTGTAAGAATGGGTCTGAAATTAGACTTGATAAATAACAATGACATGTTTGAAAAAAAGAACATGATCACTCTTTCCAATCTCCCTCTCCATTCTGTATGGCACAAATACACTCCTGACAAAGGTTTCAAAACGAAATTAACAATATGAGCACGTCAATGTAATTAAAGCAGATTTTATATCATTGCCAGATGACTTCACGTGTTCGAACACAGTGTCCTAGTTAGCACTAAACATGCTACCTTACAAGTCACGTGACGGAATTTAGTATTCACAAAGTTACCTGAGGTAAGAAATCACGTGGTGAATTATAATATTCAACATGTCACAATCCTTGGTTACAACACAGAGAGCGAATATAAGAAGAAGCAGTTTTTTTCTCTTTTTAACCATGAGCGCATGTTTGTCTATTAATCTCCTTTTGACACTTTATTATTTATGCAAATATACAACTACTGTTAAACGTAGAGCAATAGACAAACATGCGCTGACTATGTATAAAGTCAGTAAAAAAGTGGGCGTCCTCATTATCGAACGGAGATTCCAAGAAATTGTGATGACCCCTGCGTTTGAAAACAGATTCGAACTTCGTAAATACACACTTTTATTAAATGTAATTAAATAAAGTTGTAGATTGGATGTTGACCATTCTTGCAATGAAAAGAAAAATGCTTGTTTTGAAAGTTTATTTTGTCGCAAATTTCACGTGTCCTTAAGTGCAGTCATCCTTTCAGGGTTAAAAAAATTTCACAGAATTAAAACTTGGTCATCAGTCAAATAATCATGAAGGGACAATAGTATAGTCCAGGTTTGAACAAAAATAGAATGGGGACATTTATTTTCCTGTTCATCTTACCTGAAAAAAAAAAAGCAAAAAATGAATGTTATAATGTATTGCTTACGATGAAAATGTATTGTTATCTGTTCAGTGTAGGTGAGTGAAATGATGTCCAGGATTTTTTTCTCACACTGATGTCTTGTTACAGGTGCTCAGCTAGATGACATGGATATATCACCTGACACCTCGCCAAGTTCTCGACCCTCCAGCTGTGCTGGTACCCCACAAATGGGGCCTGCCTCTACCCCCATTGCTTTCCCCACCCCAAATACGGCAGCGGGACATCACCCTAGTTCTACCCCCACATCCACCGCCCCTTTCATCTCCAGCATACCCCAGCTCATCACTCAGATCAGCGGGGGACAGAACAATCAAGAACTAGCCAACAAAGGTATTGTATGGAACAACTAATGAGTCTACTTGTGATGTCATCATATTTGGAATGGAAAAAAATCACATAGTCCTGAAAGTATCCATTTTATTGTACAACAGTGTACCATTTAAGAAGAAATTTAGTTTTCTTTCTAATAGTTCAATTTTTATTGGTTTTAGCTTTACAGACTCTGAAGAAGCTTCAGGAGGTAATCACAAGACAGATTGCCCAACAAACAAGTAAGTTTTTAAAAACTGTTCAGACACACAGCTGTCTGTCTGTAGCTCACTGATCTGAAAAAATTGGGATGGACGTCCAGAGGGCTACAAATTTTTGCATTTAAAAAGTGTATATTTGTGCACAAAAAGTGTCCACAGTAGTCTGCCATTTCAAAATGTTACTAGCCATGTGTTCCTTACATATTCTTTTGCTACTTCTACAGCATTAGTCCCCACAACCATTGTTAGTAACTTGTCTAAGACTTTATTGAGACTTTTAAAAATTTTGCCAGTTTATACTGCCATTTTGGTGCACACATTCTTTTTAGGTCACCTGAGTCACTCAGGTGACCTATTGCTATCCGTTTTTGTCTGGCGTCGTGCGTTAACTTTTGAACATTTTCAACTTCTTCTCTAGAACCGCTCAACCAATTTCAACCAATTTTGGCATATAGCATCTTTGGGTGAAGGGGAACAAAAATTGTGAATTTCATGGTTCCTGCCCCCCTGGGGCCCCAGGGGTGGGGCTAAAACCACCAAAATTGATGCAATCTTTAAAAATCTTCTTCTTTACTCCTAGACATCAAGCAGTCAAACTGTTTACATGATTGTAATAAGCATTGGGCCCTCTACCTAAATTGTGAAATTCATGGCCCCAGGGTCAGGGGTTCTGGTGCTAGGGTGGGGCTATATAGATCATACAGTGAAAGTGCATTATTTCTTTGAAAATCTTCTTCTATTCTCCTGGATATTATTTAAACAAACTAAGTGCATGGTTATGACAAGCAATGATGCCTTTTCCAAAATTCTGAAATTCATGGCCCCAGGGTCGGGGGTTCTGGTGTTAGGGCGGGGCTCTATTGATTACATAGGGAAAATGCATTAATTCTTTGAAAGTCTTCTTCTCTGCTCCTGGGTATTATTTAAACAAACTAAGTGCATGATAATAGTGCACAAGGATGATTTTTCCAAAATTGTGAAATTCATGGCCCCAGGGTTAGGGGTTCTGGTGTTAGGGTGGGGCTCTATTGATTATATAGTGAAAATGCATTAATTCTTTGAAAATCTTCTTCTCTGCTCCTGGATATTATATAAACAAACTAAGTGCATGGTTATGATAAGCATTGATGCCTTTTTCAAATTGTGAATTTCATGGCCCCTGGGTCAGGGGTTCTGGTGGTAGGGCAGGGCTCTATTGATTATATAGTGAAAATGCATTAATTCTTTGAAAATCTTCTTCTCTGCTCCTGCTTTATTTAAACAAACTAAGTGCATAGTAATGGTGCACAAGGATACTTTTTCCAAAATTGTGAAATTCATATAGTGAAAGTGCATTATTTCTTTGAAAAATCTTCTTCTCTACTCCTGGGTATTATTGAAACAAATGGAATACATAGTTATGATAAGCAAGGGAGACTCTACCAAAATTGTGAAATTCATGGCCACAGGGTCGGCGTTCTGGTGTTAGGGCGGGGCTATATAGATCATATAGTGAAAGTGCATTATTTCTTTGAAAAATCTTCTTCTCTACTCCTGGGTATTATTGAAACAAATTGAATACATAGTTATGATAAGCAAGGGTGACTCTACCAAAATTGTGAAAATCATGGCCCCAGGGTCAAGGGTTCTGGCGCTATATAGATCATATATTGAAAGTACATTATTTCTTTGAAAATCTTCTTCTCTACTCCTCGGTATTATTGAAACAAATTGAATACATAGTTATGATAAGCAAGGGTTACTCTACCAAAATTGTGAAAGTCATGGCCCAAAGGTCAGGGGTTCTGGTGCTAGGGGGAGGGGGGGGGGGGCTCTATTGATAATATAGTGAATCTGTAGTAAATATGCATATTAATTTGTATTCAACTGAGAGGAGTTATTCCCCTTTGCCATTTACTTTTGATAATTAATCACAGTAAATAATGTACTTGAAAGGTTAATAGAATAGGAGATTTATGCAAGATTTTTTATTGTATAATACATAAAGTACTTTTATAGTTTAAATATTAGGTAGACTTGTAAGTAATAGATAAATAAAAAATGAGACAAAAATAACTTGTCTAATTCAATGTTCATCAAAGACCAAAAGATCCAATGTAAGAGATTTCATCAAGGAATTAAAATAGTTCAGAATCACTGATAATTTGTTAATATACTGTATGGTGATAGTGATAAATGGGGAACAGATTAGAACCTAATTTATGAACTGTTAATGAAAACTAGATTAATTATTTTGTTGATCCTGATCACCCTATTTTTCTTGCTTTTGGGCAACAAAGCTTCACCTTTCGGTTCATTTTATACTCTATGGATCCTCTAAATTGTTGTATTATACTCAGGTGACCATTAAGGCCCTTGGGCCTCTTGTTCATCTGTATAATGTAAACTTAAAAAAGGATGAGATGCTTTTAGCTCACCTGAGCCATAGGTTCAAGCGAGCTTTTCTGATTGAAATTTGTCTGGTGTCATAAACTTTTCACATTTTCATCTTCTTCTTCAGAACCACTGGGCCAATTTCAATCAAACTTAATTTAAAAGAGAGTATCCATAGGTAAAGGGGATTCAAGTTTGTTCAAATGAAGGGCCACACCCTCTTTCAAAGGGAAATAATAAAGGAATAGTGAATATTGGGTGGGGTCATCTAAAAACTTTTCAAGAACCACTAGACCAGAAGAGATGAAACTTGCGTGAAAGCTTCCTGACATAGTGAGATTCAAGGTTGTACAAATTATGACTCCCATGGGGTAGGATGGGGCCACTATGGGTATCAAAGTTTTACATAAGAATATATAGAAGAAATCTTTAAAAATCTCCTCTTCAAGAACAGCAAAGCCATGGTTAGACATATTTATATGGAAGCATCCTCAGGTAGTGAAGATTCATGTTTGTTCAATCAATGGGGTCAAATTTTCGTGGTTTGAAGAAAAAAATTTGGTTCAAGGGGATTTGATTTCATGGTTAAGAAATACCGTGCTGTTATACATTCAAAAATTTACGTTTAGTGGAGATCATGAATTTGTGGGTCTCTTTATACCACGAAGACAAGAAAATTTAACCCCCATGAAAATTAGTGATTTCACAGTAGGCACATATAGGGGGAAATATGCTGATAAAGAGCAGAGAGACTGTAGTGAATCAGGTGAGCACGGTGGCCTTTTGGCATCTTCTTGATAATTCCATTGCAATTGACAGAGGTCTTGACCTTTGTCTTTAAAATTCAGAATTGATAGTTTTTAGCTTTTTTGTGGCTTACTCATCCAAACTATCATCTTAAAATATCAGGATTAGATAAATGGATGCAATATTATTGTTATACCAAGCTATAGGTGAAGTTTCTACCTAAGGCCTTACTTTGAATTGGTAATTGATGTGCGGTGGTATACTTTTTGTCTCATTTCTTGTTTGATGAGCAAGTAAACTAGAGTTTATCACAGTAATTAGATTTCATTTTATCAAATCAAGAATGTTGCCCTCTGACCATATTGTTGATACCAGTTTTCTTTTTAAAGAATTTTTATACAGTATTTTAAAATTGGATATACATATTTTATTTACAGCCCGAGCAAGTACTTCTCATGCCCAGCAGGTGTCTATGTCCACAAACTCGATGGCTACCCACCCAGCCATGACCCGGTCAACTCCACACTCCACAGAGAATGCCTACAACACTGTTAACTCACACTCCCTTTCCCAACCCACACAAGTGTCCAGCCCTCATGTGTCTGCCAATCATGTCAGCAACCCCTCACCAGCCTACACCTCTGGTGGAGGGATTTATGGGAAACTGGGGCAAAGCCAACACCAGCAGCATATAGGGCACCAGTCACCCTTTCATCAGCTGCATGTGGACACAAGTAACGGCCAATATGTTGTTGGGTCTACAGCGGGACAAAGTCCAAGGTCTGACCATGGTCAAAAATCGTCTTGGTAAGACTTGATATATGGTTTCGTTATATTTTACAAGTTTTGAACAAAATTTGGTCATTATTTTATAAGAATAAGTAAGAGCTAGAAATATGTAGTTAAAATTCTACTTAGCAACATAGGCAAGTTTACAGTATGAGATGCTATTACAGAGATGCCCATTTCCAAGAATGAAATGAGTATCATTTCTTTCAGAACTTTGTTGAAAGTTGTTGAATTTTTACTTAATGTTTCATGATTTTCAGTGCTAGTCCATCAAGTACAACCAGTTCACAAGATCTTCCAGTGGGAGTGGGGGACATTTCTGTGACAGGGCTCAATCAGACCAATTCCCCTAATGTGTCCTCTTCATTGAGCCAGTACTATAATGAAAAGCTGATAGGCCATGTCACTGGCTGGCCAGGAGACCAGGCAGAAAGACAGGTATTTATTAACAGGGGTTCTATATAATGAAACAATGATAAGAAACAATGAAGGTTCTGAATTTGTATTTAACATCTTCTGTTCCTATAAAGTTTTTAAGAAAAGATTCAGTATAAGAGTACACGTCTTTTGCAAAAACTTTAGATTTTTAATCATATTAAAGTATTGCTCTTTATATTTTAAATTCATTTCAAAAGAAAACAAATATGTAGAAAATCTGCATAAGATCTTTTATTTCTTTGAAGAAAAGATGGACTTGATTTAATCGCATTCCCACCAAGAATTTCTTTTATGATAAATTGGGTATTCCCGAGCAGCTAAACTTTCTGTGTTCATGCATTTATGTAAATTATAGAGGTACAAGAAAATGATGATCAAGCCTGGTTAAAGATTAACATGTGACACTGATGTTTTTCAGGCTCGTAGGTACTGGGAGGAAGGCATTAGTGTGGGAAGCTTTCACTGTGGGCAAGTGGGAGTGGAGCTTAAAAGGTCAAGGTCATTAGTGAGGCTGGCTGAAATTCAGTCAACACTTCATGAACAAAGGTGAGTAGATCATGAATGAGTGGTTTTCACTCGTCTTCTTGAAAGGAAAGAAAGAAATGACACAGTCATTTAATTTGCATATTATTTTCTTTTCCAGAATTTTATTTTTATCAACACAAGTGCATGAACTGGAAAGCATGAAAGCGCCGAGTTTCTCATCTCATTCATTCAATACAACACAGTAGAAGATTCATCCATGTTGTCCCAGATGCTTCGGTTTTTGTGACTGTATTGTGATCAGCTAGGGGGGATAACATAGACAGGGTTCCTAGTGGTTGCTAAGCTGAGTGTGAGAGCTCATTTGTTCATTGTCTACAGCTATTTTTTTTTTCACCTGGACTTTCCATAAAAAAGATTGCAATTTTTTCTACAGTTAAGGGAGAGATTTAAATTAGATTTCACTTTTTAAGATAAATTTTGATGTTTGAGTTGAAAATGCATTTCTGTCAATTCTTTGGTGTGTGCAATGTAGGTTTTTTGTTACATTTATTATATGTGGAATTTTAGATCTGTAAAAATATGTCGATAATTTCCGAAATTCAGTCCTACAATTTTATACAGTTCATCTTTTTTTTATTATATGCTATAGTGTCAATACTTTCTAAAACATGCACAGTCTTTGTAACTAAGATAGCAGGATACACCATGCTTGTGTTTTAGCCAAAATTAATTAAAATGAGAATTGGTGATTCTTGGTTGTGAAGTTTTAAGAGTTATGTCCCCTACACAGATATTTTACAAGTATTGAAATTGAGTAAAGTATGGAAATAAAAATTTTCACATTTTCTGTTAGGAAAAAATATGACAACATTTTATGGAAGACTTTGTACAAAAGTTTTGTTTAAAAGTGCTATATTGTACATGATCTGTATGTACATTGTAGGTGAATTGTACATATAGTACACTATTACACTGTAAGAAGAAAAAGATTGATTTTACATTGTCGGAGACAATTGTTCACTGTATCCATTTATCATACTATATAAGCAATAGAACAACCATTAACTGTTGCAATAGTTTGTGTCTATAAAGGGGAAAAGGGGGGGGGGGGCAAATATAAGAAATTGTAGGAAAAACAAATTCAAGTAAGAAAAAACAAGTAATATGTAGCCACTTTAATATACTAATTTATACCATTGTCAGTTTTTAGCTCACCTGAGCCAAAGGCTCAAGTGAGCTTTTCTGATCAAAATTTGTCCGTTGTCTGTCGTCGTTGTTGTCGTCGTTGTTGTAAACTTTTCACATTTTCATCTTCTTCTCAAAAACCAATGGGCCAATTTCAACCAAACTTGCCACAAAGGATCCTTGGGTAAAGGGGATTCAAATTTGTTCAAATGAAGGGCCACGCCTTCTTCCAAGGGGAGATAATTAAGAATTTGTGAAAAATTAATGGCATCATTAAAAAATCTTCTTCTCAAGAACCACTGTGCTTGAAAATATGAAACTTATGTGGAAGCATCCTCAGTAGTGTAGATTCAAGTTTGTTCAAATCATGACCCCTGGGGGTCGGGTGGGGCCACAATGGGCGATCAAAGTTTTACATAGGAATATATAGGAAAAGTCTTTAAAAATCTTCTTCTCAAGAACAGCAAAGCCATGATTGGTCATATTTACATGGAAGCATCCTCAGATAGTGTACATTTAAATTTGTTCAACTCATGACCCCTGGGGGTCGGGTGGGGCCACAATGGGCGATCAAAGTTTTACATAGGAATATATAGGAAAAATCTTTAAAAATCTTCTTCTCAAGAACAGCAAGGCCATGATTGGTCATATTTACAAGGAAGCATCTTCAGATAGTGTAGATTCAAATTTGTTCAAATCATGACCCCCGGGGATAGGGTGAGGCCACAATGGGTGATGAAAGTTTTACATAGGAACACGTAGTAAAAATCTTTAAAAAAAAGACTATTTCTTAAGAACAGCAAAGCCATGATATGCATATTCATATTCATATGGAAGCATTCTTAGATAGTGTACATTCAGGTTTGTTCAAACATGACCCCTGGGGGTCGGGTGGGGCCACAATGGGTGATCAAAGTTTTACATAGGAATACATAGGTTAAATCTTTAAAAATCTTCTACTCAAGAACAGCAAAGCCATGATTGGTCATATTTAAATGGAAGCATCCTCAGATAATGTAGATTCAAATTTGTTCAATTCATGACCCCCCCCCCCCCCCCCCCCCCCCACTTTTATATTTAAACTTTTCAACCTTTCAAGACTGAACTGATTTCTGCTTTTTTCTAGCCATAGTGCTCAGGTGAGCGATGTGGCCCCTGGGCCTCTTGTTATTACTGGTAGTTTATTTTTTATTACTATTTTATGCTAAACTTTTGTGTCATTCATTGATGCTCACCAAAACTATATGTTAAGAGGTTAATTTTTCCCCCCTTAAATTTTTTTTTTATTGAGATACAAAATTTTGTTCTTGAGGGTTGGGTGTTGGGTGATGAAGCATTTTCTGTTTTACAGCCACCAGCATTATAACTCTGGGACCAGGCCATGTTGGGTCACATCATCATTTGTCTATCTGTAGCTGTTTTCTGGCATTTTTTTTTGTCTTTTATGAATGAATCAGCTGTGGAATAGGCTTTGGAGATATTTATGTGTGTCTTTGCTTTATGAGAGGGTGAGAGAAAGTAAGGAGCATTGATTGCTTTTGATGGTGTTACATATTTGGATGTGAAGATTAATGGTGCAAAAGGTTTCATCTGTCCAGTATTTTATTTTCTCTCTAACAAAACCAAATTAACATTTCCTGGCTTTTTTCACATCTAAGTGGTCGCTATTTCTAGATAAAAATCAGTTTATATTGTATTTGAAAAATTTTATTGGAACTTTAAAATGATCCGGTTTTTTTTTTTCAATATTGTTGTGCAATTTTCTTTGGTTTAATTTCGAAATAATGTAAATTATGTATATTTTTATACTATTTTCTTCAAGCTTTGTTTTTAATACATTATGGCTTGTGTGATAGGACTTGTGTGGGGGAAATTCTTAGGGTGTTTTTATATCATTGATGTATGTGTTATGTGTAGAATCTGAGAATGAGGTGTCAGTGGGCACATTGCTTCTGTGTATAAAATTGTTATTGGTATTTCACTAAGCCGTTGTGTTGTCCTGTCTGTGAGAGATCCAGTTTTTTTTTTTAAGAGTTTGTGACAATGGTCTTTGAGTTTATATACAGGACATCAGAGCGGCTTCTCCAATGAGAGTTTAAATTGTAGATAATATGTTTAAAGTATCTGTTAAATAAAACTATGAATTCAGAGATGAGTTCTTGTTTGAATGTTGACTTGCACCAAATTTGGTGAGGTATGTGTTTATTTTTCCAGATTGCATGGTGTTATAATGGTATGGGAGAGGACTATCTAAGTTTTTGAAACTTCTGTCCAATCCTTTTGACATATTGTCAATAAAATTTTTTCAAAACAAAAAAAAATGGTATGCCACGACTATCCGTATTTTGCATAATCTGGAATGCATCAATAGCATCAGTGTTAAAGACATTTACAAACTATGTGCCAAAAATATGTATATAATTACAATCTCTATTAGGAAATGTAAGTTGCTTTAGTAATTCATTATTGTATCAAGTTTTGAGACGGTCCACGGCATTCAGGTAGTGAGAGCGTCACGCTTGAGATACCTGGGGCGCTTAATCAACAGGTAAAAGTAATGTCCAGCCAAGTGACACATAGACTCATTTCGGTATAAGGATTTAATTCAGTGTCGTTATATTTTTTCTGTGCTGGAATTAATTACTGAGTTTAAAGGTAAGCATTTAATGCACTTTTATCTCTAAAAATTAAAAAAAAAATGATTAAACATTTTTAAGACAAAAAGGAGGCGACGCAAACACATTTTAGAAAGTTTACTTTATGTTTCATTATGGTGGGGCTGTAAACATTAGAATGTCCTTGTAGAAAATCATCTTTGTTTAAGATAAGCTGTTATGGTTTTATTAACAATCCTCAACATGTATATGGTCTACTATGTGTTTATTGGGGCCGGTATATTTATACAGCAAGAGATAAAACTTGTTTTCTTCACCGTTTGACTTTCCACAACGAGACGGAGGGTACTCGACCCAGTCAGTTTTTCTTACTGCTTCCACTCTCTCGGGGGGAAATTTCAGTGAATGTCTGGTGCACGGAGTGTAAAAAATACTAGACATTGACACATGAATTACCAGACTGGTTATCTGTAAAGTCAGCAGGTTGTCGTTAGTCATTTTGTGCTGTCACCTGTACGAAACCACTCCGTGTAGACCCAGCACCTTGTTATTTCATTACTACAGGCTTACACCTTGCGACACAAACGCATATATAACTCAGCATGGCCTCAGGTGCCAAAGTCAGAAAACCAAACATTTTTGTAGAATTTGTCACTAAAACTAACCTTTTGCATGAGATACGTTTGTCTGACCTCATACAACCTAAAAACCAAACACGACGATTATAGGATTAGTATCCTAACTTAAAATGGGACTTTAATGAAGTCATGGGATGGGGCCAAGCTTTCTCATGGCTTGGTCGTTGGGCTGGACCTTAAAATGGCCCAACTGATTCCGACAGCAGATAACACTTGACGGACGTCCACCTGACGGGCTGATTATCATCATTTATATAGGATTATTATCATGTTGTAAATTTTGAATTAACTTAATATTATTATTGCATCGATTGTTTGATCCCCAGGATTTTATTTGCAATGATAATGAGAATTTTGAACAACCTGCGAAGGAAATGCATGCACTCTTGTTTTCATTAAATGGTTAAATAATTAAATGGATGTTTTTTTGCTTTCTGATTTGTCTGTTTAGAGACATTCCTATGTTTCAAAACGAATGACTGACATTAATATCTATTTTATTATAATGTGTGAGTGCTGCATAAATATTTATAAACTTCATTGATGTGTTGGCACTGATATGCTTGGAATGACGATTTTTTTTTTATCATAGTTTTATTTTCAATGCTAGAGGACGGTCTGAGTAAATCCTAAACCAATGCATGCTAATTGTTTCGAAATTTTTCTTCATAAAATGTACAAAACCGTTAGACTTTACTCTGGTAAATCTGAATGAATAGTAAACGATAATTAAATTTTAAAGTGGTCCCTTCATGTATTACACTTTCAATTGATATTCCATTTGCTCTCTTTAATTATTTTCGGTACGGTGATTAAGCTATTTATTCTCTTCATTTATACACCATTTCATAAAAGGAACCGATTTACACTGTGGGCCACAAATCACGCCTTTTCTGTTGATCAAAATGGTTAAACACAAACCACCGACTGAGCACAAAATGATAGAAGCAGTGGGGGTACTCTCTTTCTCCTCCGAAATTCCTAATTAAGTATATTGCAGCTTTGCTCTATCTTTATTCCTTTCGGGGAAAACTGAATAGCAATATTTTCATCCGATTTTAGTAAGAATTCTATATTTAGTGACAGGTAGTGCCAGTTTTACCACGTGGGGTTTTATTTCACTTTCAGATCTCATACGCTTTCATTACCAGCTTGACTATAAAAATTCAACTTTTTGTAAGACAATTTGATCTGGCATTTCGTTCAAATTTTATGCTTGTTTGTGTACAGTTGGTAAGTTTGCAATAGTCATACAACATCGCAAATACATTTGATCAATGAATTGTGCCTAGATGAGGAACCTACTAGATTTAAAACACACATAACTTTGTCCATTAATTAATTACTTGATGAACTCCCTCGACAGATAAGGTTCTAATTGAATCAGCTATCTCGTATCGATGATCAAAAAGTCCCCGTGCTGGAACCGACACAAAGAGCAATGGTTTCAATACGCAGCATGTTGAATTAAATCATAAAACACAAATATTTGATGTCTTTTTCAATACCGTAGCCTGTCGTGGAATAAGATAGTATACACCCCTATATGAAGCCAGATACATTTGTAAACAAATATTTTCCTATTCATTTTTTGACAAAAAACTGTTCTGTTGCAGTTCTTTAAACTAGGTCGTTTTTGGAATTCGATGCTGTGCAAATAAGTCACTGGAAATAAGGACATTCTTTATATTGAAGCCAATGAAAAGGCCAGAGAATTCCATCGTTTATTAAGCAATCACTTAAGGTGATAAATGTCTTGAAGGGTGATAAAGAAACCTAAACTACACGTTCAATTGTGTCTACTATCGTTGCTTATAGAGCGAGATGAAAAGAGGCGAATAACGAAATATTACAGGAAGGATTAGATCAAGTACGGATTTAATAGGCTTTTTGTCCAGGTATTCTATAACGAGGACTTATACTTACCAATATACCGAGCTCAGGTATACATATTTATGCATAAAGTGTGACGTGAAAGTTCATGCGTTCGGTTGTTCCTTCCTAATTAAGTTGTTCATGACTCCTCTGGATTGATATGACCCATCTGGATTGAGAAACTCATTTAACACAGGTAATTCCATTTTTATTTTGTACTTATTTATTGCCATTTCCAGTATTGGCTCTACATGTGTTTATTGTCAATATTGTCACAGTTGATAATGTCATACTGCTGACTCTACCGACTTTCATCCCAAGGATCCACCGTTGTTCAGAGTACAACTATAAACAACCATTTTTTAGTTCTGTACTGTATGCATATATAGTGTAAAGATATCATGGTTAATTAATTTTCATGTCAGACTATTTATGGAGGACAAAAATAAATTAAAAAAAAAACAACAAATTTTACGGATGACAATGCTGATGTTTAAGATGATGAATAGTTCTGTCGCGTGGTGTTGCTGCAGTCTAGGGTCAAGTTATTCAACAGAGGCTGGCAATATCAGGAATGACACAGCAGTTTCTCTATCAACATACTTCAGTTGTTATTATCCGGGGCTGTATCTTTCTTGCAGTCTGTAAAATGTTTGTCCATCTAAACAATGCCTTACCTTATCAAGACTTTGCAGGTGTGAGACATTTTGGCTTCGGTTTTCGTGTCCTGTGGAATGTTTGATACAAGTGACACCCTTACATTAAGGCCCTAGAAGTGATTGATTCTTCTTGACATTTTATGATTATTGTTGTCTGATCACATGAAATCGATCCCTACAAGAATTTTGACAGATCGCAACACGAAAAACAAACCCATGTAATGTATTACTAATTTAGGAGTTGACTTCATTTTTACAGCATGTATAGTGGTCACTTGAACCAGTGAGCTTGCAGTTGACAGTTGTTCTGTTTGGTTGTAACTGCTCAGTCTGTTGTTGGTCTTTGGTTAACATTTTTTCTTCAATCTTTTCAAAACATGTAAATGTTTTTCTATACAGTCAATATCAGAAGCCATCAAAAACCAGTTTGCAAAATTGACTGCCCAGTTTTTCTAGCCGCATTACCCCTATCTTTCGATAACGTAATCATGCGTGCAATATATAAATCTAAATCCATTCATGAAACGATTTGAATTTTGATAAATTGTCATTGAAAAGACGAAACTGTCTTAAAAAACATTTATCTATTAGATTGGAATGCGGGTATTATACGGAACATAATCCGCCCAAAAACCTTTCCAACAAACTCCTTTTATCAATGTAATAGTTCTCAATGTAAATTTTGGTTAAGATTTAATCATAAATGTTTGGACATCTATTTCACCGCCATTTTCTATACAAACAGAGTGTTAAGAGGATATTTATCGTTGACTAATACACATGTTCAACAGACGAAGTCGATGCCTTTCCCTTAAGGCCTTTATACATGTATGACAAAAATCAAAAATATGATTAAATCATTCTGGTAAACTTGAACTTCGAGAAAAGATTAATTCTTCTCTTCCATTTTAAAAAAAATATTTAAACTTTAGATCTCTCATGCATTTAGTGCAAAACTATAAGCAGGTAACTCACAGAGCATGGATTATGGTCATGTGTTTCAATAGTTTTTCTTAAATCATTATTATTTGTTGAAGTTTCCCATAAACCAAACACTTTACCCCCTTAACATCACTTCTGCAAACAGTGGTGTGGATAAACGCTCATCTTGAAAATCTGTTTTCGGAATGTCAGGTTGCAAATATTCTAAAAATGTCAAAATTCAATGCTGAGCACCATTATATTACAAGGATATATAGACACCATTTATTAATGCTTGCAATATATTCCAATCTGTGCTCAAAACACAGAAACGGGTTATAGAAGATGTCTAGGAGAGGCGACAAAATGAAGTTTCAGAGACAGCAATGCCGACAGAAACCTGATTAAAATATTGGTTGTTGAATCTATGCTTTTATTTTTATGGTAACGTTAAGTCTTGTGTTTTGATGTTTATTCATCATGAGTATACGTAATTTCGAATCTCAAGTAAGGACAGTATGAGTTTAAGAGATATGTGACAGATTCTGTATTAAGGACTCTCCAGTGCTGTGTTTGTAACATGAGACTGACTTCGATTACAGTGGGCTGTCCATCCTTATCTTATAACACCTACAAACTGTCAGTCCATAAGTACAACATAAACAATTAATCTATTTTTACTTTTCCTCCCCCTTTGACCAGATTATTAACACCTATTCAATGTCATCCACTGCAAGACACAGGGAATCCTTGTATTTGGGAGTCACAAACCACAATGATATTTTGTTCCGTGCATTTCCTATTAGTGTCAGATGTATGTGTCAGTTGTGTTATGAACAATGTATCTTGGACAAAAAGCATACACTTTTAGTCACTACTCCAAATTTGTAGACAATTTTTCCCCTTTCCCAACGAACAACACTTGTAGCTGTTAAATTTATTTCTACTAACTTCTACATTATTGTTTACATATGTGAGAAATATGATGACTTGCTTTACGCACTTTAAATTTTGAAAAAGTGTAAGTATAAAATGTAACATGTACAATAGATAGGACGCAGAGGCTCTAATACCTTGTCAAGGTACCACCAGACCTAATCCATGAAATAAATCCTTCAACAAAAACGGAAGTTGTATTTTCACGGGTGACACATTAGTTTCACCAAGAATACAAAAACGCCATTATTCTCATAAAGTATCATTTAAAAGATTATGTTTTAGCGAACGTTTTCATTCTTGCTGGGGGTCCTAAATAATAGAGATAGGAGGGTATTAATTGACCATGTCTAGAGTGGACTCTATCTCCTTATTAAGTTCGCATGATCTTTATGAAAAAAAAAGAAGACGACATAATGAGACAATAAAATTTCCATATATTACCCGGAGGTCGACAGGATAAAACCGCTGTTGTTTTTTATGCTGTCAAGGAATACCTGTGATATTGTTTGTTACATATGTTTACGGGTTATATTACATATTTGTAGGATCATAATTTTTTTCTTTCTATAATTCTTTCGTGAATATGGCAGTTGTACTTTGTTTCAAATTTAGCAAGAAAAAAAAGCAGTCCATAAAGTCAAGAATGTATATTGCTTACAAAAGCCTCTATAAGTGACAGTATTTGGGGTTTTATTAATCGTAACATCAGTTGCCTCCAGAGTAAATGTTCATTATACGTACGACGAAGAATTTACAAAGCTGCGGCAACTTGTCAGTTTAAGGCGTCCTTATTCGTGTTGTTTTTGTTCACTTCTGAATAAGTTTTGTACGATGTGAGTATATCATCACTTGTTATTGTTCCTCATTTGTTTAGAAAACAAACACAACTTAAGATACATGATAGAAGATAGTTTATTTATCCTTAGTTGGCATATCACAAAATTAGGACCGTGACCATTTTCCAGTATGATTTAAAAACAAAAGAAAAATGCTTTTCTAAATAGTCTAGAGGCAAAACCATGCAACCATTCTCCAGTACGAAAAACAAAAGAAAAATGCCTTTTCAAATAGTCTTGAGACAAAACCAAACTAAATAGTTTAGAGGCAAAACCATACAAGCTATGATTTATTTTAATAATCCAAGTGTTCAAGTTCATTTCGGCTTACTTGTTAGGCAATAAAGTATGCAAGTTCACAGTTTCCTAATTTAAAGCAAGTCAGTGTAAAGTTCGTTGACATAACTCTGATACAGACACGTGACCTCTGACATCTTTGACCTACCTATAGTCGTTATCACTGACCGTTTACGTATGCTTGTCAGTAGGTTGCTGGATCCGCCTTGTCTTTATCAGGGAAGATGATAAACAGAGAAATGACAACTCCCTACATTGTCTCATCACTGATCACGGAAGCTTTTATCTAAATATAGTCTTAAATTAATACATCAGAAATATTTCCAACAATTTAACTTGCATTGTTGATACACATATTTTCCCTACATCGATCATTTATACATATATTGGACCAACTAATTTGCATATTATAAAGAAAATCAATTAAAAATTAATTTGTATTTTGGATAATAATGAAACTTGTGTTACAGGACATATTACAAGTAATTTGTGATACGGAAGCAGGTAATATTCCTTTGATCTATCGCGCATGCGTGTAAATTAACCTGTTTACATTTCTTGTCATTCTAAGATGACTGTGTGGTGTATTTAGCATTATTTCTTTCTTTCGGAACAGATTTTCCCAGTTATGGCGTCCCGCCGGGATCCGGGAGGGACCAAGAAGCTCCTGGAGATCCTCAGAGAAAAACAGGTAAGATGGTCAAATGAGAAACGGAAATTTAGCCTACAGGTGTGTACAACCAGGTGCAAAAACATATCCATTTAAATTGCCGGGTCTATAAATACCTTACCTGTCTTGATATACAGACATGACATGGAGTTCTCCCTGCATGGTGATCTTAAGATTCATATTCTTTTGAATTTTGAAAAATCCAGGCGTAAAAAAAATTATATATAAGAAAGCATTTACTCATTGATATGATTAAGGTATACATTGGATATTGACACGACCCCTATTTAAAAAAAAAGAAGAATCAATCATCCTTTCCTAGGGGGGTCCTCGAGGGACAACATGATTGTCGGTTTTCGCCATGTCAAACCACTCAAAAATCTGAGACATGAGATATTTCTGTTACAACAAATAACGGTTAAAATCGTCAAACTTTGTAAACTGTTCCATCGAAGACTCTGTTCTGTATTTAGGTCACTGTGATCGATAAATGGGTCGGTATTTGGCAGGTAAATTAAGGTGTAGTGGCGTATTGGGGATCAAATTTACAAAGTGTAAGAAAGGCCCCCAAATTTGAAAGATATGTTGACATTTTCCATCAACAATATTGACACAGTGGTCTCGTGTGACGAAATGTTGACATGCTGTTTCCTTCTTTAATATAACTGGAACGCGTTTATCATTCAATATTAGTTCTTACAGTGAAAACACATCAACTGGTATCAAAATACAAAGTATCAATGATCTCTATTCATAACTCACAATCAATCAAAAACATTTTGCTCGGAAAGGTATGTGTAATTTTCACTACAAGTAGGGAAAAATTAATGAATATCAACATACGAACTATAAGGAAACTGTGGTAAATACCTTAATATTTTGTTTTCACATGAAAAGTATGTTGAAAAGGTGATTGAGTTGTAAAAAGGCAACTCATGGTGTAGTATTACTAGTATACAAATGGATTCAATGCTTCTGGGTGGAGGATGGACCCATGAAAAAAACAGAACATACATTGCACATGCTCTAAGTACAACACGTTTCATTACTCGATCTCTCGGACCTTGATTCAAAGTTACCCAAAGGACAAACCACTTTATCATTTGAACTGGTTAAATATTTTCAAAGGTACATCTGTATACAGTATTTACTGTCACTGACTATTTCAAAATAAAATCCTTTCGATTCTGCACATTGTTGATGTGTGATGGAATTTTGCTATATATGCATCGGATCCTCAAAAAGAATAATTACTAACTTGCGTTTATGCTCATTAGCCTGTTACGTAACCTGTCTAGGATCCTGCACAAATATTGGATAACTACCCGATAAACACAATGCTTTACATTGATTTTCTTTTTTATAAAAATGTAATTATTTGTAATGTGCATTTGAAGCATAGTGCATTTTCAAAATAAATTCACAGACGTTGTAATTATTTAAATGAATTGCTTATTAATTTACGCCTGTAGATTCGGGTTCAGCTCTTGGACAAGGTAAGTGATGTTTGGAGAGCTTCACCAGCAGTCCCCCACTTCTATTTATAGCGTGGGCAGTTCTCACGAGTGTTTGGTTTGCTAGGCAAGACATGCACGAGTGGTCGACTATTTCAAAAACATCTGAACCATAATATTTAATATTCTACCTCATTAGTAAATGAAGACAAAATCGATTTGTGTAGAACGATAGAGTAATAAATTGTTAGAGGCAGATGGTAGTGTGTGTTTTTTGCTTAATCCATAGTTGGGAAAGTCTATGTTAGCAATGTCGGTACTTTTTTTTTCAACGCAAATTTAATTTAAAACAAGCTTCATTACTTTTTTCTTTACTGTCATTTAAAACATTTCAGTTGCTTAATGTTTGAATAATCTAAATAGTCATGGAGTTCGTGGCTTATATTAACAATGGTGCGACACATAAATATATCAACCTGCTTCCGTTCTGAATTTTAGAAACACCTCCAAGACGCCCCCTTTAGCAGTAACTACATTGGGGTCCAACAGGCTCTGGACAGAACCAAAGAAAGTGCCAGTGATATCAAAGGTCTAAAGAGGAAAGTAGAGGAGGCAAAACGTTCAAAGGTAACATTAAAACAGGTGCTCGATTGCACTACTATAAGTGGACTTTAGGTACTATTCATAACTGCAACTGGAAAGGGCTGAATATATAGATTCGTATTTGTGCAATAAAGTGGTGGTACTTACCACAAACTGTATTCCATGGAATACAATTCTACAATGAAATACAATTCTATATTATAAACTATGGCTAATATGTGATAGTAGGTAAAATACTTACAGTTAAATTTAGGTTATTCCTCTTCATGGAATGACTTAATAGTTGCACCAAGTCTTTAACAAGATGACTCAGCCATACAAAATTCTTGTGTCGTATATTCTCTATTATTTGTTTTGATTTGGAATAAGTACAGAGATCTATCATTTATAACCCAATACTGAACTTGAATAAACTTATTCCAATCAAATCAACTCAAACACCGTGTCTCGATAGCTTTTTCATGTTCTTTAACCCCAATCAGTGTATGGAACAAACTTCAATATTTGTGTTGGTAGGTCTGGTAGAGCTCCAAGTCATTGTAAATCTACCAATCGACATTTTAAAAACGAACTTTCATTAAGAATTTATGTGACAGTTCGTGTGTGTAGTTCTAGCTAATGCACGGATCTTGTCATGGCTAAAAGACCTCGTTATTGGGTAAGTCTGACCATATGAATGTATACAGGACCACATTATTCTCTTCTCAGTTAAGACAATTAAATTGATGGACATGTGAACTTTTTTTTTTGTTTTGGAAAAAAAGAGAGCAAATAGCATTCTATTGTTATGCCAAAGACTTAATAGGAATCAGAAAAAGCTTTGATAAAGCTACGCGATCTTGATAATGATCTTGTTTATGAAAACGAGGTGTCGTTTTACAGGAGGTCCTATAGTTAATTGACGTTCGTAAAATATGGATACGTACATTACCATATTTGGTCATTAAATCTACGTAACACATTAAAAAATATGGCGTTATCAGTAGCAAGCACTTGACAACCATTTTTAGGTTTTTGATAGCCTTATTTGAACTTTGGGTACACCTGTAAGATGTGGGAAGTAAATACAACAAACAACTGGCGAGACAACTTCCCTCTTTTTAATGCATTAGGACCTCTTTCAGTGAATTTTTCTTATGTTTGTCATTTTGGTGGCCTCTTACTTTTCTCTTTCAAATACAAAAACTGCAGTGTTATTGCAAACAGTGCATACCTCATGTGGTCTCTGAATCATTTTATGTTACTTTTTTTATCATGTCATACATATGATAAATGGCTTTGCATTATAGCCCAGCTGCTACAATACGAGAATTTAAGAGGATAACTTTTACCATGGATTTATGGGGTGAATTAAAAAAGTCTCTATATGGAAAATTGTCACACACATCATGATTAAAATAACGAAGAAGAAAAAAATAATTACTGATAAACATGTCTGGTAACATATAGCTTACTTATTGTTTAGGGACAGGACAAGGAAACGGAGGCACTAGATGCTGAATATGAACTGCTTGAGGTGAGTATGTACGACCTATAGTCAATTCCCGTGTTTGGTTTGAAGCTGAGGACACACCGCGCCAAAAACCAAGCCACATTTTTAAGATATTTTAAGGAATTCAAAGAGATTTATACTAGGTAAATCTAGCGCCCCTGGAGTTCAAAGCGCTTGTATCGTACCTGATCTCCGAGTTAAATGTCTTTTTATCACCACAAAAACCAACAAACAGAACATCTTTTTTTCTCTCTCACATCAATACACATCGATTGCCAGCGGGGTGCGAGAACGCAGTGATAAAGTTTGTGTGACTTTTTAAGTCTTCTGTAAAGAATTGAATGCACAATAAAATTTTAAAGAGTCCATGTTTTAAAAAAGCAAATCTTTCTCTACTTATAACCATAGTTTCAAATTCTTGACAATCTTTTATTAATATTTTATGATGCTTCATTATAATTCACTGAAAAAAACTCACATTAAAATGACATAAATGACGAATTTTGTAGGATCTTGCACTACAGAAGAAACGTTGCTTGGAGACTCTTTTATATGTCGGCGAGGTGGAAAATTTACTTCAGGTAAATCAACACAGTTATTCCGATACCAGAGTTATTCTGGAACATTATTACGTTCTATGACAATGTCAATTTGAGCAAAATGATAATGCATCTATGATTTTTAAGGGAATCACACATACTAGTATATAGAAATTATAGTTATTTCATTTCTGATAAAATAAGTTTACGATTATGCTATTTATGCAGTTTGGGAAACCCAATAATTTTTTTTTACGCAAGAAGGGGATATAATTCATCTTGGTTCTTACATGGTAGAATTTTGTTCAATAATTGAATAAGTTACAATATTTTCTAACAAGAGTAAACAAAATTTTGACGTTGGTCCATTCAGAATGTTCAAACAGAGTTCGAGGATCGAGCGCTCTACCTCACAGAAAGGAGGAAAGTTTTCGAGAGCATGTACCGGGAAGACACGGTGGAGGCTTCGGCAAGAATTCACAGGGTAAAAGAACGATAAAACGATAAATAAATCTTATATCAACCTAATCATGTCTTTTTTAATTATGTATGCCTTTTTATTATCAATATTCATTTGTAGGATTGTACCTATGCTTTAAGAGGAACTTGGAACTGGATGTCCCAAGTTACAAAGTGTCTTCAAATTCACATGACTAATGCTGGCGATTACCACCAGGTACATGTACATATTGTAACTCGGAAAATCTTGAGCATGCATGCTAGTCCTTTGAAAAAAAATCTTTATTAAATGATACATTAACTAACATGGTTTCTGCCTTCTATTTTAGTTTTTCCATGATGTCCAGTTTCTGGATGAAGATTTGAGCCTCTTTTTGAATTTAATGAATAGTGATTCCATGCGCACGCGCGTAGAAACTCAGGATGCAGAAGTTATGGGAAAACATATGAGGGTAAATCATAAACATATAATCTATTCTTCTCATTAGTAACCCGTTTCTTTGCTCAAAATGAAATATATGAAATTTTTTTTTCTAGAGCATCACAAACAAACTCTTAGACTTCCAGTGTCGGATTGACAAATTAAGTAACCAAGCCGGTGAAATCTATCCTATCCACCTTAGAAGGGAATCATGTTCTTACCCACTAAAAGCCAAATCACTTGTCTTCTACTGCCACGAAGAGGTAAGCATGTAGCCCTTATTACACAATTCAGAACCTCTTATGAAGTCTTTCATTGTTAACCTACCCTATATCTATGACTTGATCAAGCCATTTCCTGAATTCTTTAAGGTAAAGTTGGAACTTGGGGAGGAGGTTTTGATTCTGGACACATCTGATCAGGACAAATGGCGGGTGTGTATGAATTATAGTATTTCCCTCAATGATTCATTTTACTGTGGTCATTAAGTATGAATTGTTGAGAGACGCTAAGATTCTTGATCGATCTGCATTTAACCTGTTGCAGATTCGCTGTAAAAATGGCTCAGAATCGGAAGTACCAGGAGTTATTCTAGTGATACCCCCTCCCGATAAAAAAGCTGTTCAGCAAGTTCAAAGGTAACTAGTAATTTTCTGAAAATAGAAATCAAGAAAAACCGAAAATATTATTGTTTAAAATGCCCAAAGCATAAAGTAAAAATATGAATCAAACCTTTAATGTAAAATCAATACGTCATATAAATTGATTTATGATGTTTGCATTTTTGTAAGACGTGACATATTCAATAAACCTTCCAATGATTTGTAATATTGATTTTTGGTACTAGTGTAGGCGAAATAGTGATTCAGATTAATATAATTAGCCTACTATGACTTTGTAACTCCAGCTGTAATTAGTAATTTTTTTTTTTCAAAATAAATGCGTAAAAGAAGATAGGCGTGTTTGGCGTATGATCTGCAGGAATAAGGCGTACGAAACATTTATAGTTTAAATGTCTACGATTTGGTCGGCTGACCACAGCTGGACATACTTTACAAAGTTACGCACATGGGAAAATGTTACATTTAGTTTGAAAAACTTTGTCAAATTTAATATATCAGTCCGCTTATCTTAATAATTATACTACATGTAAAACTTAATAACGCTTCACATAAATAATAAACACCTATAGGGTATAGTTAATTGCAATTACATGTATATATCTAAGTATCAGTAGGTTGGAAGAATTGTTTTCGCTTTCGGTGCAACAGAACCAGAATGTATCTATTTGAAAATAAATCAGTACATAAAATTAAACTGAAAAAAGAATTGATTGTTTGTACTTATAAAATATTAACGCTCCATGCGAGGATCGAACCAAAAATATTTCTTTTACATTGCACTGGACGGGTAGCGCATACTACTGAGCTATCACCGCTACACACACTTTATGGTTTTTAAAGCGACAATGAAGCACCGCACTTACACACTGGGATTTTTTGGGGAAAAGTTAATTTTTTATCGTCTCTGGGTCTTCTTTCCATTTTTTACAAATGTTTGTTAGTTTCTTTGAATTAAAATGCACACAAATAACGTTTCAATATCATGGAGAGATGACCCAGAGATAGCATATTTTTAGAAAAACGTGGTTAAAAATGTAACATTTTGTACCAAATGACTCATCTAGCCAATTTTCAAGTTCTTTTTTAGCAAATCAAAATACAATATCGGTAAAATATTTCCCTTTCCTAATTCAAAGAAACCCGATACATCAAAAGAATGCTAAATTTTCATGTGACAGATCAATGAAATTTTCACTTTTCAAGGGCGCCCAGATTCCTGCCGAATTCCAATCAAAAGCGCCCTCGTTCTTTAGATTAAAGCCGACAATAAAAACTTTAGAGAGAAAAAAAGTTTGATTTTTTTAAAAAGAAGAGAAACTTGTTTCTGTACATTAAAATTATTTATGTCACCATCAGAATCAAGGAACAGCTTGTGATTCACTGGGACACTACACTCAGACGTCTTCGCACACAGCTGATTCAGTTCATCTCCAACAACATCAAAGACACGCAGGAAAAAGAGGTCTAAACATTACCTTGCTACTTGAATACTTTTCAAAATCACAACGGATGGATCTATTAAGATCAATTAGCTAGAAAATAAATGTAAAATTTACCTTTTTCTCGCAGCTTTCGCGGATCTCTTCCGGGCAGAAGGCGGAGTTGATGAGGTTAATGAACGAGGCGGTGCAACTGCTCCGACCATTGTCTATTGAAGATCCAGACTTCAAAGCCATGATGGCAAACGTTACAAACTTCAGAAAGATCATCAGTCAGATCAAATCGGGTGCGTAATATCAGATGCATATTAATTATCATAACCGTATGTGTAAAGGACATGTCATTGAAACATACATGTATTTCTTCAAAGGTGATAAAGATTATACCAACGGAACAACGCAAAGATGGCAGGCAAATGCCAGGGTGCTGGTTCACTATAAGGTTCGTATCCAGTCTTTACATATTTTACACTTCTATACTTATCTGATTTATAAATACGTGTTACTCATTAACCTTTAGGAGTTTTTGACATATGCAAAGACGTATAAACAAGGACTCTCAGGATCCAGAGAACAAGAAAAGCTTCTGTTGAAAGGAGCCGGTCAACGTATTTACTCCTCAAAAGCTTATTTCGAAAGGTAACTACTTTGTTATTCCTTATTTTCATCGTTTTCATACATTCTACAAATGCAAATTGTTACAATATTTTTCATTCTTTTAGAACTTTGCCAATGGTGGAAGTAAACACCACATCCTGCGATACTTTACTCACAAGTGTTAAAGCAGAAATGATCATTCATGAAAGGCAGAAAAGTAAAAGACCCAAGCCTCCACCCCGTCGAAAAAGGCAATTGAAAAAAGTTATGTCCTCAGCACTACCAAATGATATTAGCAGTGATCTGCCAGAATGCTCAGAAGAAGTGCAAGGTTTCACTATTACTGGTGTGTTGGACCCAAGATCCAAGCAGCGGTTGACAGTTTTCCAAGCCATGGCTCAGGGAATTCTGAATCAGGCTCATGGAACATATACTGACCCCACCACTGGTAAATCCATGTCCATCCCAGAAGCCATTCATAAGGGACTTATCACAGTGGATACAAGGGAGAATCTTCCTAACGGTCATACACAAGATGATGGATTTTCACCAATGAGGAACACCTTAGAGACTGAGATATTCCCCGTTGCAGGGGTAATAGATCCTCGAACAGGAGAATGGATTGGAGTAAAAGAGGCAGTTTCTTTAGGTATTCTGGATCCTAAATCAGGAAAATACAAGAATATTGTGACAGGGGAAGAGTGCGATCTTTTAGAGGCTGTAAAGAATGGATACATTGTGGTTGATCCTGCAGTACTAGAGGATGCTGAAAAGAAGGAGTGCTTCACATTTGTTGATTTTGCAGATGTTGGATTCAGGGTCACTGGTGTTGTGGATCCTGCTACAGGTGATGAAATACCTCTTAAACGTGCTATGACAGACGGAGTTATCGATCTTGGTAACTCATTGTATAGAAATCCTCATACAGGAGAAACTATTGCAATTGAGGATGCTATCAGACAGGGACTTATCAGGGGGCATTACCTCACTCCAGGAGAGACTGCCAATGGAGGGCCAGACGTGATGATTCTCAAACAGTTACAACTGAAGAATCAGCGGTACATTCCTGGAGATCATGAAGGTGCAGACGATGTTGATGGATACAAACAAACACCAAATTCTATTATGTTCAATAAGCTGCGCGCTAGAATTAATCCAGAAGAACAAACTGTTCTTGATCCCAGTGACTTGTCAAGCATTTCACTGCAGGAAGCTTATGAAAAGGGTGTAGTTGACTTTGCAAAAGGTGAATACAGATTGCCAAATGGTGAATGTTTGTCTTTAGAACAAGCAACTACCAGAAATTTTATGGAACCTTTATTATTGCAAGAAATATTGGGGATTTATAAAGATTGCAGCGTGAAAAACTTAACAAATGAAGGAAAGTTTGACCCAGAAACTGGCCTTGTCTTAGATCCAGTCTCTGGAAATTCAATGTCTCTTCAATCAGCAATAGATCAAAGAGTAATTGATCCTAATCTTGTGTATTTCTATGATGTGCCATCACAAAAACTCACGAATCTTGCAACGACCATTGAAAACGGTTCATATGATCCTTCTACGGGTAAGTACAAGAACAAAAAGGTTCCCCAGGCTATATCTTTGGAGCAGGCTGACAAAGTTGGAGTAGTTTTGTGTGATATTGATCCCGAAAAAATGACCATGGATGCAAAAACGTTAGAACGGCTTCAAAAAGTGATGGATACAAGCATTCCTGTTATGTCTGCACCATATTCCGAAAGCAGCGTTTCTTTGGAAGAAGCCATCAAGGCAGGATATATTGATCTTCAGAATGGTGTAGTAAAAGATCTTCGTTCAGGTGAAGTGATGTCTTTGGCTGAAGCCATGCAATCTTCAAAAATAGAACCTTCAGCTGCTAAGAGCTTACTTGATGCGTTGAATAAACTCTCACTGAATGAAATGATCCAAAAGGGTCAGATTAATCCCGATAAAGGTCACTTTATTCCTGGAGATCGATCCAGACCGATCACCATCCAGGAGGCTATAGATCGAGGTCTTATACATCCTGAAAATGTGTACATTGTAGACAAGGAGAATAATAACATTCTTTCTCTCGAAACTTTGATCAAATCTGGACGGTTGGATCCCAAAACTGGAATGGTGATAGATCCTAAAACAGGAAGGGCTATGTCTCTGTCAGAAGCTATTGCTAACGGTATTATTGATAGCAAAATATCTGCGGATGACTTCGTTGATACCTCTGTAACCCTGAAAGAATTGATAGATTCCAGCAAAGTCAACCCAAGGTCTACAACTTTCGTGGCACCAAATGACCATAAAATGTCTCTCAGAGATGCATTAGCCAATGGCTTTCTCACCATGAACTCCAACGTGAGGTTGGACCAGGAAACTGGATGTGTGGTGCTCGCCGCTGATGAAGAAATTGTTCAGGCTTTGGTTGATGTAAAGGAAAACTCAGACTGGATGACTGAAACAGAAAAGAAACTTGCATCCCAGAAGAAACCACATCAACGGTTGGAAAAACTGCAAGAACAATCAAAAGAAATCAAGGTGAGAATGTGTTTATTAAGCTAAGCAAAGAATGATTTTGCTATTTTTTTTATTCGAGCTTGTTAGCTCTTCTTGCTATTCCTGTCTTCGTCTATTATTCAATTAGGGAATGCGACAAAATCTTTAGATTTATTAGTCATCTTATAAATTGCAAAGGCTAGTTGCGCGGGAAAGTAAGTTAGTTTACAACGAATGAAAATAATCTGAGAATCGTCATTTTTTACGTTCTGTGTTGGGCATAAGATGGAATGACATTTTTAGTAGGCTAGTGAATTTTGTCACACACACAGTTTGTCAAAACAAAACAAATAGGCCTTGTAGTGTAACACAGAAGTCGTTGATAGTTGATCGCTCTTATGATTAATATCGATAGCTTTATCAGGTCGTTTATTACCCGTGTTCTACATTTTTTTCATTCCTGCAATGCACATTTTCTTAACTATTACTGAGGAAAAAACGAAATAGGAAAAAAGTTAAAATTTTAAATGTAAAAGGTACAGGTAACGTTATATAAAGTGCCTGATAAGTGTGTATTCCTTTGGCGTTGGTGTCATTACTGTCCTCGAGGGTCTAAAGCTGTCACCCTCGCCCATATGTTGGCTCTATGTGACCTCTCTGTTTCTTGTCTTTGCCTCTTGAATAAGAGGGCTACCATTACAAGGTGTTTTAAATGATTCGTTTGGAAAGTTATTAAAATAGTAAGAAAGTAGAAAATCGAAGAAAGGAATAATGCATAGGAGTTACTTACCTGGCTGGTTATGACCATAAGAAATGATATGGATTCGTTTGTGAACAATTTACAATTCTCATGGGAAATTACACATTGTAAATACACCACACAGCATCTTGTGAATTCTGAATACACGGGAATCTGGAAAGGGCTATTGATAATATACACAACAGAGTGTAGATGATGATATCCTCTGGTACCTCGTGAGGATGATGAAACTTGTCAAAAAACGTAAGATCTATAGGATATCTGAGCGGTATAAATGTGTCAAAGAGGAAGAGCCCGTGTTACTTTCTTTAAAGTTCAACAAAGAAGTAAGTGAAAATTAAATCTTCTTCAGTGATACATAGAGAAATATTATCCTCAAAATATAAGAAATTCAATTTATGTAAGTACAGTAATTAAAGACATTTTAAGAGAAATATACACGAAGTAACAGATTTGACATTAAGGCATGTATATATTGTAACGTGTTGATTGAAAACGAGTAGAGTACCAGTATGGACAGAAACTGTTATTTCATTCAAATGTTTTGAACAGCTTTGATTGTAGAAACGTTCAGCTCTATACAAGTGTAACGACACCGTCTTCTTTTGATGATAGAAAACGGATGAGGTGATAGAAGTTTCACAAACAATCAATTACGATGATTAAAACAAGATTCTTAGCTTAAATAAATGATATATAAAGGGTAATTAAATGCATTCTTTATCAAAAGCTTATTCCAAAATAGTCACTGGATCAAAACAGTACCAAATGTGTAGGTTTTAGACATATTATGGCTGGACTTAGCTTTTTTCTAATAACCATGTGTAATACAATGAATGCCAACATTTAAACCGTGGGGTTAAATAGAGTGCGGCTTAATCAGCAAAACAAAATGTTCTTTGCCACTTTTTGGGGGTGATTCTCTTATGAGAAGCCTTTATACATACCAATCCTCACTTATGTAACTTTCTTGATCTCTCTTCTTTTTTTCTGGAATGTGTTTTTGTGTAGTTCTTTTTATCAGATGACAATTAGTTTGAACTGATGGTCTTCTAGTTCATTGGAGTATCTTTTGTTGGGAATTTACTTCGGAAAACTGTCCTTATTCACCTGTTTGATGATCTCGATGGAATAAGTTGGACATAGATAGGGTACTGTAGTATTTTTGATGATTGTCATCTTTATGACTTAGCGATCGGATTGTATTCCTGTCGAACTTGGTTATATTGGAAGACAAAACTTCATTGTTTTTATTATACCACTGTCAAGTTGTACCTTTAAAAGATAAGACAGGTGATGATTACAGTTCATTTTGTGCATTGTTACAATAATTTATGATGAAATTATGATTTATATATATTTAAAATCGTTATAATAATGTTTTATATACAGTTTATGCAAGACGACATGGTGAGGAGGAAGGCTGGTGTGACTGCGTCCATCAAGCAGGCGGAGGAGCTCATCGATAACAATCAGACGGACCGGAAGGAAGATGGCGCTCAGCAGATTCAAAAACTCCGCTTTAATGTGTCTGATCTTAAAATCAGGTTCAATGCTGTAGGTATCTCATCTGTATTCAAAGTAGTTTAAAATTTAAAAATTACCACAGCAATATTTTTATTTAATTTTAGACTCGTTTTTGCAAATTTTTGAAAATTGAAAGGTCAACAAAGTGATTGGTTATATGTACTCTTTATGATATTCACAGTTCAACATTTATTTATCATAATGGATCATAAATTTCTGGAAATTACCTGTGTAAATGGATTTTTTCAGGCTTCGGTGTAATGTGAAAGAATTTTTTGTAAAATTTGATATATTGTTTCCCAGATACAGTCAAGTCGCACCTTTTATACTAGATTTCTTTTCTCCCGGAAATTATAAAACGGGTTTAAAATACAACAGATTTATCATTTAGAATACAATTCTAGATTTGAAAACATATTAATAAATATTACATATACTAATTTCTTACATTTCTGGAGAAGTTTCCTTTTTGAAAATATAATTGATATAGTTTTATTAAAAGGCTGATTACGAAAATTACTGAATATTGATATAATATATAAAGTATACTCAATGATACATTGCTGTCTGGAAGCAATGTTAGAGAAGAACTGAATGAATGAAATCATTAATTCAGAATGCAAGGAACGCTGGTTTTTTTTTAATGCAAAGTTTTTCAAGAAAAGATCATTTGCTTTTTTTTATTTACTGTATACTGGTCTTTATAAAGACAGTGTAGCATGGATTTTTTTTTCCTTTCAAGGCTTTTGGTGAAACTGAAAGCAGACGAAAGCGTTTCCAGAAAATGACAGAGGACTTGGAACAGTTCTACAAGACATTACAAGACATCGACCAATGGTTGGATCAGGCAATAGAGAAGTCACGTGACCTTCAATCTTCCAAGGATAACATTTACAACCAATATAATGATTTTAAGGTACCGTTATAGTACTCCGATATTGTACTCTCATATAGTACTGTTTTTCGTTAGACATAAAAAATTGTTAGGGTCCAATTTCAAGGTAATATCTTATTTAACCAAGAAATTCAATATTTATGTCCATTGATGTACGTTGAATATTGGCAAGTTTAAAAAAAAGTCTCACACCCGAATTTTTTTTTTTAGGAATTTGTCGAAGAATTACAAGGGAAAGAAGTTGAAATTTCGGGCTTTATCAAGATGGCTGATGATTTCCGAGATACAGCACAGGTACATATTCTTGAGCGCATCGATATATCGGAATTACAGAATATGTTTATAATCCTTATAATCATGGTATCTTTTTTCAGGAAGTGTTCATTGCTTTTAACGGAAAGACAAGTAAAAAAAAATATATTACAATGACTTTCTTAAGTTTTTGTTGATCAACATTTTATGGTTTTGATTTTGTGTTTGAAGAAGAACCATGATACTATCGTCAGACATTTGAATATGTCGTGAAAGACATGAATTCATGGGTCGCTCCGTACCAAATAAAATTAAGATTAAAATCCTACGAAAAATAGTGATTTTACAGTAGTAGATATTAAATCCCCGATCTTGGTAACCTTTTAAGTCCTCAAAATTTGTATATTCTTATGCATCTCAATTGAAATTATTATCCAAAATTAAAATTGATATTTATGTCTTGTTTACATATGTGCACCTCGCCCGCTTGACGCAGTTGATATAGCGTCTGCTCTAGAGTCGCGGAGTAAGGAGTTGATCCTTATTTCGCGGGTTCGAATCCCACTGCGGGACGTGGAGACCGGTTCTTTGGATGATACCATATAAACCGAGGTCCCGTGTCGCACTAGGTGCTGGCACGAAAAAGATCGATGCAGCACTACTCAATGGCCCTGATGCCGAATATAGGTCTAAATTTGCAGCCCTCCACCGGCAAGTGATGGCCTCTCCACTGAAAAATTCTCGAGAGGGACATTAAAAAAAATGTGTGCACATTGTAGACAAACATTTCTGCCACACATGCAGATGATTTAAGTTGTTTGTTTTAATAAATTTAGACTAAAAATCTTATTTTTAAAATATCTTTCATCGTTTACATTTCATTTTAAGGTTTTAATTACCAGAAGATTCTTTTAGATTTAAGATTCATATCAGTGGATAATATTTTCAATGAAATTGAAGTGTGATTAATAACCGTGACGGAACTTTAAATATTCACTATAGTCTCTTCCATTTAATTGATTTTCCATATCTAGAGCTAATAATATACCATATGTTGAGAAATATTAATAAAGAGTCTAATAAAGAGTGACACTTGTATGGAAGTGAAAAGATGAATGCTTTTAAGAGAGGTGATGTTGGCTAGATCTGGTGTCGGGATAAAGTTTATTGTTGTTTGTCTTTTTAAAGTGGAATTAAAACCCTCTTCAATAGATTGGTCACAGCATATATAAACATATGATAAATTCTTACCCTTTTGCGAATCATTGGCTCTTTAATGTTTTAAATCGCTGATTTGGGATATCGGATATTTTACACACAAAGATGTGAGATATGCAAGAGTAATGATTATTAAGCATAAAAAGATAGCGGGTGGCGACATGGGTTGAGACATAGGTGATTGTTAACGCATTTTTAGTTGGATAGGTTTAGTAATGGCGGCTGATGTACATGAATTGCAATGTCAATCAATCGAGGAAATATTTGAGGTAGGAAATATTAATTTGTTTTTTAAATATATAAGAACACTCTGAAAGAGTGTTTAATACGTAAGAAAAATAACCTTGACGTTCTGTTTTAACACTGGTGTTTGAATACTTGATCCTTTAATCTCAGTAACAGATCCTCAAGCATTTCCTTATGATCAATAATACTTTAAAAAGTCTTAAAATGTTTCAATAACTTCGTTAAACTGCTCTTGAAAAGAATATAAATCATATAATATGCACTGCAGAGGCATTATTTAATCTAGTAAAACGAAGTAAAGTTTTAACTTTGCAAGTGTAGTATTACTGTGTATACCCTTTCGATGAGATATTGGACATCTGGAGAAGTTGGTTTACGTTTTAAAACCTTGTTGTACAGGCCAGTCTTTTACATTTTGTTATAGAGTACTAGCATGAATTATCGATAAAAATTCATGATTTAAAATCCGTATAGCACAAAATGCAATTGATTTTTTTTATCATTGCATTATCTACAGAATAAATGCTTGTATAACTTTTGAACACAAATTCATAATCCTTGTTTTTTCTACGGCTCACAACACACCTGGTATCCTCTGATTTTTGATGTTGTCATAAAACTTTTAAAAAGAAAGCGGAAGATAAGGAATTAATCGGTTTACAAAATTTCTGTCTCTATCATCGATTACGTCCGTTATCCACCTCTTCATTCAAGCTCTTTCACTGCTATCACAATGGTTTATTTACAAAACCTTTTAATCTAGAAGTTCACAACGACATTCTCAGAGAGAATTGTGTGCAGTAGAAGATAGCAAGAAATAAACACTTGGCATCACTTTGACGGAGATCAACATTTCTTTAAATTTCAAATTAGTTTTTCAATTGTGTTTGATACATCATATCCATGAATTATTCATCGATCTACTGTGTTTTGAAACATCACTGATCGAAGCTCGGGTAGTTCAGTGTACTGTGTAGACAATTTGATAAATCGCTCGCCTAACTAAAGTTAGAAATACTGTTGATTAAAATCTTGCTGAGATGGAACCTACCTAAACTGTTGAAGAAATGGACATTCTTGTAGCTCATTTGAAAGCATGCCAGAAAGCAAAAGGGAGAACTGGGCTAAAAAAGAAACTAGATCGTATATATGTATCTGGCATGTGCATGGAATGTACTTGATATTAATGAGTGCAAAATGTGATCAGTGACGTGAGTGTAATGGCTTCAATAGAAAAAAGAAAAGTTTTTATTACTAACCATTACTCATACAGCGATGAAGAAGATGATGATGTTGATCTTTGTACATGTCAACATTTCGACTTCTTCGTAAAATGTGGTAGAGTAAGTGTTGCTGTTGTCTGTTGAGTCGTATTTTCTTTAATATCTTCACGTTCTTTCTATGTTGATCTTTTTTTCTCCAGGAATTCGAGAAAGAGGCTGAAGCTTATCGTCAGCGAATTCAGGTTCTGCCTCCCATCAAGGAAGAAGTTGACAACAATATCATCGATGATGAAATCGAATCTTTGGAAGAAAAGTACAAAGATGTATCACGTGACTGTTCTAAGCATATGGAAAGACTTGCTGCCTTGATGAAACAGAAGAAAGGTTTCGATGATTTAAAGGACAAACTTTCTTCTGTTTATCCTCAAATCGAGGCTCGGCTTAGCAACATTCATGGAAATGGTCTCGGAAAAAATCCGGAAAAGGATGCAAAAGACCTTGCATCAATTAAAGATTTGAAAGCAGATCTCATAGGACAAGACAGAAAACTGAAGGATTTTCTTCAAAGTGGTGAAAAATTGGTCAAGGGTTTAAATGAAATAAACATGAAGCAAAAAGCAGAAGAAGTTAAGAAATCAATGACTGAGATGAAAGGAAAACACGAAGCTTTACAAGGTGAAATAAGTGAGAAAGAAGAAGAGCTTTCGTCGGCTGTATCTCAGCAGCAAAACCTTAGGAACCGTTTGGATGGACTTTTGAGATGGATATCAGAGACTGAGAACACGTTAGGAGATCGACCATTAATTAGTCTGGACAAGGATAGACTTGGCAATCAGTTAAAGGAACAACGTCTCCTTAATGGGGAAATAGAAACAAACAAAACACTCTTGGATAGGATATCTCGAGAAACTGGACAAAATACCTCGGACGATGATGCAGAGGGTATAATCCTTGAACTGAATGAAAGGTTAGTAAAATAATACACTTGTAAATAGCCCGAGGTTTTGTTCAATGTTATGGAATAAAAAGGAATAACTATTATTCACAATGCTATTTAATAGCAAATACATTGAGTTGTAATTTTTTTTAGAATGTTAGAAGTAGAGAAAGAGGCTGATCAGATAACCATGGAAATTGAAGACGTGGCATGCAGTGTGTCCGAACTAGAGAACAACATTGGTCAGATGGACTCATGGCTTACTGATGCAATTAGTTCGTTAAAAACGAGACAAAAGGGTGCAAATCAGAAGGCTATAAAGGCCAAGATAGATGTGTTATATAATGACAAGCGGGAGAAAGAATATGATATGGAAAAACTCAGACAATCAGCAAAACAGATTATGGAGGATGAACGAGTTTGTGATCAGTTTGCAATGAAGGAATGCCTTGGAGAGGTAGAAGTAAAATGGCATGAATTAACGGAATATCTAGTGCAGCAGGTGTCGTTGGAGGTAAGAAAAGATTGAATAGGACGATCTTTATAAATTTTTACTAGGATTTGTTATGGGATAAAGCTATATTGACCATTATAGGCTCTAACGGAGATTGATGGAATGTTGAAGTACCTAGATAAAGCTGAAAATGAAATCAACACAGCAGAACCAGTCAATGTTGAACCAGAAACTCTCACAATTCAACTTCATGACCACCAGGTATACCCATCTATTGCTTTTATCAAACTAATTTTAAAGTCAAGTGACATCTTTGTGGAAATAGTCGATGATGTGTTTTTGAAAAAATACAATAAGACATATTTAATTGCAGTCAGTGTAATATAGATGAATACATATTTCATTGTAGTCATTCAACATGGATCTAAATCAAAAGAGAAATGCAGTCAAAGACATTATCAACAAGTGTAACAGAATGTTACGTGAAACTACCAATGCCCAAACAGATGAAATCAAATCAAGGCTAGAAAGCATCAAAACACAGGCTGATATTGTCTGTCAGTTAAGTGCAGAGCGACTGCATCAACTGGAATCGGCCCTTCCTCTTGCAACACACTTCAGTGAAAACCAAACGGAGATTCATAGCTGGCTTGATGAAATGGAAGCAGATTTAAAGGCTCATTCTTCACCAGGAAACACTTTAGAACAAGTGAAAAAACAGTTGGATAATATTAAGGTTCGTTAAAAAAAAGATGCATGTAGTAAGCATTCTAGCTTAATTTTGATTTTACCCATGTTAAAGTCCAAATAATAAGTTGTTTTTTTTTTCAGAATACAAAAAAGAAAAAATCAAACATATGCACCAAACAGTCTTTCAGACTAAAATTTATGTCTTCTTCGATTTTGCTTTGTTGAATGATCAAGAGAAAATCAAACTGAAAAAAAAATGTTTCCAAGTTTCCATTGGGGAGCAAAGTTACAATCTTTAATTATAAAGGGATGACAGACAGTATCCCTGCTCTGAATAACAATTCAATTATTTATTTTTTTTATTTATTTAAAATTCATTTTTTTATCATATGATTACTGAGTGTAAGAGGAAAAATAGCTCCAAAGTCTAGAGAATTTACATACATGTCTAAAACATGCAAAATTTACTTAAAGAAAAGAGTTTTTAGAAGTACATCGTTAATAGGCATATGTAGCCAATAAAAATCCAACCTTAAAACAAATAATGCAAGACAATAACAACAAAGATGTAACATTTGGTATTTGACATTTGTGCTTCTTTTGCAGGACACTCAACAGAAGATTGAGGATCACAAACCTTTCCTAGAAGATCTGAATACCACGGGTTTGGAGTTAATGGAGTTATGTTGTGAAGATGATGCTGGAGATATTCAGACAAAACTTTTAAAATACAATGAACAATATGAAAAGCTTAAAACTCAAGCGAGAGAGAAAGCTAAGGAGCTTACAGTTGCTAGGAGTAAGATGACTCAGGAGGTCTCAGATTCATTGGATCACATTTTAGGAGATCTTGAGCAATTGAACAGGGATTTGGCAACAGCAGATCCTGTGGCAGCAAGTCCTGATAAATTGCGAGACGAAATCAGACAAAACAATGTAAGTCACGTATTAGAATTCAAGATGGAAAACCGATATATAAATTACAAGAATTATTAATAACAAACCGGTGTACTTCTCATATTTATTGTTTTTGTCTTTTAGTTATTACTAGAAGATCTGGAAAACCAACGTCCAGCTATTGCAGCAGCTGATGGGGCTGTAAAGAAAGTTCTTGATCAAGGAGTGGATGATCCTGCAGAAGGTATAAGAAAGTTCATTGAGTCACGCTAAAAAACAATGGATTACTGAAATTTTTAAGGTTGAGATTTGATTAAATTTTATTTCATTTTTGCTTTGATTAGCTGAAGACCTCAAGTTAAAGTTAACAGAAATAGCAACGCTGAATAATCAAAACAGAGAGGCTGCTTTGAAAAGGGAAGCAGAATTATCTAGTGCCATGAAGGTAGCAGAGAAGTTTTTTGACTCCTGTAATGAAACAGTTTCTAACTTACGGGATCTAAAGGACAATTTCCTCTCTCAAGAACCACCAGGTGTAGATTCCTCAACTGTTGAAGAACAACAAAAGGAACTAAAGGTGAGAGAAAATTGTAATCTTAAAATTACTTTCATACGCAACTTAAAGTGAAATCGGGAAGAATCATTATTTATCTTTATTTGTATCAGGAATTAAGAAAAGAACTTGGAAAAGCAAGACTTTCATTTGAAGAGTGCAGACAATTAGGAGAAGAACTTAGTGGACTGTGTAGTGACCCAGGTCTGATGGAGATCAGAAAACAGTTGGAAGACATCCATGTCTTAGCAGATGATGTGCATGATATTGCACGTGACAGGGAAGAGGACCTAAAGAAGGCACTTGGCCACACTGAAAAATTCCAAGAGCTCCAAGAAGTAAGTAAAATTTTGTCAAATTTCATGATTTTCAGAAAAATATTACTGATCGTAAAATGACCCATTACTTTATTTGTCGCAGGCGATTATGACTTGGATGCCTCTAACAGAACAAGCCCTTGATGATATGGAGATACCCTCCAGTAATCCAAAGACTCTGAAATCCCAAATAGAGGAACTGAAGGTAATGTTTTATAACACATATTATGAATTGCATGAATCATATATCCGATATTTATTTCGAAGTATGTTGCATGAACATGATAAATGATACAAATCTATAATGTTCATAATTCTCTTTGTATTATATCACAATATCATGTATTCTAAAAATGGAAATATATTAAAAACTAACAAAAATATGCTTGCTTAGCATAAAAAAATAGAAAATGTTCTGAAGTTTGAAGTGTTTGGAAGATAATATTAACTTTCTTTTTCATTAGTAAATCTCTAAATTTTAAAACATACTGTAATATTTTAGAAAGTAACATAAATACGTAACAAGTAGATTCTAATGAAAATCAAATCGTCAATAGTACATATGTATATATTTTATCAATACACCATGTAATACAATTAGACTGTGTTATTCTAATTGACATCTCTATAAGTGGACAAGGTGTGTATTTCTTTGCTTTGGTTGACGTCTTCCTATAAACTATGTTGCAGGTGTTTGCGAGTAACATATATATTGAACCTCAAGGGGTTTGTATCATACTTGTGTAGCATTTTAACGTGACCATTGATAATCACGTAACTACGTAGCATATATTAACCTATACTACTAATATTATACTATGTATGTTTGTGAAATAGAGATTTTTTTTATCACATCATGCAGTTCTTATTTTACTAATTTCTATCCCTTTCCAGTTCCATAAGTCAACCCACTATAAGAGATTATAAAGTGTGAATAAACACAGAGGAGTTACTTTGTTGCATGGGTTTCCTTTGGTTGATCTGTTACATTTCTGCATGGTGTTGCATGATTCAATTCATATTTAGGTGTAGATAATGTTAGAATACAATTTTTTATTTTCATTAAATCGACAACTTTAGAGTAGCTAATTTTAATCTTTCTTTTACCCGATTTCTTGCTTATTCTTGATTTCTTAAAGTATTTAATTCAAACATTAAAGATCCACTTACCAAACTTGTATTGCAGTCTAATAAATCTGACATTCACCCTCATGTGGCGGACATTCAACAGTTAAATCAAGAGTTAGCTACTCTTAAGGATATGTCTCCTGTAGCCGCCGAAGCCCTTCAGAGACCGGTGGAGGAAATCAATCAGAGATGGACTGCTTTACTTAAAGGAATCGCTGATAGAGAGGTACTACCTACCTTAAATTATAAATTGTGATAACTTCAATATTTCGGTCCAAGTAAGATTTGGATATTTGTATAAATGTTTATTATGAGCCGGGTTTTTTGTTTATTCAAAGGCAAAGTTAAGTACAATGCAGTTGAAGTTGGGTGAGCTGGATGCTGGAATAAACGATAGCTTAGATAGCTTAGAAAAGATGCAAACAGATCTAGAGAAGTTTGAAGGTGTTAAGGGTGATCCTAAATGTTTGGAAACATACATGAAAAAACTTCAGGTAAGTTTTTTTCGTACATTATGTACTTATTCAGAAATGTCAGGTACTTTTTTTAATTATAAAGAAAGAAAGATAATTTGTCTCAGAAATTAGTAAGACATCATGCAAAACTAAGAAAATACTCTGGACTGTAGGTAATGAACAACGATTTGAAAAATCAAGATAAAATGTGCAAGAAACTAAGTTCAGCTGTTGATGCAATCCAAGACTGTCCTGAGTTAAAGGAAAAAAGAGATGTTATGAATGAACAGCTTCGGGCCACACAGGCCAACCTACGGGACAAGGAGGCAAAATTGCAAGAAAATCTTCGTCAAGTGAAAAAGTACCTTGGCGACTTGGACGATGTGTATCAGTGGGTGAATGATTTCCGAAATGAGCTGAAAGCAGCCGTTCCTTGTGGAGCACTTCCGGAGACGTCAAAAGCCCAGTTTGAGTCTTTCATGGCAAAATATGAGGAACTGGAATCTAGAAACGAAGCAACTCAGGGACTTATTGCTAAAGGACAAGAACTGGCCAAGTCTTGTTCTCCACAGGATGCATCTCAGATTACGGAGAAAATAAGGAAACTAGGAGATCGCTGGCGAGACACTCAGGACCGTGCAGAAAAGAGAAAGGTATGTTTTCAGGGAAAATCTTTAAATGGACCATAGTGATAACTTTTTTTAAAGTACTTTCTGTATTGTATATTATTTCTTTAATTCCAGGATAAGCTTTCTGAACATCTTCGTAATGTTGGAGAGTTCCACGATACACTGAAGACATTTACCGAATGGCTAAATAATGCCGAAATTGCCATGAGATCATTCAAATATCCCAGCAAATTGGTGGAGAAAGTCACTGTACAGATTGAAGAACATAATGTAAATAAACTTTCTTTTCACAAATGAATATAACAAAACTTTTTTTTAGAAATTTAAACAGACTGATGCTTTATAATAAATTGAAATAAAAGACGGTTACTTCATTTCGATTAATAAAATTATCTCTTTTTCTTTTTATATAGAAATTAAAAACAGAGTTGGAACAACATATAGAGAAAATGCAAAGTCTTGAAAAGAATGGAAGCTATCTTAAACACTTTGGAAAGAAACAAGATACCATATATATAAAGAATCTCCTTGTTGGAATCAAGTTACGATGGAAAAAGCTGATGAGAAGAACAGATGAGAGAGGACGTCTTCTTAGGTCGGCGTACAGAGAGGACAAGCGGGTATAAACTGTTGGAATATTTCATTTCATATAATTATACTGAAAGATTAAAGAATCATGTACACAAATCTAAATAAAAATATTGATAAAAATAAATACAGCTTTTTGACAAATCTCTTTATTCAGATTTTGATATCTTTAAAATTTATTTTCTGTTATTTTAACATTTTTTTTCTTTTTTAAGTTTTATGATGCTTGGAAGAGCCTTTGTGACTGGCTTGATGAAAGTTCCAAGACGATGGCTCGATTCATGGTACCAGTAAACCAGGGATCTGCCACCAAGCAGAACATTGACGACCTAAAGGTAAGAATAGAACACTTATTGCAGAATAAATGTACCAGCTTTTCTATCTAACATGCTTAAGACAACTGGTGTTTTACGCCTAAAACTTACTCTTTTTACAGATATTGCACAAATTTCTACCATTTTTAACAGGAGAGATAAAATTTTTCACAGTGTTTGAATTTTTTAATGAGGAAGAAAATCATTTTCCTTCCCTAGTGTTAAAAGATTGATTTATATGTGTGTATAATGATAAGTGACGTAAACAGAAAATAAGGTAACATCTGTTAAATGTGGACCATTGACTGGGATACATTCGATCACTGTAGACCATTATCAACTAAATAATCTAAGTAACTTTGGTTTCTTTAATTTGGAAGACTTTACTTTTGGAAGCTTTTCTACAGGTTAGTGAGCACGCTTCCGCCAGTGTTGTATGTAAAATTCCCTCTGGCAAGAAGTCCATATTACTTTATTTCGTTGCCTTTTTACGGAGCAATATTTTGCATGTTTTTCCGTACTTTATTTTGTTACAATTTTTAGTCCTTTGCATGTCTTTAGTGTTCAAATTATGATTTTTCAAGTTAATATTTTCATATTTCGTAAATTGATATGTATTGTATTATTGTAAAAAATATATTGAAATGAAAGCATTTGTACCGATGTAGATAATACTAAATGACCGTATATTTCAAGGATATTCAGGTTAACTATGAGAATTATAATACAGGCATTTTTAGTTCAGTAAAATTTGGTTGCATTGTCTCATCTACATAAAGTACCAGAGGTGATGTTATGACACAATGTCAGCCGACCATCACGTTTTCTGCGTCAGTGCGTTTTATGCTCCCTGAAATTTGATTTTTTTTTTTAAATCTGTAAAGCAATGGACTAGACTGTCATCTGATTCACACTATTGTACATTCCAGAGAAGATTGTCATATACTCCCAGTAAATGCCCGCTTTTGTATACAAACAAGTTACATCCACCTAAACACCAATACATCCCTTTGTGCAGCCTTCTGAGTATATACAGTCGGACAAGTAAATTAATGTACGCTTGACTGATTGGTAATCTATACGGTTCAATGACCTGGGGGACCATTTAGTTTTACGTATTTTACGAATTATAACTTCATAAATCATAATTTTGAAAATGTATTTACGGTGTAATATTTGAGTAAAAAGACTTGTACAGGTGTCTTTGATATAGTGGCCTTAGGGGTCCATGATGATATATTGACCCTTTTTGTTTTTTGCCCTATCGTGTGCCCCTTTTACTTAGTGTAATGCTATACCTGTATGTAAAATATACACCTGTATCGGGCGATTGTTAATGTCATCGTTGATTAAAGTGTATACCTAAAGTCATCCGAGTACGTGCATCATCCTTAGATAATATTTATTTCACAGGATTTTAGTAAGCTTAATCAAGGTAAGAATTTAATTAGCGAAATTCATTTAATTCAGGAAATAGTTTACAGGTGTCCTTTCATTGACGATTGGAGACATTTAAAACATACCTTTTCCTTGTATACAAACACAAAAATATCAATCTGTACGGTAATCATATGCATCAGTGGGGTCATTTTGTGACATGAGAAATAAAAACGAACATACAGATAACTATTACATATGTCACATAAATGAACCATTTATTTTGCTTTACCTTCTTTGTCCTTGACTCAGCATAACAGGAAAAACTGACTATATCTTTTTTTTTATTCTAGATTATAATTTTTACAGCTGTTAAAATGCAAAATTTCTATTCTAATACATAACTCATTTGTTATAAAGCAGTTTAAGATGTGCATAAAAATACATATGATAATATGCATATTTATACACTAACTGCCGGAGGCAGTTTTTGTTGTTAGTCAAACGCATTAAGATAATAGTCCTTATCTTCTCTCTGGCTATCTTGTCAGACCTGTTACTCGTATAAAATAGTCTTTCACTGATTCATTAAAGAAATATTTTAATAGACTCGCTCAACAGGAAAAGATAATTATTTGATAGAGACTTGGAGGTCTGTAAACTTTTGATGTTTCGATTTAATTGTTGTGATCAATGTAATTTGTGTCACCAAGTACATTAACCTTACTGCAGACGTGATTTAATGAATTACCGTTAAATAAATATTATTCTAACAGATAAAAAGTACTCATACAAATAACTACAAAGCAATTTTTAGCACTGCAGTTGAATTTCATACACAGTATAATAGCAAATGTCTCTTATGCCTCTTAAATTATATCAACACCTTGCATTTTACATATAAATGAAACACAATTTTTGCTTTGGGATTTTATAGAGGTTCCAACATCAACTGGCAGCAAAACATCAGGCATTTTACTCAGCCACGAGACTTGGTAGAAATCTTAAGGACAGGTGCACAAAGGCTGATTCTGAACGAGATGTCCTACAACAAATGCTGGATGAATTGAAAAATAAATGGAACGCTGTCCGCTCTGTCGTATCTAGGAGGTCAGTAACATACATGCAGTGCCATTAGATAGAGTATTTGATTTCCAGATTTTTCCACAAATGAATAACATAATTGATTTTATTAAATAACTCCCTACAAATCCCCTCATAACCCCCTTCCCCAGCCCAAAGATGATTAGCAAAATGATTAGCAGCATGCATAACATATGGTATACATATATTATAAAGCTTTATCAAAATGCCCTCGGAAAGAATATAATGGTGCATTGTGTAAGAATATTGTGTATATGAATGTGTTTGGGATATGTTAAGATGACAGTTTCAAAACAAGCTAGAGACTGGTCATGCAGTCGCCTACTCTACATTGGTTGAGTTTAGCTTTATATACAGTTTAGGTTCTTGTGCTGCTTTGGACTTGAAACTAAAAGATTTGTAATCTTATATTGTTTGTGATATTATTTATTAATTAGGAAAATTACACATGTGTAGACTACTTTGAAGGTTATGAAAACGATTTTGAAGTAATATATACTGTATATAGTCCATCTGATAACCTCAAGTCTGAACTTTTTAGTGTATCAAACCGTCTCGAAATGCCCAAAAAGCACTAAACTTCTCACCCTTTTTAATGTTTAATGTAGTCAGTTTAAAAGTGGTTTAAACAACATATAGGAAACTGTTTACATGTTAATAGATTTCAAATATGTTTGCATTTACGCCCTCTATGTAAATCTGCTGATTCCTAGGTCTTTTAATTTATCAAAAGCGTGTTTTTTTCTGTAAGCTAAACAATTTTGTATATACATGTAAACTACATATACATATATGTATTTTCAACTTCATATTGGTTCTTAGTTAATTTAAGCCAAATGTATGGCAAAGAGTTTCTAATTGTTAATATTTCATTAATCCTAATGCATTAAGAATTTAATCTTGTATAAAGATGTGAATTAGGACTCACTTAGCGTGAAATTCCATGGTGTCTATACAAACGGCAGTATTGTCTTCGTGCTTTGTAAGGACCAGGAGATGATATATCTGGGTGATCCATCGGCCATCATCTACCCCCCATTTACGGCCAATTAGACCAACAGACAAGTGCTTATGTGAAGTCAATAGGCCGGTCAATTGAAGACAGCTCTTTTCTCCTTTCTGTGTGACTGTTGTGTTTAGTCGGGTGTAGGGTGACTTGATGGTCTTTTATCGATCCATAGCGTCTTCAGAATTTGTTCTTTGTCACGTACTCTGTGAACCAAACATTTGGCACCTGCAGATAAAAAAAACAGCAACAACCAAGCAATGTCTCTTAAGATGTATGTTAGAGTGCAGAGTGTGATGGAAATGTTTTATATGGATAATTAGGAAGATGAATATGGAATTTTTTTTTTTTTCATCATTGCGAATTCTCAATGGGATTCGCTTCCATTTCGTGAGCAGGCCTTTTTGATTTATTATTCAGGACAATAATAAGCCCCCAAACCCGGACTGTCAAGAATACAAGACAACTGATGCATATAGTAGGGAATCACTACTTTCTGTTGTTTACATATATGCGATTTATATGTTATCCTATCTAGAACAGATTGTATCGGCTATGTTTACCTGGGAGAATAAAAAGATAAACCAATGGACTGGGTAGAGCAAGGAAAAGGTCTATAGACACCTCGTTCGTGATTTGAATTCGGTCGATAGAGCGAATCTGGCTGTTCTCAACATCTGGTACAGGAGTATAAGGTTGAAGCCTTAAGTACTTTATATGTACCTCGATATTATTAATACATGGGAGTTATTTTCTGGATCAATATTATTTTGAGCTGTTTTTATTTACTTGGATATTTGCATAGTGTGAATGATTGATGCGAGGAAGCGATCTTCTTTTCATTGAAATAGCAAAGGAAAGCGGATGACCCCCTGTATTTTAAAGTTCTCTGAGGTTATTGCATTAAATAGGAAATAAAGAACCAATAAGGATTCACTGGAAAGATTATGAGGGTACGCTAAACAAAATTAAAGTGAAAGGAGAAGGGTTACAAATGTGGACGTAAGAAATTATCGGTGAACAATATGTTTGTATTTTTATACATTACCGTACAGGGATAGACCCTGTTGACGATTACCTGTCGTCTGCTGTAAGGATACACCTGTGTAAATTAGAGGATGTTAATTTGGTTCTTGGATTTATACAGGATAGGCTAATTATGCCTTTCGATTCACCTGGAGAACCGACACCGTATACCCAAGAACACATCCCAAGACTGACATTAATGTCACCCAGGTGAGAGATTGACCCATAACGCCTTCACACAGGACCATGTGATTCAAAATGGCGGCAAATCGCCAATTGCTTATTTACAGTGTCGTTTTATGCAACATCTTGGAATGAACAGCATATCGAGATATCCTTATTGTTCAAATTCAGCTGTATTTGAAACATGGATTCCAATCATTCTTGAATTTCATATCAATCATTTTCATTTATTCAAAAATTATAAATGCGTAATGCTTCAGTTGCTCTGTTTAACTCTCCTGTAAATATTTCAATATAATTATTTATATCAATTTACCAGTAGAAAACTTCTTTTTAGAATTCCTCAGGGACTTGTATCTGTGATAACTGAGAACAGAATTCTAGCTTCAATCGCCCTTTAGAACCTTCAGATAAAGGGTTTAGATTTAAGTAGAATAGAAAATATTTTGGTTAGTTCGGTGAATAAAGTAGGGACTAAAATACTTGTATTGACACAGGAAACGCTTTCCATTCAGAAAACCCTTATCTGTATCTAATATGATAAGAAAATTTTTAAAAAGTTCAGTTTAAATAGCAAATTATTTACGGATATGATTACCTCTTGTGGTCTTTTGGCGCGAAATTTCCTTATACGCAGTGAAAATTAATCTCCCTTAGAATAACCTCGGGACTCTTCTTTCAAAAGGGTTGTCGAAAGTAGCAAGATGAGGTTTGAATTCTACTGGGTGAATTTATTCCACTCTGAATTGAATTATAAAATTAAAAAAATATGACTGTCACATTCACAGCATTTCACTTACTTAATAAACTACACTATCTTGTTTTGTGGACTTGTCCTTATATTTACAGATAGTATATAGAAAACGTTCGCTAGAAATTCGGTAATTCGACTCTTCTTTTTGGGTTAATTTGCATAAATTGAAAATATAACAACTGCAAATGTTGCATCCAAAGCAACCATCGTAGGCGAAGAGAAATTTATAAAACGTAATACGGCTATATTGAACACTTACCATTTGGCATGAAAATTGGCTTTTGGGTATTACAATTTGAGAATTAGGCATCTGTGTTTCTTGCAGCCAAAACAAGCTAGACGAGGCGTTGTTGACATCAGGAAGGGTGGCGGACGCTATCAGTTCCCTCCTAGAATGGCTAGGCAAAGCGGAGACGAGCCTGGCAGAGGATCAGCCGATTATGGGTGACACAGACACCATCCACATGCTCATTGAGCAGCACAAGGTTAGTGATAAACTGGAATATAAAGTGATGTGTTTGAATAAAAAAATTAAATAGATTTGTAATTTGCTTTTGCGCTGTAAAATCATTATTCCTTATATTTATAGGTTAAAAACATTAATTCGAACAAGTTTGTTGTTAGCCGTTTAGAAGTCCATGGGTAGATTACAGCAAAACAATTACCTATTTAAACAAATAGTTATAAAAAAGTGTTATTTTGGCAGACGATGCAGCAGGAGCTTGGAGCGCGGGAACAAACGGTGGCAGCAATGAAAGCCTCTGGCGATATTCCCGCTGCTCATCTGGAAGAGCTGGAGACCACATGGGACCGTGTCAACCATTTGGCGGACATCAGAGAAAGCCGTCTGCGAGAGTCGCTCAAACTGGTTAGTGTATTGTACACTATCCACTTATAAGGATGAGAGCATAGAGATTAAAGTGATGCTGGCAACACAATTCTGCCATACTATTGCTTTCAGTTAACAAATTTGAATTGTTTATATGGCTTTTTAGTTTAAAATATGTTTCTTATCTTACAGTAATGAATATACACATTTTAAGTTAATCAAATAGTTTTACTTGAAGTTTATAAAACCATTGCAGGCTGAAGAATTCCAGGATGCTGTTCAGATAATGAGAGATTTCTTGCCACAGGCAGAAGCAGAATTGAAATTTAAAGCTTTGCCAGATGACGAAATGGCAATAGTTCAATTGATTGAAAAACATGAGGTACGTCTGAATAACATTTAATTTTTTTGACAAAACTTTATCTTCAACACAGTATTTAACATGTATTCACTTTGTTTCTTTTGCATAGAAATTCCAAGAAGAGTTGCGGAATCATCAGGAATGTATAGACAAAATCCGGGAATTAGCAGAGGAGATCTTACAGAATTGCCACCCTAATGCTATTAGATTTGTCAAATATTACCTCACTATTACACAGACTCGCTGGGATCAGGTAAACTGATGTACTTTAACTTGAAATATATCCATGTCTTATTTATAAAAGTTTTGTGAATTGTTGACAGTTTGTTTGTTATGGAGACTTAAAACAGCTTTAAGAAAATATTAAATTTCATCACCTTTTGTAAAACTATGAAAATTTATTATAGTACATTTACAATATGATGTAAAAACAATTTTAAAGTTCCAAAAATATTCTATTACAATTACATAATGACAAAAAATAAAAATCTTTAAAAGAAATTTAAAAATGAGATTTTTTTTTAAAATTCTCTGGTTTAGAGTAAAGTGAATTAACAGCAAATTAAAGAATGTTACCTCCTCTTTTCACAGCTCTTACAGAGAGCCAAGAACCAGGAGAAGCGTCTACAGGAGGAACTGAAGAACATTCAGGGTAACGCTGCCCTAGTGGAGGAACTGCTTGCCTGGTTAACGGACGCCCAAGTTCTACTGTCCACCAAAGAGAGGGACCCAATCCCAGACGATCTGAAGGTCGTGGAGGACCTCTATAAGGAACATCTGGTGAGTAGAAATGTTATAAATCTGTGAATATTTCCTTATAAAGATATGAGGAATAAATCTGCTATATTTTTTTTCTAAACAGCCCTACCATGTTATAGTTCTGTGCTATTTGCCCATGGTGAAATAGTCATCGACTATTCACCGGCAGCATTTCATTTCCCTCACGTTTCTTCTCAGAAGAATTCTGGTTTTACCCGGATTGTGATATGCGCCTCAGGAGATAGTTGCTGTCATGGGGGACAATAAACTTGCTATTGTCCTCATAGCCAGTAAATAGGTGTATAAATGTATCATTCACACCCCTTTTGTAGGTAAATGTATTCCCTAAGGAAGGTAGGGTTTAGTCTCATTTTCTTTGGGGAATGAAATGGGTTTCAGAATGGGACACATCTCGAAGTCTTTTGTAGGTAAAAAAAAATGTGTTTACCTACCGAGACATAATCTATATGTGTGGTAATGGAACCAATACAGTTGCGTGTTCCTTAAATGACATCCTTTAATCTGAATGATATATACGTGTCTGGTTAGTTGGTTTTCATTACACGGTGAAAAGAGATTTTTGAGAATAGATTAAAGTTTGCAAAATTTATTATCATATTATCCTTTATGTATTCTAGATTCACATCAAGATTGTACAATAATTAAATATTTAAAGTTCCTTTTTTTGGCTTTCTCGAATTGCATAATCTGTCTTGACTACACATGGATTCATATGACATGAAGTGAACAACTAAACAAAAAATATACTTTAAAAATGTTAAATTTCGTAATTTGCAAGATCAACTGATACCTAACAAAGAGATGCATTTGATAATTGAAATCAAGTAATTTCACCTCAGTAAGATAAACACCATTAGCTAAATTTAATAATGTTTTAGAGACTCTCTTACAAATGGGTATGTTTAAATGGTGCAAGGCCCTGAGTTTATGAGAGGATCTTTGTCATGATAACTTTAGACATTTATGCATTTCATCTCTAAATTCAGGAATTCCATGAAGAGGTCACTAGTAAAAATAATGACGTGGAGAGGTTAACAAAGATCCTGACACTAGAACCAAAATCTCCAGGACGTCATTATGGCAGGTAAGTGCCCCCCTTCCCCACCAAAAAAAGTTAAACCATCATATTACTGTACTTTCTCTTTAGACGCATGCTTATGCCCCCCTTTCCCACCAAAAAAAGTTAAACCATCATATTACTGTACTTTCTTTTTAGACGCATACTTATGCTCTCCAACAGAACGCATCACTTTTTACTGTGCGCAATGACGTCTATTTGCTTTCCACAAAAATACATGTACATCAATTTTAATCTCTGCAATTACATTCCTTTCTTGCAATCCACAGCAACATGCGACTGAATGATCTGGACGGTTACAACCCACGCGTGCTCACTCTACAGAACAAGTGGAGGACGGTATGGCGCATGTCTGTAGACCGGAAGAAAGCTTTACAAGATGCTCTAGACACTTTACAAGAGGTAAAAAGTCGACATTGTCACGGAAAATTTACATTATATCGGATATAGAATTAGATCTTTTCACTCCATGATCATTTCATTTTCATAGTTGGAGGGATTGAAGACCTTTGACTTCGAAGTCTGGAAGACAAAGTATTTGAACTGGATAAAGGCCAAGAAGTTACGAATAACTGATTTCTTCCGACGACAGGACAAGGATGGAGATGGCTTTTTATCTCGTGATGAATTTGTCAATGGAATGTTACAAACTCGTACGTCTACAGATAAAATTTTTGAGGCATTTTTAAATTTAAAAAAAAAATATCTATATTGGTAACTATGATAATCTAGCTATCCGAGAAAAACAATGCTCGCCAGGCTAAAAGAGCTGAAATTAATTAAAATTTCACGATACATCACATTCTACCAAAGATTTTCAATTCAATGTTTCTTCATGTATGGTAAATGTCGTTCTTATCTAGTAATAAAATAATTGCCTAGTCTTTTGAAAATAATAAAAGATATATTATACGAATACAGTATTGAAATGAGGGACTTACATTCCACATTAACTAGCTATTATTTGTATTAAGTGTTGATCTCAATTTTTTGCTTGAACTGAACCAAAAATAATGCTAGCATTTTCATTGCATGGACGTCATAAATAACACTCCACAGTAAAGTAAGCAAAAATATTTTTTCTAAGATACGGATTTTTTGCCAAAGAGAGCCTGGAAAATATCCATTTATAAAGTAAATGATAATGATGTAAATATTAAACCATGTATCTTTTATTTTTTTCAGATTTCCCGACAAATAAAACTGAGCTTCATGCTGTTTTTGACATGTTTGCAAAAACAAACAGACATTTCATAGAATATAAAGATTTTATTGAAGCCATGAAACCCGTTAGACATGTAAGTATTCTAACTTATCAACTAATAAATGGTAATTAATCTTTGTCATATTAGTAAAAATTGTTAATTTTTATTATAATTTTCAACAAATCTATATCTAGACTTCTGTTACAGCAAAAGACTCGATTGATGAGTGGAAAGAGGCAAATGACGGACGCGGAACTTATTCACGATGATATAGAAAAAGAAATCTCTCAATGTCAGTGCAGGAATCCATTCCGTGCGGAGATGATTGACGAAGGCAAATACAGAGTAAGGGAGACTATCTGTTCTATCAGAACTCATCTGACTCAAGTGAAATTTAAACTTTCAACCATTGTATGAAATGTTCAGTAATAAAGGGTTTTTGCACTTTGCAATATTTTAAGCTATTTTATTTCTCTTTCACTTTCTGCAACGCTATGAAAGGATAAGGGAATCAATAGGCCTAGATTTATTGTATATCAAGCAGGATGTCAAGTAAATATCTGCACCCCTTTTTCAAGATTTTGCACTTATGTTTGTGGTGGACATTTTTTGGGTGTTTGCATGTCATTCAGCTGTTACTTTGCTTCAGCAACTTTCTTAGTAAATTTATTCCATAATGCGTTTTGTGTATTTTTTTCCGTTTAGTTTGGAGAAAAACAGAACATTCGATTGGTGCGATTCTTGAACAGTACAGTGATGGTCCGTGTTGGAGGAGGATGGGTCACTTTGGATGAGTTCCTGGAAACCAATGACCCATGTCGAGGTAAAACTTTTAAAATAGTATGATGGAAGATTATCATTTTATCCACAAACCTTATTTGGACACACATTTTCGTTGACATTTATCTCTTGGAGTAAGAAGAATTTAAATTTATGATATTCATGTAATTCATTCTATCAATTTCGTTTTTTTATTGTATCGTATTCTGCTTCACCTTCCACGCTCTTTAAATATATATGTATATTTATTTGTGCACATTATGAAAACCAGAACACCAGATATAGTAATCTGACTCTGGTCGCGTACTATATATACACAGCCCGACTTTGGATGCTGGCTTTCTCTGTTTTCTGTTCAGCTTTCTATGTCTCTGTTTCTCAGGACACACCATATATACTTATTCGACCAATAGTAAGTAAGGTCTTTTAAAGGCTTGGGAATGAATCTCTACTTCCGGTCATCATGCACTAGGGCATTGGTGTAATAGGTGAAAGTGTTCAAGGGTCAACTAAAACAAACTCTACTACGGGCATGCTGGGTGTATGTTGTATGTATTCTAACATTTATTTATTATAGCTAAAGGAAGAACAAACTATGATCTTAGAGACACATTGTCACCAAACGGAAACTCAACTTTCCGGCCCCGCAGGGGCAGTGGAACATACGGGTATCGATCAAAATTAAACGACACCGGATATGCATCCTCTACGTCTTCAGGTATTACGAATCACGTGCAACACTTGGATTTCTTTAAGTCACAAACAATCCACTTTTGGAAGCAGTCACAGGATAGACAGCTTTTTGATGTTTTGCTAGAGCGTTGTGTTTATACGCATTTGCAGTGTCACCTTTATTTATCATGATCCAAAAACCAATACCAATATATATATATTTATACAATTTAATATTTTTTCTAACTTATCCAACATCTAAAAAGATTTTACTAATATCATTATATGAATTATTATGCATGCTTTAATTGAATCATACAGAATATTCAAACTAATAATTGTATTAATATGCATTTACATTGAAAATTCTCACTATACTTACAAGTTAAAAAACTGATTGTCTGATGATTTAAAGCTGAAGAAAACATGTTTGTGAATTGCAGTTGATAGTGCTAAATCAAGATAGATAGTGCTAGTTTCTTTGGAAAGATTATGTTTAAACATTGAAGACCTCGACCAAAAATTGGGGGGAAAAATCCATTAACACCACTCTCATCACACAATCATTATTCAAACACTAAAATGTGTTTTTATCATATAAGACTGGAACTCTTCGGGTTTTGGCATCATGAAAATGTATTTTTTATCGTAAAGTTTACAGTAAAACACAAAAGTCGTTTAAAAATATGAACACTCAAGAACAAAACCCGAGGAGATCAGAAAGGCCCCTAGGTAGTTTAAAGAGGGACACACAATTCACGTATCATTCTTTTATCAGCTGGCAGTTCCGGAGATAACTCGCTCAGAAGAAGTAGGGTGACGTCATCAATGGTAAATCTGTCGGGCACTGGTGGTGCCCCATCCCGGAACACAATGCGAAAATCTTCCGATTTTGGCGGTAGGTAGTCCGTATTGTGTGTCTACCAACGTCCACCGCTTCTCCAATGTGTTCGCCATTTTAAGTTCCCTCAAAAATATTTTGTAATGAGCTGAATCAAATATAATTGCATTTTGTTATATTTGGTGGATGGTTTACTAAGTTCTTTTGTTAACGCATGTTAAAATTTGAAAAAGTTTTATTTTTGCAAGCATTGGCACGCACCTTGTGTAATGTTTGTTGGGGAAGGACACTAACTTAATTTGAAAACAATACTTATCTGGATTTTGTTACACGAAAAACACTTTTATTGCGTAGAGCTATTCCAGTAACTGATTTAGTTATTTTGCTACGTAGACAGAAATTGGCTATATTTTATTTGTAATATATAATTTCTAATATATGTACGTATAGTTGGTATACTTCATGTTGTATTCTCTCGAATATTTATTTATATCAGACCATCAACAATAGTTATATTTTTTATTAATTCAGCATTTACATGTACATTGATCTCTGCTGAGCATAAATTTGTACTCTTTTTTTAGGATCACATGTGTATGACTGTTGTCATTGAAGATTCGTTGATATTTCGATTTAAATATTTTATAATTTTTTTCCATATTTAGGTTCAACGGGCAGTTTACAGAGAACTAAGCGTTTAAGTAATTCATCTTCTAATATAACGAACAACCAATCAAAGTCTCGCTTGCCGCCATCTACACCTACTAGGGGCATGAACTCTTCCTACAGCTCCCCTCGGACTTCACAATCCCCTTCGCCATACTCCCGCTCTAAAACTCCACAACCGACTCCCACATATGTGCCACGATCAAACACTCCTACTTCAAGGCCATCTACGGGCACTCCACGAACACCCATGACTCCTAAAACATCAACTCCAGTTCGATCAGGGAGGACAACTCCCACATATAGCGCTAGCGGAAGAGTCACTCCTTCCGGAAGAACCACGCCTTCAGGTCGGACAACACCAACTATGCAAAATGGTCAAAGTGCGAATACAATAAGACGTCTTCCATCAACACCAAAGGGTCCGAGATGATCCGAAAGTTAAAATTAGATCTTATGATATTATTTTTTACATATAGTTGTTCGATTTGCAAGATGTCAAGGTATACTATGTAATGAATCAGCGTCTAGATATTATGGTACTATAGAGCGTCATTACACGTACCTGTACAATCCTTTAAATGCGCGGTACGTAGTAAACCTTGTATTCATTGTCACTGTCTCCATTCCATATCAAGGGACCAATTCAACTCTACCAAGCTTTATAATACACACCATATGACAATGCTGTACATCTGAAGATCAAATATCTAAATTTCAGAGCAAATTTTGATTTACTAGTATTTTTTTGTATTTAGCATTTATTTAAATTGGGCTGCTCGTTATAAATGCAATTTCTTTGTTTTGAATCACAATTCTAATCAAAATTTCGTTGCTGAATTTAAGAGTATATTTTTCTATAAAGAAATCACACACACCAGCTTTTAACGTTGCATGAGAAATCACTAAAATTGATATTTTTATATGAAGAGAGATTGAATGTTTTTTTATTGTACATAAACTTTCATTTTCATTTGTCATCATCATTAATAATCTTATTATGCGAGTACACTTTAATCAGGGGGAGAGAGGAGTGAGTCTGTATATTTGTATGATATATCAGTGAATAAAGAATATCTTAAATATGAATATCATGGAGTTCTTTTTTCGTAATAATGTAATAAGCTGTATATAAAGTATTTATAAGGTAATCTGAGTCACTCGGGTGACTTACTGCTACTCCATGTAAATTGTTCTGGGGTGTGTGTTTTCCGTAATTTTTTGAATACTCTCGGTTTCTTTTCTGGAACAATACGTAAAGGGAGATAACAAATTTGAATTTTTGTCCTCCTCGGTGAGACCTGAGAAATGTTTTTTAAAAAAAAAAGTTATAATTATTGCATTTTTAAAAAAAATTCTTTACTCCCAGATATCTATACGGTACAGGCAAATTTTGAATGTTATGAGTCTTCTACACCAAAATTTTGAAATGCGTTAAGAGTGCAAAGGAAAGGCCTCGGTGTGGGGCTATAAATAAATCGTGTCTTCAAATGTATTTCTTTCTGTTCTATACTCTTGCAAACAATCGTAAGCTCTGACCAGTTGACAGGTAAGAAATGTTACATGCTCATATTTAATACAAACTTGCATTTAACTCTAGTGTCCATCATCTGAATTACAATCATTTGAACAAAATTTCTGTCGATGGAAGGAAAATTTTGTGCGTGTTTTTTGTATTTAGGGGGGGGGGGGGGGGTTCATTGCATTTGTGTTTAAGCGAAAATATAAATATCGTATTGGTTCAAGGAATGAGAGTTATGTTTCTTTGACAGAGGTTTTACATGGAATGCTTCATACTTTGATTCCTTGTTTCCCTGTTCACAGTATATTTAAGGAAAGATCAAGTAACTGAGTTAACACTGTGCTGCTAGATCCATTTTGACGTCATAATTATTTCCATGTCTTTTACGGCTTAGTTGAATTATGTAGAAAAAAGCATTTTCGTGGCATTCATTTGAAACAGTGTAAAAATCCTTTGTTCGATTTTATGAGGGTAAGAACATATAATTTACCCTTTTTTCTGAAAGAATGACGTTAATCTAGACTCCTTTCATTTATCTGATATGAAAATTATGGCCTGATACACGTTCTTTAACCAACCAATACTTCCCTTGGGTACCGATAATTTTAACCTTGACTTTAAGTTTGACCTATTTTTAAGAAACTTTAACCTTTGCCGTAACTTTTGAATGCTTGGTGCCACTCTCTACCATCGGCTCATACATTCACCTCTGTCGTTGGCTCGCATATATCACAGTGATAAGCACGAGAAATAGTGCGTTTGTTTTAATTCATTATAAGTATATGTCTGCGTTAATGATAGTCCTTAGAGATCAATATATACTAAATAGATCTAAAACAATTAGTTTAATTTGAAATAACCCTTGAAATGTTATGTATTTTACGTTATGTCAAAAATCTTTACGCGAGCCGATTGCAGAGGTGTCTAAAAGAGAGGAACGAACGACAACTCTGTATAGGAGATTGGCTTGGTGCTAGGGCTTTTATATTTCACTTGTGTATTCCTTGTGACAAGTCCTTCCCTATGGTACCAACCTTTGACCTTGGAGTTTGACTTACTTTTGAAAAAAATTAACCTTGGCCATAATAGTTGGTGCCAGGGCTTTCATAATTCACATGTATTTTCCTTGTGACAAAACCTTCCCTTGGCTACCAACAATTTTGATTTGTTTACCCTGACCTAGGGAGTTTGACTTGCATGTTTGAATCTTTAACCCTCGCCATGAACTGCCAAACGGGGAAATCAGTGTTTCACAAACACATCTTGTTTTGATTTTGTATTTAGCTTTATGATAAATTTGATTGTTTGTTATAATGCAATTATTTTTTTCTAAATCTTAATTAAATCATAATTCTAATCAAAATTTTGTTGCTGAAATTTAAGAGTATACATTTGTATTTTAAAAAACAAAACAAAACTCATGCACCATCTTTTCACGTTGTTCGAGAAATGAAGCATATTAACTAGAAATTGATACATGTATTTTTACATGAGAGATCGAATGATTTTTTTTTAATTGTACATAAATTATCATTTTTATTTGCCATAGCATCATTATAATTTTATTCTTTTGTCAGGGGGACAGAGTAGTCAGTCTGTTTATTTGTATGCCTCAACAGCGAATAAAGAATTCTAATATCTTTAATATTTTAATATGCGGTATATTTTATTAATGTAAAAATGACTATAAATTGCATATTTATTTCACGTATATTTCACGTAATATAAGTTCAATAACTTTATTATATAGCTAAAACATCTCTCATTGTTTATATTAATTATTTCAATTAAATTTCCAAATTAATAAGAATTAAATTTTCAGTATCTGTATGTAAATTGACGTCTGTCCTGTAAGTGTTCAATATCGCATCATTCCAATGGCCCTACCAAGCGTTATGATTTGCTTATTGAGGTTTTATTGACACTAATACGTACTAAGTTTTTAATTAATAATTTCATTTTTTATGTGAAAATAGACACATCTTACCTAGCTACCACTACCTATCATAAACATGACCGTAGGAACCGGGGGGAGGGGGCACGGGGAGGCCGTGCCCCCCCATAATTTTGCCGATATATAGATTACTATAGTAAACATAGATACTATACGCTTGTGCCCCCTCAATAAAAACGTCAGATTACCTTTTTTTTTTTTTTTTTTGCTTGTCAGGAAATTTTTGGTAGTGCCCCCTCAAATATCAACTGAAAAATGTATGGCTGTCCCCCCCCCCCTTCCCCCAAACTGAAATTGCTTCCTACGTGCCAGATAAATTTGCCTTAAATTTGCAAGGTTGACCAGACGACATTTTTTGCTTACAACGGGGCGTTCGATATTGAACGCTCGTATTTATTAGCTATATAAAAAATGATCTTACCGGAAGATTTGTTTCTTCACCCCTTGATATCTATGTGTAACAGACAGACTGTCTGAAGGTTAATTAATGAATAAATGAACTTTCTACACGAAAACTTTGAAATTCAAGACCTGTGACGCAAAGGTAAGGCCTCAGGGTGAGGCTTAGTAAATCTTATATTGCAATTGTATATTATTTCTTAAAAAATTCCGTTCTTTACTCCTGTAATCATGAATCATAATCTCTGAATAATTGATCGATATGAAATGTAGAAACGTTATATGCTTTTAGATAATACAAATATGCTAACGACTCGAGCGTTCCTTGTATGATATACTCAAATTATATGTCACTGGAATGAAAAATTCGAGATTCTTTCTTTTTAATAACGAAGATATATTCGAAGGATATTCAATAAATATTGCATTTCACGTATCACAGTATCCAGATGGATGCAGAAATTCAGAAGTAGAAAAGGTAGTGTTTAAAAATGGCAGTCATCATGATCAATCGAGATGTGTAGTGACATAGAAAAAAATGGAGATGTTTTGAGGAACAAGATGTCTGAAGAATGATAGATATTATAGGATAAATTTTTATCCGGGGCAGTTCATAGGATTTTGACAAAAGAAAATGAATCTGAAGAAAAATGCTCACAGATCGGTTCCTCGGCTGCTTTTTGTGTTATTCTTATCTGCCTTATTTATTGAATTCCCACGTAAAAATGTCGTATTTGGTTCGATGAATGGGAGTTACGTTTCTTTGAAGAGGTTTTTACATGGATTGCTGAATAGTTTTTAAAACCACATACTTTGCCCTTAAATTTGTGAACACATTTACTGACAATGTTACATTATTCAACTTAGAAATTTTTGTTAATTTACTTTTACCTCCATCCGAGGCACTTTCTTCAGATAATTTTTTACCCTAGTATAATATTTAATAACACAAAGTATCTTACATTCTTACTCCGAATTCCATGGAGTATTCCCCGCTTCTCAGAATCCCAGTCAGTTACCCCTTTATAGAAAACGCACTAACGAACAATCTTCTACGATAGTTTATCATGGCTGTCGCGTCTTCGTTTTCTTTTATCTTCGTAAAGAAATCTGCTCGCCGACTTTTTTTGTTTCCTGTACTCTTAAAATGTACGATCAAGAGACGAACAATATTCGAAAAGTCTGTGAAGAATATAATATGTAATAGAATTCTGTATATTTATGGAATCCCAGACAGAGAGAAATGGTTTGACTTTAGCGTCGATACTCATTATTTCATTGAAAAAATGATTGAAAAAAGATAGTAACAAAGCTGTAATACATGTTATAATGCTGCTTTAAAATGAGGTAAACTTGTAACTGTAATTTACGACATGTTTTAGCATTAAGAATTTAATATCAGTAGTATAGGAGGAGTAATAGATAAGAGATGGGTACCCCCAAGTGTTATGGACGTACGGGCGGAACGAAGTACACCTCCTTCACTATATACCCCCGCTATTCAAGTGGGGGGTATAATAAAACTACGTACATGTACAAAGATTCTTCGTTCTGATATACGTATATTGTTGTTATAAGAAATGTTTATTTACTATGTTGATTCCCTGCTGCATTTTGATACAATACTCTCAGTACAACAAGAACCAACATAGAGAATAATGAAAGCAACACTTGTTCTGATAAATTCTAATGTGCAGAATATGCATGCTTAAGTACCTTAATGATAATAATGATAAAAATAACCGACGATACATATTTGAAATCAAGTTGCAAAAGCTTACATAGCATTTTTTTTTATTTAGAAAGTTTCATACAAGTGGCAATTTTGTTACTTCATGCAGACAATTTTAACTTGTAACTGACCCAAGAAGAATATCCGTTTTTAATCTTAAAAATACTTTAGAAAGGGACGTCTACGTATATAGTTAAGCTTTAATGTAAGAAAATATTTAAAAATGGTTAACCAATAATTTGTATTTAAATCAAGCGACCCGAATATTAACCAAAACAATTTGCCTGTAGATATACATGTAAATCTTGTTTTTGTAATGCATACGTTACTAGATTTAACTTTGGTCCGTTTCACAGAAGTATCAAATATCGGAGCTGATGGATTACCAAAAATAAAAACAAAAATGAAACAAAGGTCACCTGAAGCTAAATCCTACTATTTTTATCAACTCTTAAAATTTATATAAAAATCTGTGTCAAAAGATACAAAGAGACAGCAATAACCTTTTAGTATTAAAAGAATATAATGTTAATATGCAATCATCCTCATGTTTTGAATCAAAGAATTGTCTACTTTGTAAGACTGGGCCGCAATACTTCGTGGTCATACCGGTAATTTTGCAAAGGAAGTGAGTAGGGGAACTCCTCTCAAGAAATGCACGGTCATATATGGTTAAATTTTATCAGGTAGATTTCATTTTTAACTTTTGAGAGACAGCCCATTTACCGTGAACTAAGTCCTATCTGGAGCAGACTTGCATGGGTGATGCATCTAGGCAAGCCTTGGATGTTTTGACATACTTTTTTTATGCTTGAAAACTTAATGCTTTTGGAGGCGGTCTATTACCAGGTACTAGTAACTGTTACATAGGAACATATAGGCTATTTTTCTCCAAAAGATTTTAGTGGGGACAAGGTTTTATATCGGAATAAATGGAGGGAGGGGGCTTTCAACATTTTCTGCTAAAGAACAGCTGGGCTTTAGTTAATCATATCTAGTGTGGGGCTTAATGGAAAAAAAGAAGTATATATAAAAATGCATTCTTTACTAATTTTAGCAGGCAAACTGATTCCGTGATTATATTGTTTACTTAGTCTTCTACCAAAATATGAAATTCATGGTCCCCTGGGACCTGGTTCATGCACAAGGTAGGGTTTAGTTTGTCATATGTTGAAAATATATACTGAATTTTTGAAAATCTTTTTTTTTTTCATTGACATAAAAGTAAGAGTATATAAGAATATAGGGCATAAGAGTAAAGCCCTTTACCAAAATTGTAAAATGCATGTGCTATGGGTCCATCTTTCAGGCCCCAGGGCTGGGCTAAGGTGGTCGTCTTATGATCTATTGAACATACATTTCATCAAAATTTTCATTTAGACATAGACATTTAGCAGGAAAAAAATGTTTGCATGATTATAATTAACACTTGGCCCTCATCAAAAATGGTAAAATTCAAGGGCTCATGGCTCATGGTTACGGTATTAGGACGGTCTTAGATGGTCATGCATTGAAAACTCAACCTAAAAATTAATTGTCAAATACAAATTTAAATTGAAAAATTTTAAATTTTGTAGTGGACAATGTATTAAAATTTATCATATATTGCACCTTATCTTCTTTACTCCTAAACTTCCTTTTCTTTTTTTGAAACGACCTGCAAGAAAGTGATGATTATAGAGTTCTCATCTTTACATGATGCCATAGTTTCAGTTCCATGATGGTCTAAGGTGGTCATAGACTGAAACCTAGTACGTTACATGTACATACGTAATCTTCTAGAGCCATGGACCTCTTGTTTGTTTGTTTTTAATCCAATATTGAAATTAGGAAATAATGGTAAAATGTGAACGACTGTTAGTTAAGTAAATAATAATGGTGTTTGTATTAAGAACATATATATAAGCTTACATCTTATCTTTTTAAACAATTCCGATAATGATGATTAGGCATTGACGCAATCTTGAAGCAGATTATTTTAAGCTTTGACAGGTGCTATAAAAATTCCTGTTAAATGTCAACAGATAACAATCTCAGATTCAAATTGCAAGATAAAAATTTAAACCAATAGGTGTGTGTCTATTCTAATGTCATTTCCAGTCTTAATCATTGACGACATTCTGGTAATTCATTTACCAAAACTGTTTTTGCATTACTTAATGAACCGATGAACTGATGGAGTCACAATAGGCTGAAAAACTCCAAAAATATAGAAGGAATCAAACGACATTAATCAGATTCATATTTGCATGACTGCAATTTAAGGGTATTGAGACCTGACCGTTCTGGTTCATTGTTTCAGAATCGCACGTGGATCGGAGTGTGCATCTAGGAATTGTTAGATAAGTGCTATGAACTGATAAGTTGAGAAATATCAAAACAACTTCAGACAACTGTTACAAAAATAGTTTTTAATTATAAATTACGATAATTTTTAGAGAAAAACGGTAAGGTATGGGTCATGGAGGGCATAGACAGAACAACTGATTGGCGTCAATATTTTTGAATTTTTGCTATTCAACTTCAATTTTTTTTTTTTTTTTTTTTTTTGACAAATTCGTTTTCGAAGCTTCATTTCTCTCATTAAATATAAACTGACCTAAATCTTTTGAATTTTTATCAGTTAAACTAAGTAATTTCCTGAAGGCGTGACACTGCTAGTTAAGTACATGTACGAGTAATAAAGAATTGTCACGTTATTTTTTTTCAGATAATTTAGTTATCAGAAAAAAACAGGATATTTGAATCACGACGTTTTTGACGTGTTAAGTGTATTAAAAATCCTCCGTATTATTTTCTTTCATACAACATAGTTAGCACTGAAAATAAAGAGAAACTTCTAAAATAAAATTCAAAAATTTATTTTAGCTGACAATTTATAAAAAGGAGCCGGATTTAATAGAAAACTTTTGCTGTCAAACGATTGATTCAATTACCATGTATCTAGTAATTATGAAAAATGTTGATCTAAAAAGACAAAGGTAATACAATTCATTTCGGACTATTTTCTCTCTCTTTCCTCTAAATCACGTTCAATAAATAGACCAAGAGATTTTAATATCATTAAAAAACATCAGCAAAAGCGAGGTTTGATGCAATTTAATCAAGATAAGGAAATCATATATCCATATTCCAATTCTGATTCCATCGATATTGCACTAAAAAAATATACCACCGAAATATGGCGCCTTTATCGCCGACATCTGTGTACCTCCTAGTACCAATCAGTTAAAGAAAATCTTGTAAGGATTTTTTGTTCAGGATTCATAGTCTTGAACTGCACCACTAGACAAATCTGACTGTAAGAATTAAAGACTTAAAAAAATGTAGTTATCTTTCTTGAATATCAATCAAAAAAATATTTGTAACTTTTTAATAACTCAAGGTTCCATAGATCAACATCGGGGACACCGTTAATTGCTCAGATTGCGTAATCTGATATATCTGCTATGATCGTATGGCATATGAATGTAGAACTGTTCTATCATTTTTATTACTTTTCTTAATATACCAATAACCAATCTTATATTCTTCCTTTTAAAAATCAATATGCTTTGGTCAAGATCAAGAACATTCATGCTTCAAAATGAATGCGTCCTCTATTATGCACTTTTAAGAACTAAGTGTATTGCATATTCTTTCAAATTGTGAATACAAAAAGTTTGGCAAAAGAATAAAAAAATCACATGGAAATTTTTGAAATCGTACGATAATGAAGAGAACACATGCACTCGAGTAAAGATTTAAGAACATGTCTTTCCTCTCACTACTTTAATCATATTTCCCTAGATCAGATAGTTGCATGTAGCGCTTTCCGTGTACTTTTTAATAGACAGAAAATTTTAAAACTTCTAACAGTGTATAAATTTTAAAATTTAGCTTATGAAAATTCCTTTTTTACTACACCGAAAATTTTGGGTTTAGATCATAAATAAGATGAAAATTTCATCATTAACAATTTCTTTAATTACGTCCAGAGGAGAGGTAATAAAATTCGATGTGATTGTGTAAAGACTATCGCTAAGTATATTTTTACCATCAAAAATCACATAATCCTTATTTCTTTTATCTAATTTTTGGTGAGAAAACTTCCTGTCACAAAATGCAATCCATTTTTAACTCAACCCATTTTTTTCTAATAGGATTTGTGACACTATAAACAGAAAGTATAGATATACGATTTTATAATTAAATATGGAATGTGACTTTGCAAACTTAAAAGCCCTGACCAATTTTGAAGTTGAACTCTGACATACAGTGCAAGTAGCAAAGCCAATTCTGTTACAAGGTATCAAAAATTTAAGAGTGTGCATGATGCCTGAGTGGTTGTAATACTAACTAGTAATATACAGGTTAAAATTGCTAACTATGCCGGGTTCCCATTATAGAATCAAATGTGATAATAATTGTCTTATTGGGTATTTATCTTTTCATTTCATCAAATGCTAATTTTTTCTCTTCAATGCATATGTTTTCTAGTGATAACTATCACATTTTTGGGGGCAAAAATATTCCTACACAGTGTTATTTTTAATTTGTGTAGTCCCATTTTTGCGATTCTCCCTGTGGTTTTTTTAATGCATATGTCAAATTACTGGTGATAATTTTATGCAATAAAATGTTCGCTAAGAAATCAAAAATCGAATATCGCAAAAATACCCGTTACATGTATATGGTATAACTGTATCAGTTTTGATCTTAGTATAAACATTATCCTCTGTAAGCACTAAATATTTCGTGTATCAAAATTTGATAGAATTGTCACTCTTTATTTAAGGTATACAAAATGTAGTCCTGCTATTGTAATTGTTGCTTGTTAAAGAAGACTAAAGATTGAGTAGAAAAGTAGAGAATGGATGGTGAGTCTTCATCTATTGATAAGTGAAGGTAAATATTTTGATATGGAAAAAAAGAAGAAAAAAGTTTGTTTTATTCTGCCTTGCTTTTTTTCTATTCTTATTCACTGTACTAATAATTCTAATGTAGGACAAAGGTATCCCATTTAACAGTACCAAGGCTGCTAGGTGGATTATCATTATTATTTATTTCAGAAAATTTACCAAACGTGAATGGATAAACAACATATTTAACAAGATGTGTTTGTAAAACACTGATGCCCCCGTATGGCAGCTTATGGCGAAGGTTAAAGTTTCTCAAATGCAAGTCAAAATCCAGGCCAAAAGATAAAAAATGTTTAAATTTGAAAGCCCTAGCTGCAACTGTTCAAAAGTTATGGCGAAGGTTAAAGTTTTTTAAAAGTAAGTAAAACATCAAGGTCAAGGTCAAAGTTGTTGGTCTTGTCACAAGGATTACATATGTGAAGTATGAAAGCCCTAGCATCAACCATTCAAAAGTTATGGCCAAGGTTAAAGTTTTTCAAAAGTAGGTCAAACTCCTAGGCCAAGGTCAAAAGGTCAAAGTGGTTGGTATCCAGAGGAAGGTCTTGTCACAAGGAATACACATGTGAAGTTAGAAACCCCCAAGCACCAACTGTTCAAAAGTTATGGCCAAGGTTAAAGTTTTTCAAAAGTAGGTCAAACTCCAAGGTCAAGGTCAAAAGGTCAAAATTGTTGGTATCCAGAGGAAGGCCTTGTCAGAAAGAATACACATGTGAAGTTTGAAACCCCAAGCAACAACTGTTCAGAAGTTATGGCCAAGGTTAAAGTCTCATAAAATTTTGCAAAAGTGGGTCAAACTCCAAGGTCAAGGTCAAAAGGTTAAATATGATGGTACCCAAAGAAAGGTCTTGTCACAAGGAATACACATGTGAAATATGAAAGTCATAGGTCCAACCAATCAAAAGTTATGGGCAAGGTTAAAGTTGATAACAGACAGACAGACAAACAGACAAACAGATAAGCAGACGAACAGACAGACAAGACAAAAACAATATACCCCCGGATCTTTCGATCCGGGGGCATAATAAAAAAACATTAGCTGAAGATATTCTTTATTGCTTATGAAATACCATGATGTCATACATATAAAACTATGATTTAATAAATAAATATGTGGCTTCTCTGATAAGAATTTTTGGTAGAAATTTCTGTATTTTAAAATATAAATGTACCTTATGTTGATGTGTAAAGGACAGTATTTTTATTTAGAGACTTTAAATTGAGAATTCATTCATACGAAATGGTGTGTTTCAGTTTACATTTAGAAAACAATTTCCATGCATGACAGATTTCACTTTATCTTATTAATATTTTTCTCTCTCCTGGGTCAAATTGTCTTTGATTTTGATGACATTATTTATTTTACGTGCATTCTTTAAAAGTGTTTCGAGTTGAAAATCCAGTTGTGTGTACATAAAAATTTTGACACCTTCGACAGAAAATTATATTGATAGGGCACCCCACGAAGTTGCTAATATTGTTAAAAAGACTGATATTACATTATGAATATATGGAATACAGAGGGCGTGATATAGAACTACTAACCTACATTTTTTTTTCGTGGAATAATTCTTTATGATTATATACAATTTGTAAAATACATGTAATTATAACTCAGCGTTTTTCTATTTGACAAACTTATTGAGGACTTTCAGATACAACAAGCACAAAACACTTACAAGATATAGCTATTGAATTTAACAATGAATGTATTTTAAGTTGTATAATTCTTTTATAAAAGAATGAAACATGCATGCAACCGTGATATTTTAGGGGCAATCCGGGTACATTTGCACATCAGGTAATTCTGGGCATGAAAATACACGAAGAACATAGACTTGAAAACAAGAGGTTCATGAGCCACAACGTTCACCCGAGAAACTTCGGCCCTGCATGCTGTTCTTCTGCAGAAGATTTTTAAAAGAGTTTTTGATCGTATTTATTCTTATGCAAAATTTGAACCCACAATGGGACCTCACCTTAGCTCCAAGTACTCATGACTTTACAAAACTTGACATGGCTTGCTGATCTTGTTTTTCCTCTGCATTATGTACTAGTATCTCTTATTGTGGCCCCAACCGACCCTGGAGCCATGGTTAGAACAATATTGAATCTGGACTCCCTGAAAATGCCTATATATTAATTTCATTAATCACTGGCCAGTGGTTCTTGTAGAGAATATTTTCTCAGATTTTTTTTCCTGTATATATTCCAAGGTAAAATTTTGGTCCCATCCGATCCCTATGGGACAATGATTGAACAATTTAGAATTTTCACATGAAGTTTTCATTTAAGCACTGCCTTTGCTGATCCAGTGGTTCTTAAGAAGCACATTTAAAAAAATGCCATCAATTTTCACTATTTCTTAAATATCTCAGCCTTTAAGAGGGCGTGGTCTTTAATTTGAGTTTTGTTGTAATTGACCCAGTGGTTCTAGAGAAGGAATTAAAAAGTGTTAAGATTACAGATGGACAGAGGGACGAATAGACAGACAACGGCTGATGGCTCATAGCTGATTGCTTAGTCGAGTTGAAAATGACGCATGTTTTGAGGAAGTCAACAAATCTCAAATGACAATCGTGCGTCCTTCTTTCAAATTTCAATTTATTTAGTTAGCGTGGAGCGTGAATGGAAGATATTTGAAAATGATAAATTCAAATGAATCCTCTTCCATACGATTAAGTGTCATGTTCGACAAATTTTCTTTTTTTTTTTCGGTTTTTGTTTTTTAAAAGCTCAAGTGATTTTTCCTGATCACATTTCGGCAGTCAAGCGTGCGTTTGTAAACTTTCAACATTTCGACTTATTTTCCAGAATCACAGGGCCAACTTCAACCAAACTTGGCACAAAACACCCTTGGGCAAAGGGAAGTTAAGTTTATTCAAGTGAAGGGCCAAGTCTTCTTAAACGGGGAGATGATCAAGAAATGGCAAAATAGGAGGGTATCTTAAATAATATTTTCATGACCACGTGACCAGAAAAGATAAAACTTATGTGACGGCTTTGTGACATAATTTAGATTCAAGTTTATACAAATCGTGACCTCAGGGGGTAGGGTAGAGCCACAGTAGAGGATCAAACTTTTATACAGAAATATATTGGGGAAAAAACTTTTAAGATTTTCTTTGTAAGAACAGTAAGGTCATGAGCAATCTCAATATGCAAAGACCCTAAAGTAGTGTAGATTAAATCTTGGCCCCATGGGTAGGGTGGGGCCACAATAAGAAATCAAATTTTAAGTATTAATATATGTTTTAAAAATGGTAAATCGTTGAAGTTTTCTTGTTTAAAATAGCAGGGTCATGATAAGTCACAATAATATGCAATCATCTTTATGGAGTGAATATTCAAGTTTGTTCAATTCATGGTCCCTGGGAGTAGGATGGGGCCACAATAGGAAACCGATTTTTTTTACTGGGAAAAGTTATTAATAAGTCTTCTTGTAAAGAGCGTATTTTCGTAATATCTGTAAATAGAAACACATTTTTGTATGTGTTTAAAGTGTAATGCTAAAATTTGCTTGCAAGAGTTTTTTTTTTTTTTAATTTTTAGAATATTTGCATTGTCAAAGCCATTTATGTCAAATGTTGATACATGATTCAAGTAATTAAACAACAACAGAATTAATTATGATAGCAAATAGAATTTGATATGTGGTTTTGAGGTTTCAAACATGCTCACAAAAAAATGGCATCTTTATTTAAGTCCTCTTCCGTGCTCCAGTTTGCAACCTTTAAATCTTTATGAACTAGATTTTAATTACGTACGCTATGGGAAATGAGGTAAAAGCCACAAAAACGTGATTGTCAATGCATATACTGAGTACATAAAAATCATGATCTGACGAAATGGGATTGTTACAAATGGTTCTGGTGTCTTATTGGAATCTTATTGGTTTTCAAAATTCAAATTATGTTTCTGTAAAGTTCAAGTGGAATTTGAAGTTTGAGTAAATATTTTCCAACGCTAGTTTTTTTTTAAAGAAAAAAGAAATGTATGCTTAAATTCAATCCACATGCTATAGCCTCAGTCGGGATTAATTTGCACATATGAAACAAAACACAGCAAACATGACCCAAAAAACTGCACGTTTTAAACCAAATATTATCTCCTTAAGATCTTTAACTCTTCAACATCTACTTAAGTTTTTATTCTCTGTGAAAGTCAAATGTTTCTTTTATGCAAGAATACAATTACTCAGCACAAAACAAACATAAAGCTACCCAAGCTATTTTGTCTCTTATAAATGCCATTTTCCAAACCAAACAAGGATATGCAATTATGTTTGAATGAAAAGTTCAATAAGTAATCTGAACTGAAAGTACAAGCGTGTTCATTATACCGAAGTGTTTTTCACTGCTTCGTTTAGCTCTACATATGAAGAATGGCTTTGTTTGATTTTTGATACTGATCTTAATTACTCCCAAAGTGATTACGCTTGTTGCTTTGTAATATCTTTTAACATAATTCATATTAAATAGGAATTTCAATATTTCGTACATTAAAAAGATTGAAGGTATCTATATCAAAAACATTTCACAAAGAAATATAGAATTGTTCTTGAATGTTAAAGGTTCATCTCAGAGAGAGAGAGAGATGGGGGCATATTTACTGCATATTGAAAATTTACCAAAAATAATAAAGTGAAATCGAAGCAAAATAAATAAATATACGGAGGGAGGCAGATATAATCTTAATTGATATAATTTTCAAATTTGTACCTTGATCCATCCTGATAGGTGCAATTAGTTTAAACCATATTTTATTTGAAAAATACAAGCAGAAAATACAGATACAGATAAGTAGTACAGAAAAAAAAATCAAAAAGGATTCGGAAACAAGTTTGAAAACTTATACTAATCCGTTTCCTTATTATTATGATTAAGATGACAGACCCTTATTAGATAGTTACATAACACGGTTTGAAGCTGCTTAAAAACTAATATTTGAAAATGACATACATGTTACGTTAGAAATCATATCGATTCACACAAATGAATGACTTTCTAATTATACAGAAGAAGTCTAATGGATTTGTACAATATGTATGTATGAGAGAGAAAAAAGCGACAGAATATGGTTGAATTTATAGGAAAAATAATAAAGAACAAATACAGGAGATTTACAGCAGTAACAGATATTAATTCAGAATTGAGAAGAAAAATAACAATGAGAAAAAATAAATAAAAATGACGCTTGCTACACACACTTAAGAGAATATACACAAGAACATACCCACGGGAGGAGGAGTAGTGAATAGATACTAAGGAAAAACTGATTAAATAAATCTCTTGGTTGCTACAATATATTTTTGGACAGATTTAAAGATTGCAACATTTTCTGCCAGTGGTAGATTTTGGTCACCAAATAATAATATATTGGTGTTGATATAATGTGGAAGTGTGTTTATAAATCTATCTCTGAGATTTTCAAAATAAGGACAATGTAGGAGGAAATGTTCAGAAGTTTCAATCTCGCCACAATTACAGTTTGGGCTGCTGACAATATTTCGAGAAAATAAATGACTTTTTAGTGAGCTACAATCAAGTCGTAGTCTTGTGTGTAATATCTGTTCCTTGCGTTTACCAGTATAATAATATTGAGGGGGTTTATGATTTGCATTGTTGGCATTTAAATAACGTTTTAAATTTGACAACGAAGGGTTTTGTTTGATAGAATCGGGCAATTCGTTCCAGAGCTTGATAGTTGATGGGATGAAGGAGTTACTATAGTGGTCAGTTCTACATTTGACTTGCTTGATGTTACACTTTTGTCTAGTGGAATGATTGTGTATATCTTGATTTTGTGGTGGGACTAGATCCGAAAGGTATTGAGGAGTTTGGTTGTAGAACATTTTGTGGAACTGTATAATTTTATGTTTATATCTCCTATCTTTTAAAGATTCCCAACCGGTCTCCTGATAAAGACTATGAAGACTTGCAAGTTTCGTAGAACCGGTTACTATGCGAGCGGCCTCAATATTGATATGTTCGATTTTATTGACAAGATCACTGGACATATTATCCCATATAACGTCACCATATTCGAGTAGCGGTCTAACGTAACAAAAATACAATTTTTCAAGCGATTTTCTATCAATAAGAAATTTAAGTTTTCTTAGTAGATGAAGACGTTGAGATGCTTTCAGAAGGGTTGATTGTATGTGCAAATCCCAATGGCCATTTTTTGAAAAATGTATTCCAAGGTGTTTGTGACTTTCCACATTTTCGATTAATTGGCTATTCAGATAAAGCGGGGGATGTGTGATTGGAATGCGTTTATTGCTAAATAATAAACATTCGGTTTTTGAGGGGTTGAAATCGACCAACCACTGCTTAGCCCACGCACTTATCTTATCAAGGTCATTGTTTAATATCTGACTGGCTGTGCAAGCATTATCAACTACTATATACAGGGTTGTGTCGTCTGCAAACAATTTAATTACACAATTAATTCCACATACAATATCATTTATGTAAATAAGAAATAACAGAGGACCAAGAATAGATCCCTGGGGTACACCAGCTTTGATGCTACCCCAGGCTGATGAGGTGGAGTTGAGTATTACTCTTTGCTCCCTATTTGTAAGATAACTTTTAAACCATTTAAGCAAATTCCCATTTATCCCTGCAGTTCTTAGTTTGAACAGGAGACCCTCATGCCATACTCTATCAAAGGCTTTACTTATATCACAAAAAACAGCTCTTACTTCTTTTCCGGAATCTAGTGCTTTGCCTATGTCATTAGATATATCAAGTAATTGATTTATTGTAGAGTCACCTGGAATAAAACCTGACTGGTTTGAACAAAAGAAATTATTGTTGGATAAGTATAGATATACACGATTGTAGATACATCTTTCCATTACCTTTCCGGTTATGGAGATAAGTGATATAGGTCTATAATTAGAAACATTATTCCTGTCACCTTTCTTATATATTGGGGTAACGTTTGCTCTTTTCCATTCCATCGGAAATACTGCTTTTTTAAGAGACATATTGAAAAGTTTACATAATGGTAATTTTAATATAGAAGCTGCCTCTTTAAGAAGACGGGGATTAATAAGATCTGGGCCTGTAGCTTTGGAAGTATCTAATGATAGAAGAACTGTTTCGATTTCGGTTGCATCAAGAGTTAAGTCAAATAGTGTTTCGTAATTACTAGAGGAATGTGTATTAGGTAATCTGTTTGAATGATCATCAATTGATGACTGTTTTAGGAAAAAGGTATTTAGTAATTCGGCTTTTTCATTGTCATCTTCATATGTTTTACCTTCGAAAGTAAGAGGAGTATTTGTAAAGGGTTGTTTAGAATTTGAATTTATTAACTTGTTTACAATTTTCCACCATTTTTTTGAATCATTGCACACGTTAATTTCAGATGAGAGCTTACTGTAGTACTCATCTCTGAGTTTTCGGACAAGACCGACACACTGATTACGAGTACTTCTATAGTTTTCCCAGTCATTATCTCTCTTAGTCCGTTTAGCTTTTTTATGGAGACGACGTCTTTTCCGAATGAGTTTTCTTAAAGTGTTGTTGAACCATGGTGGGTCAGATTGCCGAATGATCACTGTTTTATTGGGAATTGACATTTGTGCGCATTCGACTATAATTTTATTTAAATTAGAAACGCTGTTGTCTATGTCTGATTCAATAAGTAAATCATCCCAGTTTACGTTTGCTAAATTTTGTCTGTAGGAAGTGTAGTCACCATTATCAAATAGCCATATTTTCCGTTTGAAACAGTGAGCTTCTAGAGGGGGTTGACTGAGGAGCCCGTAAGTAGGACAATGATATCGAACATACTGGTCTAAGAAACAATCACCAACCGAAGACCTCACCACAAGTGAGGTGTTACTTACAAGTATAATATCAAGAAGTGACGACGAATGCTCAGTGAAGTATGTAGGTTCTTCAATAATTTGAAACATGTTATAAGTCTGTATAATGTTTAATAAACGATCGGCTTGTGTGTTTGGTGAAAGTAGATTGGCATTAAAATCCCCAACGATGATTATTTTTCTTATATTAGTATTGTAAGCTTGATCTATTGAGAATTCAATGTCATCCCATATACTTATAGGTGAACTTGGGGGACGATAAAATGTACCGTATAAATAGATTTGTCCACGAATAACTATTTCAAGCCAGACGCATTCAACCGTGACAGGTTCTAAATCCGATCGACGTTTTGCAAGTATGTGATCTTTGACATACACGGCTACGCCCCCGCCTGTTTTGTTTTTCCTACAGTAACAAAATGGTATTTGGAAATTTTTTAATGAAATGTCCGAAAACGATTCATCGTTGTTTAACCATGTTTCAGTAAATGACAGTATACTATGGTTATGCAGTTCGCTTTCTAAAATGTCTAGCTTGGGTTTTAAGCTTTGAACATTTAAATGTACAAATGATATCCCGGTTGTACCGTCAAAAATTGACGAATATGAGTAAGATGAAGAAAAAGAGCCTTCAGTTGTGTTTGTTGAAGGACCAGGATTTGATTCAATATCTCCTGACAATTTTAGAGTTAGTGCTGACAAGTTGGTAAGCAAGTTAATATTTTTAGAGATATAGGCATATGAAGGCATAGAGAATGGCGCAAAGTACTTATGAGTACGATTTTTTTGTACAACTTTACAATACTCGTTAAGATCGGAAAGTAAGATGATCAACATGATAATTGGAACTCCATTACCTTTAAAGCTTAATATCAAGTTGATACAAATAATTTCAAACACACTTAAATGCAAAATAGAACGTGCAGCTTTTGAATAGTAATTTCCCACCCTGGCTCGATATTGTGCTATTTCAATACCCATATCTTAAGTCACACCTCGACAAAAAACAAAAAAAATGAGAGAGCCAGGGTAAACACTACATGAGCAAGAATATAACCAAAAACATGGGTATGTGGAATCAGCTAAATAGCAAGCGATTTGTAGGCATCTTATAAATGGGTTGTAAAAAACAAAGTCTGAGATAAACCAAACAGAAAAACAAAGAGTATACATGTATATACAGGGGATCATAAGAACAAGCATGATGGGAGTAGTGCAAATGGTTGAGGTGCATGGGAAACTAGCGTGAATTGATTAGAAAGATATGTACCTTAAATATTTTGTTTATATTACATACAAGGGAGTGTTCTAATGGAACAAAAATGTCACAGATCAGAGTTCAGGATTTACATGGTATGACCAAATGGAGTGAGATCCGACTCTTGTTGGATTATGAACACTTTGTCATTTAAGTCACGGATACGAATCTTCCCGTTTGAGGACCAGACTTGTTTGATATGGTGTTTACGGCTGAGCTGCCTCGCAATAAACATGAGTCTATCTCGGTATTTGGTGAGGTCCTCGTTTATCGAAATATTTTTGGTATCGGGATGGTTTTTGAATTTCTCCCAGTTTTTGATTAGCCTGAACTTTAGGTCGACGTTTTTCATCTTGGCGATAATCTGCCTTGGACCATTTCGGTTCTTATTGTTGGGGTTACCGACTCGATGGGATACTTCGATATCATTTGGCTGAAGTGGGATACCTGCCTTTGCTGATGCTTCAAGTAGCAGTGCAATTCAGATATAATACCGAAGTCTGAAGTTCTGTCAGGTTGTGAGAACATGCTTTCACCAGCTGTACATGTAATCACAGAAGACAGAAGTGACGGCGTTAACAAGAACTATAGGCTAGAAAATCTCCAGAATTGTCTCCTTGAAGGGTTATATCACATTTGGACTGACTGAAAGGTGCGTTAAACAACAAAGAGTCCAATTTTGATAGAAACAAGACTTTATTTTAATAGATTTTTCCATATATATATATATATATATATATATATATATATATATATATATATATATATATATGTGTGTGTGTGTGTGTGTGTGTGTGTGTGTGTGTGTGTGTGTGTGTGTTAGTTTAAGAGTTGTTGTAAAATGTGCTTTAAAAATAAAAATTAATATCATTGCAACGTGTATTGGTAACGATCCTCTAATAAAACTAATGTCCAAATAACTGTATCTCACTTCCATTCTCAATGACCGTGTAGTGTAGAGCAGCGCCGCGAGAATTCCATCAGCATCGAAAGCAAGTTTTTTCGACTTGCCTAGATAGCCGAGCGGTTCCTGTACTGCTAGGAGACAGATTCCGTAGGTCGAGAGTTCAACCCCGGGCTGGGGTGAATTTCTTTGTGCTTTCTATATATATATATATATATATATATATATATATATATATATATATATATATATATATATATATATATATATATTCAAAAGGTAGTCACAGATTGATGTCACACAGTATAAATAATTGCAAAAGAAAAAGAAAATACGCATTTTCCAAATTTCAATTCTAGCTTGTTCTGGATTTGCATACACCCTTCTTCAGGTTTACATACGTTTGAACAATATACATGTAATGGCTGATATGAAATATAAACGTACATATTCTAATCACCATTTTTGTTTCATACAAGCTGTTGTATTTAAGCTTATACTATGGTTTTTCTCAGCAACTTAATGAACATTAGAAATTAATATTACAAATATGTCCCTTATTCTTATTCTTAAGCGGTCCTAAATTATCTGGATTTTGTTCAGAATATAAGTATTTCAATTGGACATTTTGCTACAGAAAATCACAGTACTCAATTCGACTTCCCTATTTTTTCTAATGTAGACTATTTTATTTATATTTCTGGAATAATTCTTGATCAAGTTTAATTTTGAAAAAAAAATATTAACATTCATTTTTTTTTAACCTGTTGGCTCTCATAATCTCACAATTTCAATAAATTTGAAATAGATAATGCCGTGTAATTTTGTTTTAGCAGGACTATTCAATTACAAAATATGCTTCAAGGAGTTACTTTAAAAAATATTTAGGTAGAGACTGTAGCATCGCTTAGCCTGAATATCGGAATATTTTGTCAATACTTTATGTGCCTTAGACCTTAGATACATAGCAGGTTCTAGTAAATGTTCCACCAAGCCTCTTTTTTACTCCTCACTAAATTATTTACTGTAATGAAGAAGAAGCTTCAGGATTACTGTACAACAGTATATTTGAGAAGTGGTGTAAATCAGATGTGGATACTTAAAAACTCCAAAGAACTTTTAGAAAATTTGAAATCACAAAATCTTACTAAAATCAATAACATCAAAACTTACGACTTTTCAACACTTTATACAACCATTCCCAATAAATTGAAGTCACCAGCTTTTTGACATCATAAACAGCTGCTTTTTTTAAAATAAAAATGGAACTCGTAAATATACTTACCTTGTCATTGGTCATTTGCAAAATTATTTTGTTAAAAAGCATTCTGATAGTACACACAAGTACTCTGAAGTTGATATTAAAAAGATGCATGAGTTTCTGATTGACAATATCTATGTAGTTTTTGGAGATCAGGTCTTCCAACAATCTGTTGGAATTCCCATGGGTACCAATTGCGCCCCCTTATAAGCAGACCTATTTCTGTATTCATATGAAGAAGAATTTATTCAAAAACTTCTACATGAAAAAGAAAACATTTGCTGTGGCCTTCAACTCGACATTTCGATGTATCGACGACGTATTATTAATTAACAATAGTTACTTTCATTCATATGTCGACTCGATATATCCCGGTGAGCTTGAAAAAAAAAAAACACAACAGATTCTAACACATCTGTTTCATATTTAGATATTTTACTAGAAAAAGACGTTAATGGTAACCTAACAAGAAAGCTTTATGATAAACGTGATGACTTCAACTTTTCAATCGTCAACTTCCCTTACTTACGTAGCAATATACCCTTATTACCTGCACATGGGGTTTATGTCTCTCAGTTGATTCGATACGCAAGAGTTTGCTCTACGTATGAACAATTTCTAAAACGAGGCAAGTTAATGTTAAACAAGTTGATGAAACAAGTATATCAACAGTCTCGTTTGAAGTCATCATTTTGCAAGTTTTACGGTCGATACAACGACCTTGTCAGCACATACAACCTATCGTTGAGTCAAATGCTGACTGATGTTTTTCATACTAATTGTTAGGCTATTATTTATACACTGAATTGTCTACGGATTTTTTCGGTTTTTTTTGGATGATGACAAGGAGCACACGGCGGGTGTGACCGGTCGGCAGGGTATGCTCACTCCTCCATGGCACCTGATCCCACCTTTTGAGGTCCGTGTTTGCTCTGCTCCAAACTGGTATCGTTTCATTGGACTTTAGAGATTGAATATTGTTCGTTATCTTCATATGCCACCTTTTCATATCATGGCCGAGGAACCGGGGGGAGGGGGTTGGGGTGGGGGTTGGGGTGGGGAGAGGGTTGTTTCCAATAATTTTCCAATAGATAGTACACTATAGAAAACAAAGCTTCTTTGTGTTTGTGCCCTTTCAATAATAACGTCTGGTGACCTTATGTTAAAATATGAAAGTTCACAATTCTTCTGAAACTTTTTAATATACAAGTGCTTACATAACAACTGATACATGTAAAAGACCTATTAACTTGCTAAAAGAAACACTAGGTTTCATAAAAAGTATGATAGTTTATTTAACCTATCAAAAATCCCATTACTTAGATATGATTGGCAGAGCAATAGGCTGACACTGTGTTTTATGAAGAGTCTTTTTTATTAAATATCAGACATTACATTGACTTGAATATGATTGGCCGAGCAAGAGACTCTAGGTCTGATAAAGATTTACCAGCACAGAAATACTGAAAATGTACTTTCATGAAATTACCTGTTTTTACGTCCAGATCAACGCACTTTTAATTATTAAAAAAGAAAGTCAGTCTGTCAATTAGTAGTCAATGTCGGTTACAGCTATATATGTTTCAGTTTGTTTTGATTATTCGGGTTTCCCGCATTAATTGCTTCATCTGCGCATGAGCAGTTGTCGGTAACTAGGGAAGAGAAAATCTTACGATCGTTTTTCACTTACGACAATGTGTCGATCTTACGACCACTTTCATGAATAGCTCGTAACTGAAATCCTAAGATTATTGTAAGTTGAGGCCGTAGTCGTAAACTTACGATTTTTTGTTAATAGATGTCCTGATGATGCTTTGAAGCCTGATTTCAATTGACAAAATTTTCTACCCCCCCCCCCCCCTTATGAAAGTACAAAAGCCTGTTAGGATCAATCTATGGAGAAAAAAATTTGAAAAGGCGTTATACCGCCTTTCAAGAGGGCGTAATAACGCGAAAAAGGGTGTAAAAACGCGAAAAAGGCGTTATTACGCTTTCCAACGCCTTTTGAAAAGGCACAATAACGCCTTTTGCAAAGGTAATAACGCCTTTTAAATCTTTTTTCTCCATTGATTGATCCTAATAAGCTTTCGTATGAAAGTAGTTGTAAATAAGAGAAATTAACTTTTTGACACTGGTTTTAAAATTATTAATCCATAATTAATGAACTTAGCATTCAAACAAGTTCTAATAGCCAAATTCCCATTAATATTGAATCAAATGAATGTAATATGTAAACGGAAATTAGTGTTAGTGAGTGTATAGTTCTTACAATATTGAAAAAAATGCTGATTTAGGAACTTTGACGGGAAGGGAGGAGTAAATCGAAAGAATGAGTATTTCTTCTTAAAAATAAAATGTTTAATTCCCACATTTCCTTGCTGGCAAATAATTCAACGGCTGTTTTGAAGGGGGTGGGGGGGGGGGTTGTCACATACGACAAAAGATCAAACCTTTAGTAGGGTCTTAATAATAATTTGGAGGTAACATTTGTTGATATATGTTTTTATACTAGAAATATTACTGAAAATTATAATATAATAATATGTTACTCAGGATCCTACTTAAAGCCCCCCTTTTTCTGACGTTATATAATCTCTCCCCCGTCAAAAAAAGCTATTGAATTATTTGCCTGCAGGGAAATGTGAGATTCGCATTTAAGAAGAAATAATCCTTTCTCCTATTTATTCCTGTTTACACCGTTCAAAAATTCCTGAATCCGCCAATTTTTGTTATTTTTGTAAAATTCTTGCTATCATAGGATTTATTCAAGCATGCGTATTAAAGATAACAAAGCAGGCAATATCATCTATGAACAGTGGCAGTTGGCATTAAGCACTGCGCAATTGACAGTAAGCAGTTGGCAGTAAGCAGTAAGCAGTTGGCAGAAAGCAGTTGGCTGTCGTATATGGAATTCCATACCCTGGCATATTTATTGTAGCTGTGACTTGTTTTTTTTTTTTTAAATATATCATCCATAGGTTTTGAAAATATTCACAAATAATGTGTTTTATTTTCATGAATAATTTTTTAGTAAAAAAAAAAAGTTCAGATTCCTTTTGTTTTCATATTTTATTTCATATTTGAGCTGATATCGACCTTTAATGCTGGAACCATAGTTTAAAGGGGATGTCTTAAAGATGTATGAAGTAAAATTTTGATGTGGCATTCCTCCTTAAATTCTTCCCTCAGACTTAAAATTGTATGCTTATTTCAAGTGTTTAACGATTTATAAACTTTATCTATATAATGTTATGTACATGTAGATTTAGGAGGATGCCTATGCGCGACAGAGGCAACTTTGTAACAATTTTTTAAGTCCACAATTTGCTTGACTCTTTTTTTTATTGAATGGCTCTATTACTTAAGTGAATGATTTTAATTTCCCCAGAAGCTTTGCTAGGACCTGTTATAAGGTGATTATTTACTCAAATTACGTTGATAGCCCAACGGTTATCATTTAACAATTGTCCATTCAAAACCGTTAAGTGGACTTCTATGGTTAGCAGAGTAGAAGCATGCAACAAGTAAAGAGTACAGTTTTATTAACAGTACGTATTTGAACTAACACCAAACGAACATTTATATGCAATAAGAAAATATGAAATACCGGGTAATGCGTAGAACTACGAGTGAGTCATGATGCAAGTATATTTTGGTTAAAATTGAACGCAACGACACGATGTTTGAACAAGACAAAAATTATAAAAATATAGTAAACTGAAAGCATACAAGGAAAAGGATATAGTGAATGTGAAACCCTTATTACATACTAGATCAAATAAAGGATGTATATAGACCTCCTCTCTGAAAGTGGATAATTTAGGGCATTAACCGCAGATCTATTTTTCATAACGGTACAACAAATAATATCCAACTTAAATTTCAATGTATGTTGACATATGTTCCTTGCATGTAAGTAAGTATATAAATATTGTTTTCCAAGCATATAAAATTAAATGCGCAAACATATAAAGCAATGATCAAATTGTGAACTGGGAAGCAGTATTGCTGTTATTTGAAATTATCGCCCTTATAAATTTAGATTACATTCATTTTTTTGCAATTATAAACAATTCTGCCAAATCCATTTTAAAGTTAAAAGATCAAGAATAAACATTTTATAATTTCTTTTATAATAACGGAAGAATTTTGTCTTTATTCTCGAATAAGTATTTTTTCCATTATTTTTATTGTAAATAACTTTGAAACATCTATGTATTACGTATATATATTAGTTTTTTTCACAAGGCCGAAGTATAATTGAGTCAGACGGTAAAAAATTTAAAAAAAGAGAGGGGGGAGATAGTGTGGAGAGAGAGATGGGTGGGGATAGAGAGAGAGAAAGGGAGTGTGGAGGGAGTTAGGAGAAAGAGTGGAGAGGGAGTTGGAGTGGGGAGAGGTAGGGAGGGGAATTGGAGAGAGGGATGTGAGAGAGAGAGTCGGGAGAGGGAGTGGGGAGGGAGAGAGAGTGGGGAAAAGTAGTAGAGGAGAGGGAGAGAGAGAGTGGGGAGTGGGCAGAGAGTGGGGAGGGGAGTGGGGGTTAGAGAGGGGTGGGGAGAGAAAGAAGACGATATCACCGTGTATAAACTTGTGTTAAGGACCCTCTTTACATTGATGAAAAATGTTTTTTTGGACTTTGAGAAAATTATATAGCATAAAGGAGGATATTTTGAAATTAACTAATTCATTTTTTATATAGGGAGCGTGCCTTTTTTATCCAGGAAAAATTTTCAAAGAAAATGATGTAATGATCAAGAAAAATCGCCTTTGCTTGCTCAAATGGAGAAAATACAAGCAAATAAAGTTTTCAACTACTCTATCTTGGTCTAATATAATGTTTGGAATACTTGGATTTATTTTAAATTATGTCATATAGTGCAAATTATAATTTATTCTATTTTGTGAAATTAGGGTGCAGTGTAGAGAGGGTCCTTAAATACCACTGTTTATCAATTTTTTATGTAAAAAGCCTCATTTTGTGAAGACTTTGTTGACACTAGCAAAGGACAAAAGACACTGGTAAAGATTTTGAGCTAATTATGTTTTGTGCCCCTGATATCGAAGGTCAGAGGCATATTGATTCAGTCCTGTGCGATATTATTTTCACATATTTAATCTTCCCTATATTTTTATGAGAAGAAGTTTGAGACTTCATTCATAGAAATTCAAAGATAAATACGAGATGAAATTTTCTTAACAATCGCCCTTTTTAAAGCAAATTTAATTGGGAAGAGTTCAAAAACCTTAACCTTTCTTATTCCTTATGAAGAAGAAAGAAGACTTTATTTTGATTTTTTGCACATTTAGATAATTAAAACTGTGAAAACGAACAATTCATATTATTAATATTTATATTATTAAGGTATTCCATCCCTAATAACAACAGATTCTTTGAAATTGAATACATATCAAATGTGTAGGTGTTGAATACTCAGTATATTTAGACATAATTCCTATTTACTACCATAAGCATGTAAAGGTGGGATGTGTCCTAATTTATTATCTTGAATTTTGGTAGGAGTTAACACGGGGTCATTATTCTACGGTGTCACTTTTCTACAATCCACAAGGAGAAAAATGACCCAAAGGCCATAATTTCTACGAAAACGTGGGTCATATTAACCAGGGGGTCAAATTTCTACATAGAAAAATGATCCCTGGTCAATATTCTACGGGGGTCACTTTTCGTCGTAACACCGGCTCATATAGTATAGATTCAAATGTGGTCAATTCAAGATAAGAAATTACTTGGGTATTGGGTTGGCTTGATATCTTGCAATATTTGAAGCACGCAATTCATTGCATCCTTAGTAATGCTATCACTTGCAATTTTAGTCATTATATTAGGACTTAGATCTGCTTAGTATTTGCAAGATTTTAAAACGTTTTCCCTGATCAATCTAGCTGGAAAATATCAACTGCAGCATTCAAACCACATATAGTAGTATGCATTGTAGTCTTTTATTATTTTTTTCCGATGAATTGTAAGCAATAATTACAATATTAACTGAAATGTAACCATTTTATAGAAAAATGAAAATCGTGTCCATGCCTTTTTTTCTAATTTTTCTTTGTGTTTGTGTTCTTTATGTTTGTACCAATAAAAACACAGAAAAATAAACACTTTATAAGCAATGGCCCTAGAAGAGCGCTAGCGTGCTAAAACAGTCAGTATGGTGTCTGCATGGGGTTCCTTTGGAGAAATTTATAAAAAATAAAAATAAAACAATAAAACAATTAAAAATTATTCATTCCTCTAGTGAAAAATTGTTGCAAATAGATTAACAAACATAAAAATGGCTAAACATAAAAAATGTTTACTGTAGATAGCCACGACAATAAGTAAGTTCAAGATTGTTCCACAAAATTAGGGCAATAGGAAATTGGGTGGACTGGGTATAGGTACGAAGGCACTGGATGACTACTAGAAAGCCATTTGATAGTCAATCACTGTATAATATTTCAATTTAACTTGAAGACTGTTTCTGTTGCAACCTTATGGACAACCTACGGTAATCTAGACAAAAACTGAGCGCAATGCATGTCGGAAAATTGGTTTTCGGGCAAGAAGGTCATTTAAAAGGTCTTGACACCAAGACATTGGTTTACCCCACTCCATTGGAAAAGATAGCATATTAGATAAACTGGTGTCGATTACGCAAATGGTCAATTCACAAATAAAAATAACAAGTGGTGCGTTAGCAATTTTGTCTAGTATAATGTATATATATATTAAAGACCTACTGTTGATGTGTCTTGATCGACTTCTTTATCTGCGCTTTGAATAATTGTCTTTTGTATTGTTAAATTGTTAACTCTTTTCATATCATCATAATACACTTTTTGCACCATTGTCTCTTTTCATTGAATTTTTAATTTTATGTTTTAATCTCTTTTTTTAGGTAACTTACACCTCCAGCTGATCAGTCTGAGAAATATTCAATTCTTGAGTTGAGCGGTATTGTGAAGAAGCAGTATAAAGAGAAGGGACTCCTTCTGATTTGAATTGATGTAGGACACTTGACAAAAAATTAATGGAATACATTGCATGAAAGTAATGATTTGGCTAAATCCTTTATATTACAAAACTAATGCTGGCCTAGTGGGTACTCTGTCGAAGAATAATTTACTTGAATGTCCCTTTGACATTTAAAAGTAATCATATCTCAGCATTATTAAAGAGACGTTTTCAGCTTAATGAGTAAAATTTTCAAGTGAACTTTTCAGGTAAAAAAAAAAACTTTCATTCTTATGTATTTTCTTAACGTTTTACTTTTTGAACTTCAATTGGAATTGATCAATTTAAGATCAATATTAGATCAATATATACATGTATAGAGAAGATTGAAGTTTGTTAAAACGAAGAGCAATATCCAGTCAAACACCAGATAGGTAAAAAATAATTAAGATATGGATGGCTACTCTCTGAAGTCGACTCTCTGAATATCCGCTAACAAAAATAATCTCATGAAAGCAACCATTTTAACGTATTTTTAACTATCTATTAATGTTCAAGGTGCTCTGCTTGTCTCATAATAGGATACAAAACCTTATCTGACGTCATAGAGTATTATCTAGAGAAAGGCTCTAATCAGACACAAGGCAAACAGCTGTCAAATTGATGTTTCAGCATCCTTATGAAGTGTAGATTTTATTATATATTTTTTTTAAATAAATGTTCTATAAGGAACTGAATTCAAATATTAAACTTTGATAAACGTTTCACAATATCATTCTTTCAATACTATTATAGTGTTTCAAGTTGGACATTGAAAAAATAATATTTCTGTGAGTAAAACGAACAGTTAAAATCAAGTTTGTGCATGAAAATTGGGGATCTATAATCATCTGGGGCCTTACGACTAAGACCAAATTTTAATTCTGTTAACTCCCTTATTTACATTATATTGAAAATGGTTTTATTCTTTTTAAAAGGAATGTAGAAAGATATTAAAAATCGGAAATGATAGCAAAAACTACAACATTACCCAGTATGTAGGTCTGTCGCACTTCATGATTATACGTGGCGTATAAAAAAAACTGGTTGGTGGACAGATGTACTTATCAATTGTCCAGAACTATGTGTTCTCAATAGATAAAATTATTTTGTGCTCTTTCTACTTTTTCATCAACTATATTCCTTTTTTTCAATGTATTGAATAGCATCTGTGTCAATACTTGATTTTAAAATCTGAGACGAATATACAAACAGAATATATTTAATTTTCAGCGAAGCAAAAAAGAGAAGCATATTATGACAGTGTTTAATTAAAAATATCTTACCCTTTTCATTTAAAAAGTAGTGCTGTTAAGATATAATTTTAAAAAAAATCAAGATCAACATTATTTGCTTAGAGTTTCTTGTCACAAAAATACAAAGAAAAATGTTGAATCAGATGCTTTCAATGAAATGTCTCTCATACGAGTTACTGGCATTTATCAAAATGAATGTTTACAGGTTGGTTTCTTAAAAATAGATTTAGAATTCTAAAAATTGATTTAGAATTTTAAAAATTGACTGCGAAGTATTTTGAAACGTGAGAAACTTACGGAAAATTTTAGTTGCTTTTCATGATGGTATTTAAATTCAAAAGTTGTAATAAAGGTATGCGTAATTTTAAGATTATTGCAGTCATCTGTGTACATCCTCTGTATTTGTAACAAGAGATAAAGTGCGCAAAATGCTCTAGATAATTAAATGTGTCTAATATTCTCGCATACATTTCAGCATCTTTAATATAGTAATTTTGAATGAATGTTTCAAAACGTGCAATTTTTGATTAGCGACTCAAGTACGGTGTTTTAAGTGGATGCATTCTAGAGTAAAACATAAGCAAAGCTGCACTGAGAATACTTTTAGGTATGCATGCTATTAACAGTTGATTGGAATAATAAGCACGACGATCTTTCGAGGAGAAGAAAGAAATGGATTCTGCAGCCTAGGAAATGAAAAAAAATCTGCAAAAGAAATACTAGTATGAGATGATGATATAAAATAGCATCACATAACTTAACAAGTCAGAATGCACAGCAATACAAAAACTCACTAGATCCCACCATCATGGTTTATCATAATTTGTTTTTTTTTTTTGTTTGTTTATTATCAGATATGTTTCTTTGTTTCTTTAACGCCCCTTAGAGAATTTTTCATTCTTATTGAGACGCCGCCGCTTGCTGCTGGAGGGCTGCAACCTGTACTCGGAACTCGCGACCTATGAGCAATGAGGGATCTTTTTCGTGCCAGCACCCACTGCGACACGGGACATCGGTTAACAGGTCTCATGCGAAGAGCCAGACTCCACGTCCCGCAGTGGAATTCGAACCCGCGACGTAAGGATCAATTCGTTACTCCCCGACTCTAAAGCAAACGCTATAACCACTGCGCCATACGGGCGACTTATCAAATATGATACCGCGGATATGTATTTCAATCTACAGTGAACATGTACGTGATCTCGAGGTTTTTCATATTTTTTTTTTGGACAAGGTAAATTGTTTCACTTAGCATCAACATCTTACTTTTCAATTTTATACCCCGCTGACAAATCTCATCTAAAACCCGTATTTTTTTTTTTTAATTTTGTAGAAATACTACATATAAGATTAAAACATATGCGACTTTTTTCAGCCTCATTATTCCATTTAAAAAGTTGTGGGTCCCTTAAGGAAGACGTTTACTCAAGGTTTTAGTTGACAAAAATGGATTGCCATAAAGTACAATATCATAAAACAAAAATTGCTCTAAAAATGGCAATGAATAAATATATATCAATTTAAAATTTAATTTCACACTAATTGAAGAAAATATGCATCATCATAGGTAAATTTATAGTGATGCAGAGGAAATTCGAACTAAATTTTAATTCTTCATATTTTTCACATTTTTTTTTTTTTGGTCTTACAATATTAATCTGAAAGTTAAGATTCTTTGTGTTTTTTTCACATTATTTCGCAAATATTAGATGTGTTATAGCTCATGTATAATTCAAATATGTAAATGGCATGCAATAAAGAATATCAAAAATATAAAGAAACCCCATTCCAGATAACATATCACACTTTTTTATCATTGACCTAGTATAATTTAATAAGGACAATATAAGTAAACTGAGGCTATAAATAGTTAAGAGTTCCTTTCATTCAGATTTTGGTAGTAATAGATTAAAAATGGGTAAAAACTGGAAAATTGACAGAGGAAATTCTGACTGGAATATTTAAGAAGTTTATTGCTCAAACACTAGTTGTTTATGAATATTTAGCAACATATTTCCAATTTCCCGTTTATTTCCCTATCTGATGAGTTCTCTTACTTACTAAATTTCACTGAGAAAGAAAATATTGATGATAATGTAGAAGATTGAAGTAATTCCTGATAAATGCTCAGGGGCCACTGGCATAAAAAGTAAGTCATTGACCTAGTTATTTGAAAGTGAATAATATCACTATAATTATAGGTCGACAATATGTATCTCAGAAGTTCCTTGACGTTTTTAATGTTATGACTGCAGATGTTTATAATTTATACTCGACACAAAGGCTTCTAATGACCAAAGGTGTTAAACCTTTATTAATTATATTTCAGTCAGGCCATGGGTTCTGCGGTAATTTTTTCTAAGATGACAGAGTTCAAGCTCTTTAAAAGTACATTTTTTCTTTGGTTTACACATAAGGATATAAGTCCCATATGAACAGTAGTTTTGCTTTTATATGTATTTACATGGACTTGTATGTCCTACAGTCTTCCAATTTGCTTTAGCTATAATGTATTAGGTAAATGTTTTGTTTTTTAAAAGTTCAAGGTTCTTTTAAAGAGAACACTTTTTTTATTATGTCGCCGTTCCGTAACACCCGATGACCTTCTTTCTCCACTCAATATTAGCCTCGAATAAATGGTTTGACCACTAGCCAAAACTCTTGATTATTTCTGTTTAGAATGGATGGCGATATGGATTATTAATAACATAGTTAAAGTGCTTACCCATTTCATTTGAAATTTTAAACTTCTTTTGGACAAGATTTCTGATTATTTTTACAGTGTGATGAATGGTTAACCACTGCACAAGTTTTCGTGATGAAAATTAATATTCAGACTAAGAACGCAATTTTGTAATTTTAATATGTCTTAAATAATGAAAATAGAATCTCAAATATGGACACAAGGATTCCTTATGTTATGTCATTTGAAGTGTGAAGCTTCGGTAATAAGCTAAAGAAAAGTTTGCGTTAAACCAATTTACGTATACTTTGGTTTAAATGATACTGAGCACTGTTGCTTTGAATATTAGTAGGAAGTTTATATTGAAAATGCATATGTCCAAATTATAAAATAAAGATTTATTTCAATTTCATTTTAGTTAAAGTTTGGAAACATTAAAAAAAACAAAGAAACATGAGATGAAATTCTAAAAAATATAGTTTCTACGTTTATAATCAATCAATTAAAACTTAAGAGTTATATATGTTATTCGTGAAATGATTTTGATCAATTATTTTGCTCATATACAAATAAAGTTATTTTGTTATTCATATAGTTATTTATCAATTTATTTTGCTAATTCTTCTATAGCAATGAAATTTATATAAATCTAAAGAAGCTACACTATCCATCAACAAATCTATTGAATCTTTTTGTTTCATAGATCCTAAATTAAAGCAGTAACATAACCAGGGTGTGTTGGTTTGGTTAATGAATTTTACTTCTTTGGAACAAAATTGTGGGCTTTTTTAAAAGATTGGAATGATGAACTTTTTGGTGGATTTTCAAGATACAAGTTTCAATATTTAGGCGGCGGACGTATGGGTGCACACTTTGAAGATAATACGTTATTTCTTAAGACATCATTTGAGGGACGACATGGAGAACTCCGTTAATGAACTTGAAAAATGTCTGCATTGAAAAAATATGCTTACTTTGTTTTATAAATACCTGTTATTGGTACATCGGGTAATGTAGCTTCTTTCGATTTTTATAAAGTTCAAATTACGAAAGAAAACAAAATAGATTGATAAATAAGTACATAAATAAGAAAAAACTTTATTTGTTAAGGAACAAAATAATTGATCAAAACAATTTGACGAATAGCATAGTTTTGATTGATTATTAATTAAATTAAAATTATAAATTTTAGAATGTCATCTCATGTTTCTTTGTCTTTTTTTTTTAACGTTTCCAAACCTTTACTAAAATGAAATTGAAATAAATCTTTATTTTATTATTTAGACATATGCATTTTCAATATAAACTTCCTACTAATATTCAAAGCAACAATGCTGAATATCATTAAAACCAACTTGACTTAACGAAAACTATTCTTCAGCTTCTTTACCAAAGTTTACTCTTCAAATGACATGACAGGTACATGTAATGTTGAAGGTAAGGAATCCTTGGATTGTGTCCATATTTGAATTATTGAGATTTGTTTGGAAACAGAAATTCTATTTTCATAAGTTAAGACTTTCTAAAATTACAAAATTGCGTTCTTAGTCTGAATATTAATTTTCATCAGAAAAACCTGTGCAGTGGTTAACCATTCATCACATTGTAAAAATAATCAGAAATCTTGTCCAAAAAACGTTTAAGATTTCAACTGAAAAGGGTACGTACGCACTTTAACTATGTTATTCATAATCCATATCGCCATTCTTTCTAAACAGAAATAATCAAGAGTTTTGGCTAGTGGACAAACCAACTTATTCGAGGCTAATATTGAGTCCGTAGTGGAGAGAAAAGGTCATCGGGTGTTACCGAACGGGTACATAATAATAAATGTTCTCTTTAAAAGAACAATGAACTTTTAAAGAACAAAACATTTACTTTATATATTATAACTAACCCATATTGGAAGTCTTTAGGACATACAATTCCATGTAAATACAAATAAAAGCAAAACTTTACTGTTCATATGGGACTTATATCCTTATGCGTCAACCAAAGAAGAATGTACTTTTAAAAAGCTTGAACTCCGTTATCTTAAAAAAAAATCACCACATAATCCAATGGCCTTCTACGATCCGTATCTTCCAAAATGAATTTTTTAAAAATCAGTTCATAATAGCAAATGGACCACAAAGCTAGATTCCTGCATAGTTTCATAAAAGATGAAAATTCTTTACAAAACACAATTCGATAACAAAGTTAAAACTATTACTGAAATAGCATACTTAAAGTTGTTGTACTCTAACCTACAAAAATATCACATAATCAGGTCGCTTCACTAACAGTTTTGCTCGATAAAATATTTAGGTTACAAGATTTCTGTATTTGATCTTAAAGAATATATATTGGGAAAAATATATCTTATATGATACTTTGAATTTATAGCATTTATAGCAGTAACATAGACCAGGTTTGAATTTGGTTCATATATTTTACTTCTTTCAAACAAAATTGTGGGGTTTTTTTCTTCAAAGTTTGGAATGATGAACTTTTTGGTTGATTTTCAAGATAAAATTTCAATATTCAGACAGCGGACGTATGGGTGCACAATTTTTAGAACATGTGTTATTTCCTTAGACCTTATTTGAGGGAAGACATGGAGAACTTCGTTAATGAACTTTAAAAAATGTCTGCATTGAAACAATATGCTTATTTTGTTTTATAAATTCCTGTTATTGGTGTAAGGCACGGACACCAACTACTGCTAAACACACAAATGGTCTTAGGTAGTTAACTCCGTGAAAGATTTTGAAAGATATGCATTTCAGAAGAAGAGAAATACGAGGTGTTGATCCAAAAGTAATCTCACAACTGATATAAAATCTTTAATAATCAAATGTTATCAACAAATTCCCACAATTTTTTATTAAAATAGAAAATTTGGTGCAAAATTTTTGGGAAGACATTACTAATAACTCTATCTATTTTCATTTTTGCCATAAATTTCATTCGATTATATAAAATACTATTTAAAAATATTACGATAAACACAACGTAAGGTTTTGTCTACCGCCGCATGACAAGAATGTTACCGACGTCAATATGACGTTACTTTTCGGCACTCATTTTCAGTTCATCTGCATATCTTTTTAACCTCCCACGTGCTTTTTTAAATAATAATATTTACTGCTATTTTGCTACAAACCATCTTATTTTGAGTTGTAATAGTAAAATTATCTTAACCTTGTGTAATTGATATTCCTAAATTCATTCCATTTTGCGTAAATCTTATGTATATCAGATTAAAAAATGATCATCGAAAAGAAACGTCATTTCGACGTTGGTACATTCTTGCCATGCGGCGATAGATGAAACCCAACGTTCTGTATATTTTAATATTTTATAAAGTATTGCGTAGTCAAAATAGAAAGCGGTATTAGCATATAAAGTTTTGTTGAAAACCTTCCATTATAAAAGATTTTATAGAAGTTGTGATATTACTTTCAGATTAGTTTCCCGCGTTGCGCAGTGGTTAGAACGCTTGCTCTAGAGTCGCGGTGTAAGGAGTAGATCCTTACGTCGCGGGTTCGAACGAACTGAGGGATGTGGAGACCGGTCCTTCGGATGAGACCCTAAAAACAGAGGCCCCATATCGCAGTAGGTGCTGGCACGAAAAAGATCCCTTACTGCTCAATCGCCCCAAGTGCCAAGTATGTCAAAATTTGCAGCCCTCCACCGGCAAGTAGTGGCGTCTCTATGAATGAAATTTTTTTAGAGAGGCGTTAAACACCAAACAAACAAAATCAACCCTCGTACTATATTAAATTAAAAGTGTCATATAAAATATATTTTTTGCGAATAATTTTTTTAAAAATATATTCATTTAGAAATTTGTGACCTAAATTTATTAAGCAAAGCTGTTAGTGAAGCAACCAGATATATTTTGTAGGCTAAAGTACATTAACTGTAGTATCCTAATACAGTAATAATATTAACTTTGTTATCGAATTGTGTTTTGTTTAATTCACATTTTATAAAACTATGCAGGAATCTACTTTGTGATTCAATTGCTTTATGTATTGGTTTTTTGAGAGAAAAAAAAATCAAAGATATGGATCGTAGAAGGCCATTGAAAAAACTTTTCTTGTAGTCCAATATTCGACAAAAATATTTTAGATATACAAATGAATCATATTTTTACTAAATATTCAAATTAAATGAAATGGATACAAGCATATTTGACAATATATTAGACCAAGGTAAAATGCTTCCGTTCCCAAAATACGAGCTGGTGCACTGCACAATCATTGTGTCTAATCTTGGACAATTTTGGTCATAAAAACAGACTTACTCCAAATCCATATTGGAATTTTCTTTAGAATCGATTGGATTATATAATTAAGCTTTGCAATTTCGATAATCGATTGGTTAACCACATGTTCTTAAATTTAAAAAGAAAAACACAGTTATATGAATGACGTGATTTCCCTAATTACCAAAACAAACAAAAAGAGCATAGACAGACATGACCGTTGTCCTGAGTCTTAGTTTCATTCTTCTCTCATAGAAAAAATGCTTAATATCGGATATATCATTATTATTCTATAACAGATTTATTTGCTCTTTGATGCTTTTTCAACCAACCAAATATTTTTATTTTCATCCATTTACTGAGGTATGGATTGAGTTCTGTTAAATGGTCATATAAAGAATGTTTGGTAAGCTGTGCTTTCATGGATTTGGTCACTTTAAGGAATTGCTGTTAGGTTCAACCGAGTTATAAAAATGTTTACATATTTTCCTGATTAAAAATATTTTGACGCACCATTTAAGGTCAAAGGATCAATATTGGGTACAAATTCTCTACTTATGTATATATTACATAATAATTCACCTCTGTCCTGGATTGCATGCATTATGAATAAGAAATTATTTTTATCTCTTCTTGTTACTTATCATTATGGAACCGATTCCTCCATTGGTCTTAGTTCAATGTTCTTTTGCAGACAAAATACACTTTAACATTTAAAACATTCATTGATTATGCAACACTAATTTTCTTTCAATGTTCCATATAAAAACTTAATACAGAGCATTGCGTGATAGTATGTACTTGAGAAGAAAAAAAAAGATTTGTGTTTCTAAACACTTTAGTGACTTACCATCTAAGACACATCTGAAAACTGTTCCATGTTCTCATCGATCATTTCTTTCAGGAATTTAAAAATTTCTTCGTCCCCTTTTTTCCCCTCCTTTGTTTTTTTTTTTTTTTTTTTTTTTAATATTTTTGGTTTCAGAATTAAAATATACAAAACGTTCTATTTTATAGTAGGATTTTGTATCATCTGAGGAAAACATACAATGTATCACAGGAACTTGAAATAAGTACACAGCTTAAAATTAGATAAATAATGATGAAGATTGTTTAAGTCATGAAAAACAGAAAGTATTGATATATATGCACATGTTTTTAATTAAAAATATAAGAATCGCAGAAATTATCTTACTGGAATGAAAAAATTTCACCGGTTTTTGATTACCAGAATCATTAACAAACTTTATTAAATGCCACTTCATATTGTTAAAAATACAAATTTTACTTTCTGGAAAGAAAGTTCTTAATTTTGTAAATTTACTTTTGCTTAAGACCTTCAAAAAAAAATTGTATTTTTTTTTAAATACTGGTGTTAAAATCTGGAATATATGTTTATTTAAACAATGGCGTAGTTACATGGTTTAAGAAGTTCGACATAATCTTTTATCACATATAAATAAAAATAAAAACAGTTTGACATTCCATACATCTAAACTAAATCTACGCTTAGCCACACAGACAATACACATGCATATATTTAGTAAATAAAGAGAATTCCAGTTTAATGACCTTGGTAAAATATGACATATATTGGTATGAATGTTTTGTTGAATAAAGCAAGAGATAGATTTTTTTGTTTGAATTGAATAGGTTTTCTGACCTATTTCGATATCGTCTGTTTTCGTAGTCTGATGAGTTGCAAAAAAGGTTAGCATTTAAAAAAAATATTTACAACGCAACATAGAAAACACGAAATTGTTTAAAATATGCAGTCAAAAAATCTTATGTTCAGAGTACGTGACTAGGATTGATCGATATGATATCAATTATCAATCAATATCACGTCCTTTAGCTGTGATCATACACACTCTAACCATGACTCGACGCCATGACAAAAATGTGGTATATGAATTTCTGCACGGGATTCCATGAAATAAGTACATGTAATTTCAATTTTGTTTTTTTTTAAAAATACCCTGAGGGCTAAGTGGGAGCCACATTAGGAAAAACAAAATTTTACATGGGAATATATAAGGGAAAAAATCTTCAGAAATTTTCCCCTCAAGAACAGCAGGACCATGATTAGTAATACTTAAATGCAATCATCCTTAGGTAATGCAGATTCAAGCGTGTTCAAATCATCTTCTCTGAACAGCACTAGCATGATTAGTCATATTGATACGCAAGCATCATGAGGTACTGAGAGTTTTGTTTGTTCACTATAGTCATCTGAGGGAGGATGAGGACACAACAGGGGATCAAATTTATGGGAATATATAAGAAATAAAAATATCTTAGCAATAAAATATGGCGATAACGAACAGTTATCGTCAAGCTCAAAAGTGCATGGAAAGAATACAAATCGTGAGCAGAGCAAACACTGACCTCTAAAAACATCAGAGGTGAGATCAGGTGCTATGGAGGTGTGAGCGTCCCTTGTCGACCGGTCACACCCACCATGTGCTCATTGTCATGATCGGGCAAACTGGAACATCCGTAGACAATGCAGTGGGTAAATAATTACCTAACAATTAGTATGAAAAACGTCAGTCAGTATTCGACTTAATGATAGATTTATTTGCTGATAAGATCATTTTATCGACCATAAAACTTTCGAAATATTGACTTTTGTTTGTTAAACGTCCCTTCGAGAATTGTTCACTCATATAGAGATATCACCACTTGTCGGTGGAGGGCTGCAAATTTAGACCTATTCTGGGCAGTGGGGGTCAATGAACAGTGAAGGATCTTTTTCGTACCGGTACCTACTGCAACACCGGATCTTGATTTTTAGGGTCTCATCTGGAGGACCAGTGTCCACGTCCCACAGTGGGATTCGAACAAATGCTGACTTTAAACGAGACTGTTTATATTCTTGTGTCATCAACTTGTTTGTCAACAGTTTGCCTCGCTTTAGAAATTGTCCGTGAACATGCTCTTGCGTATCGAATCAAGTGGGAGACATAAACTCCATATGTAGGTGATAAGTTTATATTGCTACATAAATAAGGCAAGTTGACGATTGATAAGTTGAAGTCATCTCATTTATCATAAAATTTTGTTATTAGGTTACCATTAACGTCTTTTTCTGGTAAAATATCCAAATATGAAACAGATGAGTCAGACTCTGTAGTGTCTTTTATTTCAAGTTCACTGGGATACTGTAGATCACCAAATTTTCGCAACATCCTAAGTTTCGCGAGATGGGTATTTGGTTTTATAAGCGAATCAAAATTTTCACGAAATCTGGGTATTGTGGTATATAATCTATAGAAACAAAATGAAATTTAAGCGAGCAGAACGTCTCACGTAATTACGCGAAAATAAAGTTATTATCGCTAATAAAAAGTGATTCACAGTATATCGAGTCGACATATGAATTGAGGTAACTATTGTTAATTGGTAATACGTCGTCGATATATTTAAATGTCGAGTTGAAGACCACAACAAGTGTTTTCTTCTTCTCATGTAGATTGATTGATAAATGTTGGTTTACTTCCCGTTAGAGAATTTTTCACTCATATAGAGACGTCACCATATACCGGTGAAGTATTGAATTTAAACCTTTACTTGGCACACTCAGGGCATTGAGCATTGAGGGATCTATATCGTGCATACACCTGCCGTGACACGGGGCCTCGGTTTTAAGGTGTTATACGAAGAACCCGCAACTTTCACTTCAAAGCGCCGAGCGCATGGCCAAGGAAGAGTTGCTACCTATCTTTTATCGACTTAGGTCAGTCGCGGCTGGGGCTCGAACCCACTACCTTCCGATCATGGACCAAATGAGCTACCGTCACGGTTTCTTATGTAGTAGTTTTTGAATTAATTCTGCCTCATATGAATATAAAATAGGTCTGCTAATAACAGGGCGCATTTGGTACCTATATGGGAATTTCGACAAATTAATGGAAGACTTGATCTCCAGAAACTGTTTCTTGTGTAGTAGTTTTTGAATAAATTCTGCCTCATATGAATATAAAATAGGTCTGCTAATAACAGGGCGCATATGGTACCTATATGGGAATTCCGACAAATTAATGGAAGACTTGATCTCTAAAAACTAAAGGGGTTTTGACATTTAGAAACTCAAGAATCTTTTTAATGTCAACTTCGGAGTACTTGTGTATACAATCAGAATGTTTTTAACAAGATAATTTTGCACATGAACAATGACTTGGTAGATAAATTTACGAGTTCCTTTTTTGTTGAAAAAGCAGAGGACTGTGATGTCAAAAAGCCGGAACTTTCATTTATTGTAGGAAATGGTTGTATAAAATATTGAAAAGTGTATCATGACCACACTAATGCAAACATTACCAAGTTGTATGGATTCAAAATATTTTCAAAATACGGATCCTTGAGTAGGATAAGGGCTAAATCAGGGATCGAATTCTACCTGAATGATAACATAGAGGCCGTTTTGGCCCCAAAGTCTTTGTACCCATGAATAAGGAAAGGGGTTGAACTCTGACGCAGATACAAATTACCAATAAATTATTGAAATCCTCCTCTATAAAAAGGTAGGGCCAATGAAACTCGGGTGAGTGTTTCTTGGACTCTTGTTTAAATGACTTTATCATTTATTTTTTGACTCCTTTGTTTGTTTGTTGTTTAACGTCCCTCTCGAGAATTTTTCATTCATATGGAGACACCACCACTTGCCGGTGTAGAGCTGCAAATTTATACCTATACTCGGCACTGAGGGCCATTGAGCAGTGAGGGGTCTTTTACAACTACACGGGACCTCGGTTTATACGGTCTCATCCACGTCCTGCAGTGGATTCGAACCCGCGACGTAAGGATCAGCTCCTTACTCCCCGACACTTGAGCAGACACTCCAACCACTACGCCACACGACTCATTTATGAAGTGTTACAGATCTAACATTATTGTAGTACGGGGAAAATAAAGAGTATTCCTGAAGTGTATGTGTTCATAATATCAGAACTTGAATTAAATTGGAAATCTAGTTATTGAAACATGTATCAAAATAATGATAAAAAATAATAATGCAAGAATCAAACACGTACGTAATTCAATAATAGCAGTGGTTTTTTCCGGGTTTTGATGTGCTGTTATAGATTATCCTGCTAAAATACATATCACGAAAACATCTAGATAAACCAAACTTTGGTACAGTATTTTAATTCTTTTACTTTTTTATTAATTCATTTATTGCTTGAAGATCCTTATTCAACTCATTTTCTGTAAAACAGTTTCTAATGTATTATAACAATTGTCAAAATGAGAGAAGGGGGGGGGGAGGAGGGAAAGTGGAATCATTCCTGATTTTTGTATTTGGTCACGCATATAGGAAATGCCGCGTTTATTCAAAGGTTTACCTTTTGTTCTATAAATTCAACTTCGGATCGATTTGATGTGGGTTTGCAATCATTAAAATGCTCTTTACAGACTTGCATATTGATTGTTCTGGAAATATGGATTATATAATGAAGTAATTGAAAAATTATGATATGGTAACTAGAACATAGGGTATATTAGGGCTGCTTACATATTAAAAGACGGACTGCAATCCCTGTTTACATCTATTATCGAGTGAGATGATAATATCAATACATTGAGTATGGTTTTTATTTCCTCGTGGTAAGGAAAAATGTATTAGACAATGGAATATCTTAAGAGATCCCAAGGAATGAAAAATGATTGAAATTTCAATTCTGAGAACAGTAAGAATCAATTTTGATATCTTACTGTATTCTTTTTTACTTCCAAAAATACAATTTTCTAAAGTCTAAGTGGAAATTTTAGTTTAAGTTAATATTTTTTAAACCGAATTTCTTTATAAGAGAAAGAATTGAAATTTATTCTACTTTTTACAGATGTAGGCAAGCAATAAGTATACATCTAAAAAAAAAAAATAAATAACGTAACATGTTTTGTGAAATAACTAAATGCACATTTTGAAAATAAATATACTACTACTAAACAAAGGCTCAAACATATGAAGATGTAATATTTTTTATCAGTTTTATTAAAAATGTTTACATCAATAATTGATATTTTCTTTTATTAAACTTTCATGTTAAATACTAAAATCTGATTGGTTTAGACGCATTTAACAATCCGTAATGTTACCCTCAGCGTTAGCAACACACTTGACAACGGGTAACATTGATATTATCATTCTACACATTATATCAAAATATTGAGTTGGAGCAGACCTGCGCTCGGTGACTTTTACTCAAAATATCGACGTAATATACACTTTTTCCTGTATAAATCATGGAAATTTTGAATTTACGTCATCTTTCTGACGTCATATCTAACATATGGCGTCATGGCTTATGAAAATATTCAGTGCTTTGAAGTCTGCAGATATTCCCCTGTTTTAGAACATAATTATATATTTCTCCGTCAAAGTTTGATTTTGGGGGCAAATATTGGTCATTACCGAATATAGTCCTTTCAATGAAATATGTGGAGATAACGAACAGTATTCTAGCTCAAATGTCCATTAAACATTACAAAATAGAAGCAGAGCAAACACGGACCTCTAAGACATCAGAGGTGGGATCAGGTAACATGGAGGTGTGAATATCCCTTGTCGACCGGTAACACCCGCCGTGCTCCTTGTCATGATCGGGACAAAACGGAAAATCCGTCGACAATTTAGTGTATAAATAATGGTCTAACAATTAGTATGAGAAAAGTCATTCAGCATTTGACTTAATGAAAAATTGTATTTGCTGACAAGGTCATTGTATCGACCATAGAACTTACGAAATGATGACTTTAAACGAGACTGCTGATATTCTTGTTTCATTAATTTGTTTGTCAGTAACTAACCATGATTTAGAAATTGTTCATACGTAGAGCATGCTCTGGCGTATGGAATCAATTGAGAGATATAAACCCCGTATGCAGGTGATAAGGGTATATTGCTGCATAAGTAAGGGAAGTTGACCATTGAAAAGTTAAAGTCATCACGTTTATCATAAAGCCTTGTTGATAGATTACCATTAACGTCTTTTTCAAATAAAATATCCAAATATGAAACAGATGTGTCAGACTCTGTGGTATCTTTTATCTCAAGCTCACCGGGATATATCGTATCGACATAAGAATGGAAATAACCATTGTTAATTGACAATACCTCGTCGATATATCTAAATGTCGAGTTGAAGGCCACAACAAGTGTTTTCTTCTTTTCACGTAAAAGATTTTGAACAAATTCTGCTTCATATGAATAAAAAAATAGGTCTGCTAATAACGGGGCGCAATAGGTACTCATGGGAATTCCAATAGATTGTTGGAAGACCTGGTCTCCAAATGTTTCAGATTGCGCTTCAATCGGTGTTGATTTTCGGCCGGATTAGTGTAGAAAAAGCTCTGCTTTTGAGAAACTCTTTTGTGCTCATCATAAGATATTGAAAGATGTAAGTATCATGTGTGCTTGTTTAGTATTTCCAAGAATACGATCTGCATGTCTTATTTAGTTGCATGCCATATCTCAAAAAGCACAAGAGTTTCTCAGACGAAATGTATTTCCTAAACTTCCGTTGCACTAGAAAACTCCCGATTCAAACCTAGATTCACACCTTTAGGGTCAAATAAAGCAAACCAGACCTTATTCAAAATATGGAAATTAAAAAATATGTGGGAGGCACTCTGGCCAGAACGGTGCTCAATTAAACAGAAGTTCCCTGAAAACTTATTTCAAAACTTGCCTAATTGCATTAAGACTGTTATTCGTGCAAAAAGGGTAGTAACCAAGAACTACAAAGTAAAATATCAATTCATAATATAAAAAAGTAAATAAAATTGCATAATTCATCAAAGATTACAAAAGTTTGTTAGGTAAAAAAGTTTTTTGAGCTGTACACTTGATAAAACACACTTTGCACAACTTTGTGTTTCTAATATATGGTCACTTGTTTTACTTTCTGTGTAAAAGCGACTTTCAAAATGAATCCCTAAGCATGGAACTAAAATTGCATATATAATGTTGTGTAAACTACGAATTTACTGGGCAGAGGTGAATACAAAAATTACAATATGATACCACTTGTTATGCAAATTTTGTATTTATCTCATTTTTCTTAATCAGCAAAGAATATTTCATTATTTTTTTCCTAACAATGGCTATGAACTGAGTGTTGACCCACTCTCAGGGTGTTGAGTACAAGCAGGTTTAATTACAGTGAGACATTTCAGATTATCATTGCATTTATTCAGTTCTAATTACTACATGAATGAATAGGGGGTTTAATACAGATGTCAAGCTAAAGAATAACTTAAGTGTTTTACTTTGAAACCTACCAATTTTATTTTTATATCGAAATTAATTTTTAATTATTTATTACTAACCATTAGACATCTTTTCCAGAAATATGTAAGGCATACAAATGACTACATCAGTTATATCGTAATATAAAGGTTTGTCTTTAAAATACAAAGACAATTTAGCTCAACATGTACTATAAGCATGTTGAATAAATCTCAACGTATTTTAAATGAAAAAAAAGTAAAAATTCTATAAAATATTAATACAGTGTATTGACGTTTTCGCATGCCTTTTAAACATTGATTTATTTATATAACAAGATATTGAATTTTGAAATATGGAGTATATAGTTGACATTGGTGTTCTAAAAGATTTCTAAAGAGATCCAAGAGAGGGAACAGTACAGATATTGGAATATTAATCTCACCACCGTCATCTCATAAGTAGAATTTTGCAAAATATAGGTGTTTAATAAGTAATGCTTAAAATCCCCCCCCCCCCCCCGGCCATAGAATTTATTTTCAAACAATCATCACTTATGTTTTCATTAATTATTTTCTTTAAGTTTCATTCAAGTTTTAATTCACAAGAGAGAGGGAGAGAGAGAGGAAAATATCACAGAAAGGGCTAACAAATAATATAGTTAAGAGTTTTATCAGGGTAATTGATTTTCTTTAGATTTGTATCTTGATCTCTCGATCTTAATACTTGTACATGTGTATACAATTCAAAATTAATACCCATGTCTCTACCTCTTTTACGTTGTGTGGTAACGTTAAAGCCATCTGTGATCATAAGAGACAGCCCTTATCTTCAGAACTTTAGACTATTTACTCTGCTAGATTATATACTTTAAATGTGTAACTCCATTTGTACTCGATGGCATTATTGAAAACACTAAAAAGGGATTTTTTCCCTTAAATTCAGATTCGTTATCTACTTACATTACTAAAATTTTGATAAGTGTTTAAATATACTGTGCTTAAAAATAATACTTGTTACATTCTAATCAAAGTCATTTTGTTCTTGATTTTATATATAACCTTTTAAGAATAAATTAATAAAAATTGAAACACAATATCGACAGGTAATATAACAAACTACATTGGATAAAGGGGATCTCTTTCATCTGAGCATCAAGTCAGAATCATTTTCATACATAATGGTAATTTTGATGAGACTTAAATTTCAAAGAAGAATGAATAACGAGATTCGTATGTTCAAATTTTAGTTTTCGAGTTAAATCTAATTGATAATGAATAAAATTGGTAAATAAAATGGTTCGCCTAATCTTTATTATAGCAAATTTGCTAAAATTGAAATAAAGTTGCATTTAGATGATACATCTAAATGAATACTAGCATAATTATATCTAGTCTTGGGAAATTTCCCAGTATTGAACATTTGCCGACCGTTTTGTACAAACACATAAATCTTAGCCTTGAAATATAGATATTTTTTTAGATATCATTAATGCTCTGTCACCTTGAATTATCATTTATTTTGTAGCAACACTCTAATCTCATAAATGAGGGTTTACATCACACATTCAAATGAATCTTGCCATCAAAAGTATCAAATACAGTATGAAAATTATTTATAAAGTTATTTCAAGTAAGGAAATTTAGTAAAAATTTATTTCATATTATTAATTCTGAATACGAATTTCTCAGTTTACCTGATCAATACAGAGTACTAACGGCGGGCGTGACTTCTCCCAGGAACCTGATCCCACCTCAGGTATTTCCAGGCACCTGATCCCACCTCGGGTATTTCCAGGCACCTGATCCCACCTCGGGTATTTCCAGGCACCTGATCCTACCTCGGGTATTTCCAGGGGTCCGTGTTTTGCTATGTTCATTTACAAGATTTAGGAGATTGATAACTGTTCGTCATCTTCACATTTTTCATTCATGAAAAAAAACACTATTGATTCAAAAGAGTCAAGAATATAGAGAATTTGTTTGACTGAAAACGTAAAATTAAGTAGCACTGTTAAATATCTTTAAAATACTTTAGCAAATGTCATTAATTCTTACAAAACCACTGCTGTAATTGATTATAGATTGTAAGGTTAGGTGCTATATTGGTACCATAAATCACATGTACTGTGATGTATTATGTGTAAACGAATTAAAAGCACATAAAACAGTGCGGATTTTGTTGATGTTAACTATCAATAAACTTTTAATAAAGATCAAAGGAATAGTGGGAGACAACAGTATCTAATAAAAGAGTAAATGTGATTTTGTTACCCCAGAACAAGATCTAGCTGTGCTCTGTAATCTAAATGACACAAAAGAATATGAATAAAATTTAATTATATTTACAGCAGCGTACATCTGCACTGATAAAACCATTTAAAGGATAAAAATAAACAAACCAGTGTTAATCATCCTCGCTATATTTAAATAGGATTTTTATATAAGTTAGAACAGCTTCCCCAGAGGATAATCACATAAGAAAAAAATATATCATTGTTCACTGAATAGTCATAAGATTTGGTATTTTCAACTCATTTAAGAATTTCAAAAATATCATTTATTGAAATTAGAATTCTTCTCAAATATTTCTTTCTTCTTTATATTATCTTAATAAATAGTTTTAAATCACGTACATAACCTGTATGCATTTATCCATATCCAATATACCAATGCTCCTTCAGTTGTTGAGTATTCTGAAACATTAGTCATTGTTAGAAATGGTGCACGTAATCTATTTAATTTTTTACTGGCTTTATTATTCTTTTATGTTTCTTTTTTTCAGTTTCTGATATCTCTACTTTTTTTTATTAATAACTTTAATTGATTCGCTTCATCTGAAAAAAAATATCATATTTGAGAAGTATGCATGTGACGAAGCAATATTTAGAAGAATTTGCATCACCGTATACACTCTCCTCTAAGTAGGATATTTGGAAAGTAGATTTTTGTTCAAAACTCTTTGTCTGCAAAAAGTTGTATGGACTTGTAAGAGGGTGGATGGCAAATCCCTTCAAAATAAAGTAAAAAAAAAAATACAGTCGACTTATAAGCGGACAGACTTACAGGCGAGAATATACGGTAGTATGGGTAACATATCTTGAATCTTATTTCGATTTCAAGTGCTATTCTGGTATCAAAATTTGAATTGTTAAAGCTATACCTAATTTATAGGCCAAGTAGGTCGTGATACACATATAGGAATATTCAATCATTTTTTTCAGTCAGCGTATAACAGTGTTTTTGAGAAAGTAATGAAGTTTGAAACATAAGCTCATCAATGCCAGTGTTTTATTGAGAACAAATACGAGGATGATTTTTTTTCAACTTTAACAAAAAAAGTTCACCAAGAGTCGGATAAAAGAGAATTGACCCATGTAAAATATTAGGGTGGTCCACTTGATTATGCCCCTCCTTTTTTATTTTGAGGTATGTCACAAGGAAAATAAGATATCGTATTTTTGAAAAAAACAAACTATATTTAGCTGTGTAAAACTTTATCACGACATAAATGGAGAAGAAAATATCAAGTGATGCAAAAAGAATGACTAGCTATTAAACATGATACATAGATGGGATGATAATGGATTGTTTATCGTATTTGTTTTGACGACAGTTGAAGAAGTTTAATCAACATCTAACGTGACATATGTGCACCGCTGGAACAATGTACAAACTTGTCATTGCTCTGTGATGTGGCTTATGTACAGCTGTACTTTTTATTTGCGTTTTTTAAAATGCCAGTAGTTTGCTTAAATATGCAATCTACATAGTAAATGTTTGATGAACAGTAAAGTCGCAAAAAAGATCGAATTTCTAATCGGCAAAATAAAAGAAAGTTGATGGTTTTCATTGTTTGTTTAACCTTTTATTTCACTTTTGACATATGCTTCACCTTATATTGAAATGTTTATAAAGTTTATTCATCAAATATTCTGCTGTCAGATGTGTTGTTGAGACACTCCCATTGGTAATACAGGGTATTGAAAATTAATTTTTTTTTTCATGCATAAGACCAGAAGAAAGGAAACCAGAAACTTTCTATCACAACCAATAGCATATGTCAACCCAAACTGACCCCAACAATACTGGATTGAAAAGTCAAGAAAGCAATCACTTTTTCAAAATTGCAAAATTCTCAAATTTTCAAGAATTTACTCATAATTGTTTTAAGGTTAACGACAGCAATTTGGGAAATTTTAAATTCCAGAAACTTTGGGAGACATTTACACATCAACATTATGCAATTTGAAATACCTTTATAGGAAGAAAAAAAAGAAAAGAAATTTCACCCTGTTGTGCCCATGGAAACAGCAAAAAACAAAAAACAAACAAACAAACTCGATGCAAGGAATAAACCTTAAATGTACGATTTTTGTTTATTTGTTTGTTTGTTGTTTAACGTCCCTCTTGAGAATTTTTCACTCATATGGAGACGCCACCACTTGCCGGTGGAGAGCTGCAAATTTTGACCTATACTCGGCACTTAGGGCCATTGAGTAGTGAGGGATCTTTTACGTGCCAGCACCTACTGCAAAACGGGACCTCGGTTTATACGGTCTCATCCGAAGGACCGGTCTCCACGTCCGACAGTGGGATTCAAACCCGTTAAATGTTTCTAAGGAACTGATTGAGACTATTAATATTCTCAACCATCAAGCTGAATCTGCATTGCAATACCTATGCTGGATTCTTGAACTATATTAAAATTCTTACAAAGATACATAGCGGGTTCCAGTAAATTTTCTACCAAGCCTGTTTTTTTACTCCTCACTAAAATATTTGCAGCAGTGTAGGAGAAACTTCAGGAAAACTGTACAACAATATATTTGAGAAGTGATGCTAATCAGATGTGGATAGTTAATAATCTAAAGGAACATTTCGAAAATTTAAAATCGCAAAAAATTACCAAAATCAATAACATCGAAACGTACGAATTCTCAACACTTTACACAACCAGTCCCAACGATAAAATTAAGTGCAGACCTTTAGACATCATAGACAGCTGCATTTTCAATAAAAATGGAACTCGTAAATTTACTTACTTGTCATTGGTCATTTACAAAATTATTATGCTAAAACATTCTGATTGTATACACAAGTACTCCGAAGATGATATTAAAAAAATGCTTGAGTATCTGACTGACAATATCTATGTAGGTTTTTGGAGATCGTGTCTTCCAACAATCTGTTGGAATTCCCATGGGTAGTAATTGCGCCCTTTTATTAAAAGACCTATATTTGTATTCATATGCAGCAAAATTTATTCAAAAACTTCTACATGAAAAGACAATTGTGGCCTTCAATTCGACTTTTAGAAATTGTAGAAGTACTTTTTCCGCGCGGGATTAATTTTCGCTTTTTACTTGTATTTGTCCCAGTGTACTCAAAGAACAGTTAAGGCATATAATGTCTATCTAAGAAATCCATGTAGTTTTCTATCTGCAGAATGAAGAGAAGTTGTGATTCCGCAGAATTATGGCCCCGTGGAAAAAAAATACTGTACTGTTTATCGACGGCGTTTTAACTATTAACAATATTCATTTTCATTCCCACGTCGATTCGATACCGGTTTAGCCCTTTGAATTTGAAATAAAAAACACTACAGAGTCTGACAAATCTGTTCCATATTTGGATATTTTACCAGAAAAAACCTTAATGGCAACAAAACTTTATGATAAAGTGATGGCTTCAACTTTTTTGTCCTCAACTTATTTATCTAACAATATACCAGGCCAACTTTAAAATAATATTTGTTTACCCTCTCCCGACTCAGGATGATAAAAATGGGTTGGTAGGTAGATGAAGAAAAAATCCCTAAAATTTCAACATCAATACCGAATTTTCACAATATTTTTCTAGAGTGCATAAAAAAATTAATTGTTTCCTGAATATCAAATAAGTTTAGAGTTTATGCCAGTTGGTCGGGAGAGGGCAACGAAACAATTTTTTGAAGATGGCCTCATTATCACCTGAATATGGAGTCTATGCCTCCCAGTTGATTCGATATGCAAGGGCATGCTTTATTTTCGAACAATTTCTACAACGAGGCAAACTATTGACAAGTAAGTTGATGATACAAGGATACCAACAGGGACTGTCAACATTTTGCAAATTCTATGGTCGATACAATGACCTTGTTAGCAAATACAATCTATCGTTAAGTTGAGTGCTGACTGACGTTTTTCATAGAAATTATGAGATCATTATTTTCACACTGAATTGTTTACGGATTTTTCCATATGCCCGATCATTATAAGGAGCACACGGTTGGTCGGTCGACAGGGGGATGCTTACTCCTTCATGGCACCTGATCCAACCTTAAATGGTCTTAGAGGTCCGTGTTTGCTCTGCTCCCAATTTGTATTATTCCCATAGACTTTTGAATTTGATTTCTGTCTATTATCTTCATATTTCATTGACATAGCTAATCTACTGTAACAGAGTGAAAAAATAAATACATATTTTTGGTATTTTTATTACTGATGTAATTTCTTTAATATACCAGTTGGTCTTTACAATTATGACGTTATTTTTCTGCTAGAAAAGATGATATAAATGATGATTATCATACTTAAGTTGTTTCATTGAAAAATTTGTAACTGAAAAAAAATCATAAGTTAACAAATGAAAAAAAAATTGTGTGTGTGTGTGTAATAAGGATGGTTGGAGATGATTGTTGTATCCTAAATTCTTTGTTTTTGGAGGATTGCTGGACATTGTTGGACATCAACAACTCTTGAGTTCTAACATCTATAACCAACTGATGAACTCTAGAGTTCTGTCAAAATAAACATGTATAACCGACTGCTGAACCCTCGAGTCCTGTAGTCGTCACGGTAGCTCAATAGGTAGAGCGCTCGCCCTGTGATCGGAAGACCGTGAATTCGAATTTCGGCCGCGACTGACCTAAGTCGATAAAAAATAGGTAACAACTGTTCCTTCGCCAGGCGTTCGGCACTTTGAAGTGAAAGTTGCGGGTCCTTCGGATGAGACCTTAAAATCCGAGGCCCCGTGTCACGGCGGGCGTTGGCACGATAAAGATCCCTCACTGGTCAATGGCCCTGAGTGCCGAGTAAAGGTCCAAATTTGAAGTCCTTCACCGGTATATGGTGACGTCTCTATATGAGTAAAAAAAATTCTCGAATGGGACGTAAAACAACATACAATCAATCAATCGAGTCCTGTAGCTAATTATGAACTATCTAGATTTTTAATCACCTTCGAAGGAACAATTCGCGTTTAATTTAGAAAACAATATTTGTTGAATATGAAATTTTATCAACGAACATTAATATATTCATATAAATTATTCGCATGGAATATCTGTACAAGGAAACGATAAGTGAAAAAAGTTGACGAATGCTTCTAATTTCATTGATGTACATCTTTATACATTTTCGATAACGATAGGAAGTTTATGCATATTGCATGCTAATGTTGTAACTGTGAGGTCATACCTAGTGATATTTGATCTCAGTGATTTATTTCCTATCTTGCATTGATAGGAGATGATTGTCGATATCCGTTTCTACTACAATTTTTTTCTGATTAAAAAAAAATCGAATATCTCCGTGTCTTTATTATCTCAGACTGCTTTGTACATGATCACTGTTGCAGTTTGCTTCAAATGAAGATAAAAATATCATACATGTAAAGAATAAAAAAAGAAATGTGCCCATCATATATCTTCATCCCATTTTTTTCCAATCATTTGCATAACCATTTTCTTGATAATTTGTAATTTCGCAAAAATAAATTGATTTTTATTAAATGACTTTGCATTTTTGATAAATCAATGACGAATTGTCTTTTTTTTTCACTAGTAATGGTTCAAAAAGGTTTATCAGAATTATTCGGTTCAAGGTGAAGTATTGTAAAAATTAAATATAGAAGCGTTGCTTAGTTAATAAAGCTGTACCTTGTGTAGATCAAGCAGATGCAAACTATCTCGTTTACTGTAGAAATTCTTGCCTCAGACAAGCTCAAGAGTAACACTTTAGTCAATATAGAATGTCCTTTAGCAATCTAAAAGCATGAAATACATGTACATTATTTCCAAAAAACTATTTAAAAAAAAAATCCGTCTTTAAAAAAAAATATTTTTTTATTTCCACTTTTTGTTCTTTAAATCTGTGCATTCTTAAAGGATTAAACATTTGCTTTGACGCCACATGAACACATACCTTTTTTTAAATCTGTAAGTACTATGTTATTTTAAACTAAGTAACTGTTTTCAAGGTTTAGGTACAATCGTACTTCTGTGACATATTCTTTTTTCTGTTGAGTCACGCTTTGAATCTCGAGAGCATAGGTTTGTTTTAATTGTTCATGGAAAGACAGCAATGAATATACAGACACCAAATAATACTATGGACTTTTCAACTTTCTTAATTTAAAGTTTCAGTCTAAAAATTGACTGATTAAGTTTCAATAAAGTTTATAAAGTTTTTATCCATTTTTACTTTAATTGTATTATTTTTCTATCTATCGGTTTATTTTTTCCACTCACATGTTGTCAGCATCATTGTTCTTTCTTTGAAATTGTAACATTTAGTATGTATTTGTAATTCGCACGTACTCCATGGAATAGAAGGGCTGAAGGCGTTACTAAAACAGGATTATTTTAGCACAGCTCGTGGACAATATGCAACATTATGCAAATATTATGCAAATGAACAAAACAATCCACAATGTTATTGCTATTAACGGTAAAATTATAGCATCTTTGTCTTGCTAAAAGAAATCCAACATTGATTTATTGATTTGTATTGATGTCTACCCAAGTTTCTGGGTTTAAATTTCCAAAAAAGCTGACGTTATCCTGGAAACAAAAATGAATAAATTTATGTTTGAAATTTTGCAATGTCTTAAAATAGGTGTTGCTTTCCCTACTTTCAACTCCGATTTTCCACCGTTTGGGCCAATTTGGGGTGATATGCCATTGCTTGCTATATAAAAGTTTCAAGTTTAAATCTTGTCACTATTGTTATATTTTAACACGCAATTTAATTAAATTATATTTGCATATATGACAAAATTTAAGCAAGAAAAGCAAATGTAAAAATTGATTTATGTAAAATGTAATTTAGCTTTGTAAACAATGACTGACTTTTAATAATTAAACCGAATTCTTATACATACAACTGTTTGAAACACAATATTAGGGAAGGGGTTAGTTAAACTTTACCGATTGGGTCGTAATTTGTTTGGTCAGCAGGTCAAAGCACTCGACAAAGCCTTCAATAGGTCAGTAAGTAAAAATACACCTTAGAAAAATCAGTTGTTTAAAATATTTGTAAAACTTCAAAGAAATGCCGCCACCTAGAAATAAGAGTGAACTAATAACGAAAAATAGTTTTCTCTAAGTTTTCAACAACCGTTACTTAATACCACAAAAAGTATTTTTTTTATTTGTGAAGGTCGGAGAAGGTCAAAGATATAAAATATTTATCAACAGTTACTGAAAAGAAAGCAAAATTATGAAAATATATGTATTAATTGAAATATGGAGATAACGAACAGTGATCAAGGTCAAAAGGCCATTGTAACTATACCAAACGGGAGCAGAGCAAACAGACCTTTAAAATACATCAGAGATGGTATCAGGTGGATGGGGGAGCAAGCATCCCCTGTCGACCGGTGGTCACACCCCCTGGGTGCTTATTGTCATGATAGGGCAAACGGAAAAATCCGTAGACAATTCAGTGTTTAAATAATGGCCTAACAATTAGTATGAATAACGTCAGTCAGCATTCGACTTAATAATAGATTGCATCATTATATTCAAAAATTTTCTCTAATGACTAACATGTTTTTGGAAGATACAAGAAATTTACATTGATTTTTCTTCATAATTATAAAAAAAAATACTTTTTTACGTAGCATTAAAAGTGGAAATATGCTTCATCCATCCCTACCTTGAAACAAATTAAGATAATGAGAAATTCTAATTACATGTACATTGTATTTTGTGAAACACCCCGATTTGTGAAAAGTATATACTACTAAATATCATTATTAATAATTATCTTTGTTGTTCTTCTTTTATACGTATTCATTACATTGCACTTGAGTACCTTGTCCATGCTGTTTTGTCAACAACTATGACATTTTAGGTGTGTACATACAGTCAACATTCTTCTGTCAACTAAAATCTATATGGATTCATTTATTGGTTTAATAGAAAATGCTCAAAACCAAATTTTATGTCAAAGACAATGAAACAAAACGGAAATCGAGCTTAAAAGCGACCGAGTGTTTTTTAAATTGGCTTCTCTGTTATGTTCCACTTAAATAACTGCCAAAATCTTGTCTTTAATTTTAAATTTCATCTCTTAATCCATTTAATTTCCAAATTAAAAAAAAATTAAATTGGGTTGTAATTATAGATATCTACCAATAACATCAATCTTTTATTGCGATGCACATTTGATTTCGAAGTAAACGACACCACGGAGTACGATATGTCTGTTTCATACAGGTATTTTGATGTTTTACTAAAGATATTGATGGAAATCTAACAACTAACTTTATGATAAACTTTATGACTTTTCTTATTTATGCAATATATATTTTTTCATCTGCATATGGGGTTTATGCCTCCCAGTTGATTCGACAAGCATGATTTACGGTATGAACAATTTCTAAAACGAGACAGGCTCCTGACAAATAGTTGATAATACAATGGTATTAACAATCTTGTTAAAGTTAATATTTTGCAAATTCTATGTTCGATATAATGAAAGATTTGCAAATATAATCTGTTAAGGGTAAATGTTGATGTACGTCTCTCATACACATTGTTAGGCAGTTATTTTCACAAGGCGGGTGTGAGCGGTCGACAGGGATGCCCACTCCTCCATGGTAGACATAGTACCTAACCTCATGCACTTCTGATGTTTTCTGAGGTCGGTGTTTGCTCTGCTCACAATTTATATTGTCATTGAGCTGTTATTGAATTTTTTAGCATGATTATAGTTCGTTATCTTCACATTTCATAACATGCACACAAAATAAGAAAATGTTCATTGTCAATTAGAAAACAATTGCGACAGGAGAGGTGTTCGAAGTAATTAACGAAGCTGAAGTTCGAGTGTCTGAATGTAGATATATTTTGCATTTATTTAAAAAAAAAAAAAAAGGAAAAACAACAACAACCAAAAAAAGAGGTTCACAATAACAGCTCACAAGGTAATTCACCGAAAGGCAGTTAAAATTACTTTTAAAACTTTTATAAGCTTTAGGATTTTTAAATGATTTTCAAAAACTACAAAAAAGAGGCAGCACCTTGATCATGTTGTGACTCATAAGTGTGTAACAAATGTTCAAAGTGCACAGTGCATTTAAAGAACCCTCTCAACACTGCACTAATCAGGGCACTGATGTGTAATTAGACTGATTCATCATTTGATATAAAATAGAACAAATTGCAATATGCATTGTATTACATAAATTCAAGAATTCTAAACATTGTATTGGACCAAGATAGAGTATTTGAAAACTTTATTTGCATGTATTCTCCCCATTTGAGTAAGCAAAGGCGATTTTTTCTTTTTCAGTACTTCGTTGTCTTTGAAAAATTTTCCTGGGTGAAAAAAAGGCACGAACTTTATGTTAAAAATGAACTAGATAATTTTGATATGTACTCTTTACGCTATGTAATTTTTTCAAAGTCGAAAAAAAATATTTTTCATTAGTGCATAGAGGGTCCTTAATTCAAAGATAATGTGCTTTTCTTTGCATGGTCAATATCAAAATGACTTGAAATGAAAAAATCGTTCTAAACTCATTAACAAAATCAATCCTCAAAATAGGTTCATTAAAGTTTGCATTTTTTCCTTTTATTAACCCATTCAATGAGACGAAAATATGATTTCTCTTTATTTTTATTTGTAGAGAACATGGCTTTCAATACTATATTGCATTACGTTATTCAAATTAATTTGCTTCATCGAGATTTTCCCTTTCTTGAATATACTGACATTTCGACACAAAAGTTTTCTTAACTCTGAAGTAATTTAGAATTTGATTTGGCAAAAATGTCATTTTTTTTATTATTATTTAAAACATCAAATCATAAAAAACCGCACCTTCTTTCAACTTTTTGGCATTTTCTCCCAATGTGAAAATGAAATTATGGTTAAGAAACCAATTACATAAAATTCATTGGTTGTTTGTTTACGTTTCACCGGGAATTTTTCAGGATGGTAACAAAAGGAAGGCTATCGTGTCCGTCTTATGTGACCTAACGTGAGACATGGAGGAGTGTTTTACAACCAAATACTAATATTTTATATAGAGTGAGATGTGAGGTGTTATTAAATAAATAAATAAAATGCTTAAAAAAGTAAAATTGCAATCTGTAATTCTAAAATTGACGTTTTTCCTTATAAACGACATAAATGAAATACTTGTTTGAAAATAATTGTATGATATCATTATTTTCCCTTATATACTTTTTTTCTCTAAAAGCTTATTTCTTAAATATTTTGCGACTAAACGAATAAAAAAAAATTAATACAAGAGCAATAAAAACCCACAGTAAAAATACAATTTTGGTATTATTTATCTAATGTATAGTTTTGAATTTTTCGGGAGGGTTTTTTTTGTAATGATTAATTTTTTATATGATAGCCCACGTTCCGGATGATTGACAACTAACCTTACAGCACTGCCATTCAACCATCTTCAACGTGCCAAGTGGGATGTTATTATGAATTAATCTTCATTGTTTTCTTGATTTAAAACTATTTAATAACGCTCATGTTAATCAGGGTATGCGAGATAGGGTCCTATAAAGCTTGGATTCTTTATGGTTCGATAACAGTCTTGTTTAACTGCCCTAAGTAAATGGACAAAATATTCAGATTTGCATCCCTTATTCTACTATTAAATGGGTTTTCGATTACCGATTCAGGTGAGTGATTATAGGATATTTTCTAAACATTTACTGACCGCTTTTGTAATGTATGCATAAACTTTTTTGATGCAAACAGAAATTTGTTCAGTTAAGGTGTGCATACTATATACATGTACTTGGAAATGATGAATACGAATGACATTTTTTTAATTTAATGCTTTGAACATTGGCATTACTTATATTTTATGTTTCGGGATTAGGTTTCATTATTTTGTTTACGAAATACCTTCGAAATTAGGTCTGTTCTGGTGAAGCAGAATTAATTTAAAATTGTCTACATGAGAAGAAAATTTTTGCTGTGGTCCCAATTTGTCATGTAGCTATATTAGCAACGTTTTATGAATGAACAATAGCTACTTCGAGTTCCATTCAAATGTCGATTTGAAATATTCCAGTGAACTCGAAATAAAGGAAACCACAGAGTCTGCCACATCTCTTTCATATTTGGATCTTTTACTGATTGTGGACGTTAATGGAAAACTAACACTTACCGGTAAATTATATGACAAATGGGATGACTTCTGCTTCTCCATCGTTATCTTCCCCTTTTTGTGAATTAATATTCCACTATCACATATATATGGTGTTTTATGCTTCCAGTTCATTTGGTAGTTCTATGTACAATTTATTTTAAACTGAGGCTGGTAATCGACAAATAAGTTGATGGCAAAGGGATTCAACATCCTCTTTAGGGTCAGCATTTTGTAAATTCTATGATCGTTATAATGACCTTGTTACCATCGTGTCGTATATTGACTGATTTTTTTCCATACGAATTGTTAATCCATTGTTTTTAATATTAATTTTATTCGCTCAATATAGAGGGCTCGACAGTCGACAGGGATGATTGCTCTTCCTAGGCAACTGATCCCGTGTTCACCTCTGATCCCATTGATTTAGTTTCACTTGAATTATGCAATTAATATATACATTATTATTTTAGAGGGAATAATAAATACCAAAAAGAAAAGATTAAGAGTGTTTTTACAACTCTCTAAAAACTTTGGATTTGTTAATTCTCATAATATCTTGCATAATGCTTTCAAAATTTTATCGTTTGGTGGAATGATGCCTCATTTATTCAGATATGATGATTTCTCTTCTCACTTTTTTCGATTTTTTTTTTAAATCAATTGCTAATAAATATCTAAATTCATCGATCATATCCATATCAGGAAAACATTTTGATTTAATTTTGATAGAAATTTTCAAACAATTTCCACCAGTCCTACTTTCAACTTTGAATTTTAAAATTGATAGGCTGATTTTGTTTAATTCAAGATTTAGCATAAATCTATTGAGATACTTTGAACTTACTATTAAAACAATTTTTATATCCATGTTGATGGTAATAATCAAAGTTAGCGTTATTTTAATTTAATTCTAAAAGATTCAAAAGATGTCAGGTGTAAGCTAGTGACAAAAACTAATCATCTCGGTCATTCCTGCTGTAAGTTGTGTAGAGGACACTTAAAGTCCATAATTTTAACCAGGATCAAAGCGAACAGTTGTTGACAATAGACAATTTTATCATCGTCCTCTTAACTTTGTATTATAGTGAACATGTTATGAGTACCAGTAAAACTAGACTTGTTATTTGAATCCTTGTCATAATGAAAAAAAAATACTAATTACTCCAACAGCAATGTCTAAAAGGACCAGTGACATTACATGCGCTGTGTTGTTCTGACTTAAGTTCTTAACACTTACACCATGCGGTTGTTGCTTTCATGCTTTAATTTTTGATAAGCAACCAACAGGTTCAAGAAACTCAATCCCACTAGATATCCATTTATGGTTGGTCACTTGGGGCTTTGTTGATAATATCTGGAAGACAGAATGTGTAGATCAATATTTTAAGTAGTGTCAAAGTTTTAGCATGGAAAAAAATAGCGGAAACAACATTACCTAAAGATCATTGACAGATTCTTTTAATTCTTTAAAGAATTTTAATTTAATGACTAAAGAAGGTACTTTAAAATGTTTTATCGGTCATTTTAATTATTTGGATTGAAGTGGGCTCTTCTGGAATTGCGAAAATGGCGTTGACGTCACAAGAAACAAGTCAATAGCTTGTTTATATCGATAAATAATAAGTTATTTTAAACCAGTTTTAATCCCACTTCTGCTCAGCTAAATGTCTGATGAAGAGTGCTACTAGTATTTAACTTTTTAATACGTTCAAGGTAACATGAGTGCAATACAATGTTTTAATGGTTGTGGTCAGTCTTTTTTTATCTTCCGTGGTTGTTTGAGTATCGTTAATCTGTCTTTATGCTGAAACTTTTTATTTTTGAGGCGGCATGTACATTTTACTAGTTTGTCAACTATGTATCCTATAGTGTAAACATATATTTGATTACATTCTGTAAATTTGCAATATAGTAGGGATTGTCGACACAAAGGCTGATCGTTATCTTAATTTTTTGTGATTAATACATTCGTTTAAAAAAATTACTTTTTAATTAGCAAGAGAATGGTCTAATCAAGGAAAGTGTAGTTACTGTAGATACCCCAAACTTACAAAATCACTTAGAGTTAGCAAGTAATAACGTACCAGTCAAGAATCTCTCTTTATATATATATATATATATATAGAGAGAGAGAGAGAGAGAGAGAGACCTTCTTTGTATTAACTAGTATAGCTGGGATAGAAAAAATATTATAACAACATTCTTCAGCAATAATATTAAAATTTACGGAACAGTCTACGAGAGCTTATGTAAAAGAATCATGCATGTATGCATGCAAATACATGTGAATTCGAGAACATGCAATTCTTTTGAGAACATTAGTACTTGCAAATATAGAAGCATTTACATGTACGTCAGTATTAATCTTTAGTTATTTAAAAAAAATTGCCATGGGTTAACCGACAAATCAGGTCATTGTATTTCAAAGCACATTCAATTCAAAAACAATAGGGAGATGGTTGTAGATACGCAGACTAAAGGGTTTAAATCCTTTGACCCTGTACTTTTGAATATTAGGCGATAAAATTGGTAATCAACATTAATTTGGGGATTACCTATAATGTATTGCTTAATGATAAGCATATTATATAAGCTTAAGAAAGTGTGCAGCTATCTACCTGGAAATAAGATACTGATTCATCAGAAAAATTCTATGAAAAAAGGCGCAGTACTTTTATCATATTTTTTTTTCAGTCTGAAATATTTTTTAATAGCTACAGTGTATATTCTCGTCTGTGTACATTTGTCCTTAAAATTATAAAGTTTTCTTATTTTTGTGTAATGCTTCTACAAAATACTGGACAAGTTTAAATTTTACAGAGTGAAGTATTTTTTTTTTCAGATTTAAGTGTAAAATTTACAGTTCAAAGTGTGGAAAAATAAAAAAAAATCAAAATCGAAATGGCACTTATACGCTTCCGTACAAAAAGAAGTATCGGAGCAAATTCATGCAATGTTTTGAATATTTGGATCTTAAGAAATAAAAAGCGATAGGAAATATTCATCACTTCGGAAAAGAAATTGTTCCAATGTCAATAAGAACAAAAATGTTTGATTCACGGTTATTTAAAAAAAAATCATCATTGCAGCAAGAATATATGATGACTGACCTTTTCCATATTATATCTATTAATAGATATTCAGTGGGTTTGTGTATTTTTCTCTGTAACTTAAATACACTTGTACTGAGTTCTACATCAAGAATCTTGTATGAAAAAGAAAAAAAGAAAAAGAAACTCAAACTCTATCCCATGAACACAAATTCTGCTTCATTATAAATCTTGCAATTACATTTATATTTTTTTTAAATTTTTATTTTCTTAATGCCACACATCTGGGTGTGACTTCTGCATTGTTTATCCACCAGGTAACCTTTCAGGTGTGTACGTATAGCGTCAATATTTATCCTAATCTAAAATTTAAAAGTTAAAAGCCCATATCTTCATTAAAATAATGCAAAACAGATAATAACATTTAAAAGCTACACATGAAATTTGCTTGATAGTAGTTAAAAAACTAATTTACAAGCAGTTATTGTCAAAACTTGTCTCCGATTTTATGAAAGATATCATTAATGTCCAAAATTAAGCAAAAGAAGGAAAAACTTCAAATGGATAATAGATTTAACCCCCATTTCGATACCGGATATCCTATTTACTGCAATATATATTTATTAACAAGATTGGGAGCAGGCAGGAATATATTAATATTATGGATCAATATCAAAGAGCCAAGATGAATACTAATGTACCTCCATGTGTACTGAGAATGCAACAGAAGTTCCTGGGTGTTGTTTCATGAAAATGTGAAACAATCAACAGTTATATAGCTAAATTAACCAGTGCATAGGGATACACCGCAGATCAGCCTTTGAATTCCAATCAAGGATTTTATTCGCATTTTAAAGACAAATTAAAATAAATATTTTTTTTCTAGATGTTTCAGAAACATTTTAAGTACTTTTGTCCATTCTAATTAAAATTAAATTTTCGTTTATTGATATCTATTACCAAAATATTGATTCAACGATCTGTGACCTTATCAAAGCTTGCATTATGTATTATCAAGCTTTCATATGAAATCAAAGGAATGTTTTTTGCATCATCATTATAACTTTTTACGCAACATCTACTTTTAAGTTTTTTTTCAATATCCTTCCATTCTATACCACTTTTAATTTATTTAATTCAGTTGTCTGAGAATATTCGCCTTCATGAGTAGACTGGCATTGTGGTATAGAAATACTTAAACCTAAAATGATATAGAATTTGAATTATTGTAGGACACAGGTCTTGTGATTTCTTTCAATCTGGAATGTTTGCTTTAGTTCTTTTCTCAAAATAATTAATACACTGTTATTAACCGTAAGACGCAAATAAGCTTTATTTTTTTTCGCACATGTATGCTTTATCATTGTTTTCTTAATAGCAGCAGGGTTTAAAAACAAGGTTGTTCTCGTATATAATGGGGGCTCTTTGTTTGTTTTGCATGTTCCCTGACATAATTCTCAGTCTTGTTGAATTAAAGTTCATCGATATTATTAAAGTAAATAAAATCTTAAAAATATTATCAAATCTGTTTCATTATTCGTTATTCGTGGATCCTGGTTGTCTGTAAACTCTACCGTATGCACTTGTGTAATCAAAATTAATCTCTCTTTCATGGGGCGGATCTTATGGAGCTTTTAAGGGAAAAAATATAACTACTGGTATCCTTCTATACTGTAAAAGCAGGTTCATGACAATTGGGAAAATTACATGTGTAATGGTTTGGGCCATGGATTTCCACCTGGATACCTCAGTTAGTAGAGCACCGGACTAGTGAGGCAGGGGTCCTGGATTTGACAGAAATATTCGTTGGGGATTTAATTTCGTTTATTTCGTTGTTACCAATTAGCAACGAAATTAAATCCCCACGATTTATTATGAATATATTTGAATAGCGTTACTCTTCAAACAGCGAAATTTAATGCCACGAAACCTTTATGGATGGCAAATTAACGAAATTTTATCCCCACGAAAATTTGTGCTTCTACGATATATGGGACATTTATATTTCGGCATTTTGTTATTGATTTAATTTTTAAGTCTCTGAAGAGGAATGTGTAATAAGTACATGAAACTAAATGTATTATACATGTGTTTATATTTCTTTATCATTTCTGAGTCTAGAGAAAATGGGTATTCAGTGCAAGAAATCGATTTATATATGCAAAATATTTTTTTCATTGAAAAAAAAATTAAACTTGAGTGATGTTTCATTTAAGCATTTGATAAAGATTCGAAGAAAAAAATACCTTTTTTTAAATTGGGTTAAAATTTGCTTCGTAATTTCTATGCTGTCGAGAATTTTCAATATATTTGGCATGCTACAATGAAATCAGTTCAGATTTATATTTATTAGAACCATCTACGTTTCTTCGTATATTGGTACCAAAGGATTTTTTTGAATTGTTGTCAAAACAAACAACATCAATTAATAGTAATGTAATAGCTGATAAGTTTAAGGTCTAGATTCTGAAGAATGGCTCGTTATGCCTCTAGTGCGGATTGATATTCTCATTTTTCTTCGTGTCCTGATGTTTGTTTTAGTTTTATTTTTCATTCAAAATAAGTTTTCCATGCTACATTGTGGTTGACAGCTGCTTTTTCAATAAAAATAGAACTTGTGAATTTAGTTAATTTACTTACTAGTATCTTGTCATTGGTCATTTGCAAAATTATTTTGTTAAAAAACATTCTGATTGTGCACACAAGAACTCCGAAGTTGATATTAAAAAGATGCTTGAGTTTCTGATTGACAATATCTATGTAGTTTTTATAAATATTAACAATAGTTACTTCCATTCATATGTTGACTTGATATATCTCATTTAACTTGAAATAAAGGATACCATAGAGTCTGACACATCTGTTTCATATTTGGATATTTTCCAAGAAAACTTTATGAACGTGATGACTTCAACTTTTCTACCGTCAACTTCTCTTATTTAAGTTGCAATATCCCTTATCGCCTTTGGATTTCATGTCTCCCAGTTGATTCGATACGCGAGAGAATGCTCTACATACGAGCAATTTCTAAAACGAGTCAAGCTATTGACAACAACTTAGCAAAACAGGGATATCACCAGTATCGTTTGAAGTCAATATTTCACAAGTTCTACGGTCGATATAAACCTTGTCTGCAAATGCAATCTATCATTAAGTCGAAAACTGACTGACATTTTTTATACTAATAGTTAGGCCATTAATTACATACTATTTTTTTCCGTTTGCCTGATCATGACAAGGAGCACACGGCGGGTGTGGCCGGTCGTCAGGGGAGATGCTTACTCTTCCATGGAATCAGATTTAACCTCTGATGCTTTTAGAGATCTGTGTTTGCTCTACTCTCGATTTGTATTGTTTCCATGGATTTTAAGCTTAATTACTGTTCGTTATCTCTACATTTATCAATGTAAAATGAACATAACCTATTTGGCCCAACCAAAAAAAAAAAGAAGAAAAAGAAAACGTAGGCATATCAAAACAACAACAACAAAAATAACAACGAAACAACAACATAACAAAATTTGGCAAGATTGGAAACTAGGAGAGATCAAAGTCACATGACCTAAAGTACAATTTTCTATACTATTTTTTTTTATTTGGAATATGGCGATTTGCTTCACAAAATATACTTAGTATGTGCTGCAGAGGCACAGTGCAAATTTCTTTACGTTTGACGATAAAACAAACACGACCCCAACCCTATTTTATGAACCTCTAAATACAAATGCTCTAGTACTTATTTGCGTTTTATTTCATGGATGTCAATAAGTTTATAGCGTTTAAGTAACCAAAAACCATACAGTTATAGCATGAAATGCACATAGTATATGTTTAAAAAACATTAAAGTCGCGAAAGATCGAATTTTTAATCAGCAATCAAAAGAAATTGTACTTTTTGTAGGGACCAAGCAGTTTATTTGACCAATCTCTATTTGAATTAATTATTTTCCTTAAGTTGCGTTTGACTTTATTTCGAAATAAATAAATATATTCGCATGATAAAAGGATCCATTCGGACCTTTTCCTATCACGAATTTAAAGCTGAAACCTTGTTGCTGAAGGCAGGCATTAAGAAGACTGAACATTACTGAAATTTTAACCATTGATATAATAACAAATGCGTATGTTTCTTAAGCATGAGTACTGAAATGCTAAGTTACTGTGCGCGTACATACTTTAGTGTCTTTGCTAATAAAATTATCATTATATTCTACGAAGATGTTGCTGAAAAGTACCGGTATTCAAATTCCTTCTATAGATAAAAGTTTTTAGTCAATATGGATGGGGAAATGGAGGTACATCGCGAACAAGTTGATCATTTATGATAATCACAGATATCTAGTTTTACTTGTAAAATTACATAATTGTATTTTTGTGTTTGTGCACGTATGTTTCACTGTTCGTGATTTTATTTTGTTTGTTTGTTTTTGCTTTTTTTTCTCCTGGGGTGCTGTAGGAAAGAAGAAAGATTTTTTTTCTTTTGTTGTTTTTGGGGTTTGATATAATATAGTCTATTATTACATTTTTAACACTCGAATACTGTAATTTATCCATTCAATAAAATTGATATTTTCACACATGTTGTTTACACATTTTCGCTACGAAAATAAAAAAAAAAGTATTAGTTTCACAGTGAAGATAACAAATTGAAATTCGTGGCAAAACTTAATTTTATTCCCTTCACAAGAAGTAGCAAGAAAAAAATCATACATCCAGAATCCCGATACTGACTAAAACAGCCAAAATTTCTCCAATTGCCGTTTTGGAAAAAATCCTTGTAAAACTTACGATTTTCAATATCACAATCGCTTAGCTATGACGTCTCACAACCGCTTTGCTATTATATAAGCTATGCCACTACATGGTTCCGAAAAGACTATTTAATAGGAGATAGGGAAAAAAGAAAGAAAAAGAAATATTATATAATAAACTGAAAATTCAATTTTTTTAGGTGGATATGGGATATTTCGTACTCGTGAAAATATCAAAACATATTCCACAACTCATGATATTCCACATCCAACTACCACAAAAAAAAAAAAAAAAAAAAAATTAAATATCTTCAATTTCTTCATACAGGAAATAGACATTGTCTCTCAATTAGGTCGTCGAGAAAGCTGAACTGTAGAAAATTTGGATGAGCTTCTTCGTGCCAAATGGGATAAAAAATATTTGTTAATTCTTATTGTTTTCTTAATTCAAACCACTTAATGAAGCTTGTGTTCATTCATGGAGCACGCGAAGGGTTTTTAAAGCCCGGCACTTTGCCCTCTGCTATCAGTCTTGTTTTACAATCCTAATTAAATGGAGGAAATTTTTAAACATTTAACCTTTTACCTTCTTCTGCTAAATGGAATTTCAGTCTCTGAATCAGGTAATTAATTGTTGTATAATGTACGTTTCTAGCTTAATTTTGAAAAATTAAAAAGTTCATTAAAAAAAACTGAAGTTGTGAGGATCTCTTTGAAAATTTTACATAGACTTACACAACGCTCCAAACTGCTTGGTGTGGCTGAAGCTTGTTCTATTCGCACGCAATAATTTTATGCAACCGATTTATTGATGTATTAATATAGCATTACTTGCTTTATTAAAAAAAAAAATAAAATATTTAAGCTTCACAAATATTAAAACTGAAAATTAATACATACGAAATATTATAACTGCAAGAGAAGGGGATGATGGAATTTAAAATAAAGGCAATGCAAAGTCCAATGTATAAGAATTTGCAGTTTATTGACAGACTGAAGTAACAATGGTTTACAAGACTTCTTAAACTAAGTATTTTGCTAATTTCAAATTATCGAAATTGATGAAGTTTTAGAGATATTTGGCATACTTATTTGAAATTGAAGAGATAGAAATGTAATGTCGTTGTGGGGTAGAAAGATTCATTTTCTATTTTGTATCCACTAGATAAAATCACTGCGCTCTGTTTCCTTTGCGTATTTTTGCTAATGAATTATTGATTTTAAAACTGTCACCAATTATCTAAATTCTCTAAATACCCATCGGTTCATGGCGTGATAACTGCATACAAATTTATCATTTGAAGGACACCAGGGCTTTTTTACGCATCTATTTATCCCAATATATTTTTTCATGATTTGCATAATTGCAAATTAAATGTGTGATTTGTACAAAGATAAGATAAGTTTCAAGTAAAGTCAAGTAAAAAATTTCGAAAATGTGGAATTAACGCTAGGGGTAAAAAGGGATGATGCGTATATTGGTTGTACAGGATACGGGGTCTAACACTTCATTCACCGGTTGTTGTCAAGAAAGGGTGTGGTGTGGTTGCTGTATTTCAGAAAATGTATATTGTATATTAAGTCGTTCGCTAACTTTTGCCCCAAACTGTTCAGAATACCCAGCCATTGATCGTAAAGTTTCTTTGAGTTAGTTCAAATCCTTAAGTCTAATCTTTCTGATGTTAATAATTTTCACTCAAATTCAATTATGATAGCAGAATTCAAAAATAGCAAAATTCAATGCAAAATAACTATAATGTTATAAACTTAATCAAGTATACGTGATGTTCTAATGCACTTGTTGCGTGTGCATAGTTTACATGTATTAAATGAAAAATATTGATTCTCCGAGTTTTACGTTAACCGAAGAGGACGATACCCAAATTCAGACTACATCTCAACATATGCATAAGTGATATTTCAAAATATTCATAGAATCTGCGAAGAAAGAAAAAACATCTAAATCCCCCTGCAGATTTTAATAGGTCCAGCAATGTTGTTTAATTAATTCTTTATTAAAAGTGTTTTATGAGGTCGTTGTTCGTTTATCACATTGATTTCCGATATACCATACGCAGGTGCAGTGGCACTTGCCTATAATAGATAATTGGCGGTCTTATTTGATTGCCCATCTGGAACTTTGTAATATTCATCGGAAAATTGCTCTCGGTATCTTCGGGGAAAAAAAATGTTAGATCTCTGACAGATTTCGAATGTTTTGATAATAATATCGTTCAATAAATCTTTTCAAAATATTTTCGAACTAAAATGGAAATCTAATTTAAGACCTTAAGTAAGTCTTTATGGGGTTATTTCTTCGGTTGGTAGCGTTATATCATTATTTATTTAGCGGTCAGGTACTCTCTTGAAAGATTATTTTCTCGTTGACGTCACAAGAAAGTATATGTAAAAAGAAAGTTAAGTGCTCATGCACTTGGCTTTTTTGTTAGCTGAATGAATACTGCATGTGTAGTGTGATGGAAAGGGGAAATTTCTTCAAAGTGATATTTGCTGAAAAAATAATATTCAGAAGCATCAGTATTTTCAGAACGAAGAGGACGCAAATCTTTATATTCTTTTTTAACTAGAAAAAGTCTTACCGATAACAAATAAAGGTAAGAAGCAAAAAAAATTAAGGGGGTGGGGGTTAATGTCCCCTTCATTTCACCCACACCTATATACCCATCATACTGTATAAAAACTGTTTTAGGGACTATAATCTACATTTAACATGCCGGATCTTCCTCTCGGGACAACGTCAAAGAAGTATATCATGAACACGCACAATGTATATTGTTATGATAACTTATATTCTGTTAGTTAGGGAGGGTAAAGATGTACGTTTTCCACGCTTCAGGTGCCCGTGGTATAACCGTACCCGCAAAAGGATTCTAAGGGTAGGTCCATGTTAAGGCCGCCTTGTATATCAATGTTCATATTTGAACAGGGGTGTCGCCAGGTTTTTGAAAAAGGGAAGAGGTTCAGAGGTTCGGGGAGGGGTAATCCCTCTCCCGAGCCATTTTTTTCTCTTCACTTTATGGGTATAATTCTAGGGGACTGTGGTGCATTTTTTCCACATTATTATAAAGACTTTGTAGAGGCAACAAATGAATAAATCAAGGTTTTTTTTTTACAGGGATGGGATAGCAACCAACTCCACCCCCCTCCCCGTTTAAGCTGAACCACACTAGGTGTTGATCCAATTCATGGTCGTAGGAACCGACGGGGGGGGGGGGGGAGGGCACGGGGGCCGATATACAGATAATAGAGCTAATATATACTTGTGGCCCCTCAATAATAATTATTTTTTTCTTTTGCTTGTCAAGGAATTTTTGAATCTTGGTAGCGCCCCCCCCCAGACTGAAAATGTTTGGTTGTCCCCCCCCCCCCCCCACTGAAATTGCTTTCTACGGGCCTGCAATGACATTGCTATTAAATCATGACAGTCAGTATGATCTATTCCGGGATAAGTTAATCCAGGTATGGGTACAGGTTAACTTTACCCAGAAAGGATACAATGTAAGTTCACCCACATTTACCGGCATAATAGGGATTGACTGTTGAAGTGTGAACCAGTCCTAAAGTTACAATAGGAAAATATGCGAATAATAGCACCTGTCCAATATTGTAAGCTGTTTAATCTAGAGCAATATTCTTGAATTCAAATTGTGTATCAATACTCATATCATATTACATAATTTCATAAAAGGTGGATGCCACTTCTTTCATAAAAGTAAATCTCTTTGTTAGGTTCTTTAAAGGGACTTTGATCTCACGAGATATTTATATAATAAATGTCCATGACATTGTTTCAACACAAGATTGCAAAAAAAGTGAGGCCATTTTAACAACCTTAATCTCTATGTCACAAGTTGCATAATTTTTATTTAGAATTCAATCTACTTAAATCACACAAGTTTTGCATAAAAAAAAATTACCATGTAAAAAGTTGAATAAACCAAAATGTTGATTTTCACAGAGAGAGAGAGAGAGATTAATTTTTCAAATAAATTTATTGTCTTCGAGACGAGACTAGATGATTTATTATTTGAATGACTGGCATTTTAATTTTTAAAGTTTGGTTTGGAACCGACTATATATTTTTGCATAACACAAATCGCTCCTCAAAGACAAACTGGCAGTTCGGAAAAATTACCAGCGATATGGAACATGGTCTGTCAATTGTAAATCGATCACGCTAAAATCGCATTTATTATATTTAAATAATACTTAGAGGAGATCGTCATATCTAGTTCTTGGACAAAAATACACTCCATGAAGGCATCTAGCTTCATATACATACATATGACGACACCATAAGAGTTGATAACCCACATAACCTGTAAAAAGATCAAGATAACTATCACGTCTTTTTAGGTCATCGGGATTTTGCAAATAACCCACGTGAACTAATAAAAATCTTAATGATCACACATAGGAAATGCATAAAATTAAGGGCTGTTTGAAAAATCTGAAGACTAACGATAAGCACTGAGTTTAAGAAAATATTTTAAATAAGTTGTAGAATATTTCATCGCGGCCTTGTATGCTTTTGCCATTGTTGTGTATTGATGACTCTGGTCTATAGAGGTATTGGAGAGGGTGGCCGTTTGTGTTAAGTCTCAAATGTGTTTACCCACTCAAACACTTCAAGTGAAAATATCGTGAAAAACAATTTGTACTTAAAATCGATTTAACTATAAGAATTTTTATTGAAACATGCTGGAGAGAGAGAGAGAGAGAGAGAGAGAGAGAGAATATTCTTGAAAACTGTAACTTTTACAAGATAATAAATATTAATTATTGGAATTTGGTTATTGTCATTTTAGAAAATTTTAAAAGTGAAAGGAAAGTACTCAATATTTTAATTTTGACCAAAATTAATTTAACAAAAAATATATGTATATTACATAAAAATATAATGCTTCATTAAGTGTCTTGAATAAAAAGCGATCATAAAATTGAGTCCACATTAAATAAATAATTAGTGAAATAATATACATGTACATTTTGTGTTGAGTTATTTTGTAATATTTGCATTCCAGTTCCAAAAAATTGACAATGAAATTAAAACAGAGAGAGAGAGAGAGAGAGAGAGTTTAAGATATTCTTGCTAAATTCATATGATAAATGCAACAGAATTAGAACATTTTAGGTCAGATTTTTAATATAGATAACAAAGTATAAAAGCACGGTGAAAATGCACGGTATTAAAATCAAAGATCTTTCTATATGATAAAACAGATATGCCACGAAAAACACATGTTCATATACCTACGGAAAAAGAACGAATACCTAAATTTTACCTTTAAAGAAGATATTTAAATCACATATCCAAGAAGCTGAAATTAAGCAAACAATCAAATTAAAAACTGGGTTTTCAATAACGCGTCGTGAAATCTGTTTGGATAAACCAATTTCTTTCGACCAATCGCATAGTTGCGCAGACTTATATTTTTCATTTGATCATTTTCATATATAATTAATTTAACTAAGCAATATTGGGGTCATTGTGATAACACACGTCAAACAGAATGCGCTGCAGGCCGGAGCTTTCTGTCATATTGGTCCTTATAGCTCACTCGGGGACCGTGCTCAGTTGTGAGTTCTTTTTGTTTTTATTTTTAATTTCGATACTTTTTAAATAAGTTCTCACAATTTACTCAAAAAAAAAGTTTCACAAAAAAATGTGAAATCAGTTTATTTAATTCTAGTTTCTAGAAAGTAATGGTTGTTAAATTATTTAACAGCAGACATTGTGGAAAGATGTCTAGTCATCCTATACATTAATAAAATGATTTTTTTCGTGTTTTTTTTTTTTTTTGTTTTGTTTTGTTTTGTTTTGTTTTTTGTTTTTTTTTTTTTGGGAAACGCACGCGGGTCATTAGTTAACTTAATGAATATTTAAGGAGTTTCGTTTGAAAAAATATTTATCAAAGCATTTTTTTTTATTTTTTAAGATAATGTCAACAAAATTTATATCATTTTATCTGATCAATTAAAAATATATATGGAGTTAATGTTTTAGTAATGGATTTTCATAGTTTGTGGATGAAAAATATTTGAATTGTGCGGAAATCGTCCCATAAAAATCTTATTTGACCTATATCCAGATGATGGGACCTTGATATAATCAAACAATGTTTAATAAAGAAATGAAAAAGAAATAAAATTTGTAAAGCATTAATTTATGGAAATTGTTTAAAGTCAGTCGCAATAAAGATAATACTTTGCCGTAACATGTTAAGTCCCAGTCAAGGACTTTATGTTCTAGAATTGAAATTTTCCTTCTTCTTCTTTTCTTTTAAAAATTAAATTATGTGTTCTCTTAGTAAACATGCGAAGCTCAAGGCTGTAAAACACGAGCGCCTACAGAAAAGAAAAAAATAGATACACACGGTTAATTACTTCTATAGTAGCAAACAATTTTAGATGTTATAACATTTTATGTTTTATACCTAGATGATTATGTGTTAAAGTAGATTTTCTTTCCACAACTTCTTTTCATCTTATTTGTGCTAAATTGGTTTATTTTGAAGTTTCGTATAAAACACACGAGTTTAAAGGGTTAACCTCATAAAAATTTATATCCCTAAAAGCTTCCAAGGTCATTTCTCATGGATTTCTAAAATTTGCTGTTTTATGCATATTCATACCATAACAAGCTTTAATTCTAGAATGCGTAATGGGTTGAAACTGGTTTGTATGAATGATATAGTGAATCTTTCTGATACATCAAATTTTTTTAAATATATTAGATTAAACTTGTCTCACAAGCTGTTTTCAGTATATATGCATCGTCACTTTAGCTTATCTCTGGAAAATCATGCAGGAAACACTTTTTTAAATAATTCAAACAATTTTTTATCATTCAATTTGCCTAGAAGGAAATTGAAAATCATTGGATATCAAAATGAAGCAATCTGAACTTTTGCAGGAAATCTGTAGCCCACGTTTTGTCTTTATTCCTTGTACGATATATTGTTTTGTCGCTGCTAGACAAAGTTTAGATCAGCGCCAAACATTTTGTTTGATTCTATGTTCAGTCAATCACTATGCTAAAATATTGATGAAAAAATTGAAACTATTACACAGTGAATGAAACGTGAATTTTTCAGTCATTTCTTTTAGCTGCATATTACATGTACAGACACAATGACAACAGCACTAAATTCATTTTCTGTTTTAATTTGATGTGCTCTCTCTCTCTCTCTGATCTGCGCACACATTTTAAAGAAATCTTTAAAAACATGTATATTTTAAGTAGTAAGCATAAAATAAACAGCATAAAAGTTATTAGAGCACATGATTTGAAAGTCAATGGTTCATTGAGTTTTACAAGATATCAAAGGACAACCTTCTTTTGTAACGTATATAATTTTGTCGGCCTCTGTGCGTTAATTTAAAGAATTACGAAGCCTGATTAGGTAATAAAGATCGGGATCAAGACCTATCAATCAACGTACTGTCAGACTTGGATTGGTAAAAAATGAAAATCAGGGGAGATAACTATCACCATGACTGGCGTTGTTAGTAGAAAAAATAAGTTGCCCCCCTTAAAAAATGCATAATAAAGGTCTTTTTAAGAAGATTTTTTTTATATTACCACAACATTATGTAGTTTGACACAGAGTCATAAAAAGTAATTGATATTTTGTCAAAATGAAGAGACCGATCATTATGTAAGTTGACTTGACACTTTTTTAAGTGGAAGTTTTTCAAATGAGAAGTTATTGATTATAGACAGACAAAATAAAGTGGCTTTTTTTCATGCTAAGATTGAGGGGGAACGAAGGATTAACGATTTACAGAGATATTATTTTTAAATGAAGTCTTCTTATGGGCCATTGCCCTAAATTCTGACGTGCTGGGGGAATCAATAAAATGTGTAGTCTGTATCTACCAACAGACAAATTTATTGATATTAAATGCTCGTCTTTGAGAAACGTTGTCTGTTCTTGTGATTTTCAATAAGATTTTCAAACGCTCAAGAGAAAAATCTGTCGATATTAGAATATTTCTATTTATCAAGAGATAAAAGATATCGGAACAATTCTCTAAAGCCCAAACAACTATTCATTTTTGTTGATAAATCCAGTTATTTATGAACAAATTGACGTCGCATATTTTTCACACCCTTTCAGTGCTCGTTGCATGCGCACAACATTATTCTTGGTTATCGAACATAAGAATGCTTAAGCGTTCAGTGGTTAAAGCCAAGACTTGCATCACAAAAGGCAAAATAAATTTTAGCATGTCGTGTAAATTATAGGAAAAACGTCGATATACATTGAAAATGCTGGGGAGGGTGGGCGGGGTGCATATACAAAAATATATTGTTTCAATGCTGTATTATCGCAAATTTCATTTTCTCGTACTGGTGTATATATATTGATATATTATACATTCACGAGGACAATGTAATAAAATTTGTTTTATATTTAGACATGTATAAAAGAAAATTAAATGAAAACCGCTACCAATTAGATCATATTTACCAACACCAAATGAACTCTTCACATTAAAACTTTTCGAGTTTTATCAACAAAAATTTCTATGAAGAGTAAATATATCATGTCGGCGATAGAGGAATCGGATAATTAAAATATAAACATATCAACTGGTCGCCTTTTTTGAAGGGATGTAAAAGTCGCTGTATTAAATTTACTCAAAAATTCTAGTTAACATTGATTTCTGTGTATTGCATTAAATTTTTGAAGAATGTCTATATAATTTACAAAGTACAAATTGATCGACGAGCAGTGTGTTCACGCTGTGTTCTTTTCCTGACTGAGACAAATCTTACATAATACTCAGAATGATAAAAGGATATTTTCAAAAGAAATCAATTCGGGACCATGTTCCTTATAAGTAATAATTATGTGTCCTTGTGAACGAGGTTAATCTGTTGCATATATGTTCTATTCTAAGGACATAAGGTTCATTAGATGGTTCACTTTCATGTTCTTATTTAAAATCCTTGTTGAATATATATTTTTTTCATATCATAATAATCAATTAATTCGATGATCATTGTTGACCGCATTGCTTCGTACTATCGGGGAAGATCGACATTTGAAACTTACAATCAAATATTCAATTTCTCTTTAATGCATTTGATTCGAATGAAAAGGCAAATAAAGTATATATACTCTGGTCGACTTTTCATGGTTAATGTGGGGTCATAAGAGGGTCAAGATTTATTGAAAGTCTATCATTGAACTTCAAATTATATATTGTAAAATTCGCATAAAAGGTCTTTAAAACGTAACATTTATATCAATTAGAATTGAAATTGAGATTTCCAGTCATCAAAGAATGCCTTAGTTATGTGTACCAAATTAAAACCTTGAGACGACCTTGCATATTTAAAACATATAATACAGAGATAATAATTAAAAAACAAACGTGAAAATACTGCATGAACTGATGCGCAGAAACTCACGTCGTGTAATACTATCCATTTTAACCAAGTGAAGAACATGCTCATGTAAGTAAACCTAGAAAATAAGATACCCCCTCTCTTTCTCGATCTCTAGATAGATTAGATGTTGTTTTATTTATTATTTTAGTATTTTGTTATTAATTTACTATTTTATTATGTAAAGTCAAATTACATAATTGGATTGGACATCAGGCATAGCCTATATAAGTCCTCTCCAAGAAGGTCAAGTGTTGTTTTAATTCTTACATACATGTACTTAATTATGCTATTTTTAATATTTTGTAGCCAAGGTAACACACATTGACCCCCCTTTTGGGAGTATTGCTGGAGGAACCAGGGTCACTTTATATGGCGATGGTATTTATTACATTTTAAATTGATTTCATCAATTGTATTTATATTCAAATGTGTAGCTATTTTTTCATATCTAATTTTAGAAAATGAACATTAATAATTTTAAATATTATGTTAAGCATGAATACTTTTAAATCTCTATATTTTTTTTTTAAATTCAGGATTTGCAGCAAATCAGTTTAATTGGGGGAGTGGAAATGAAAATCTAGGAAATGAAGTGACAATCGTGTCCGGAACACAATCTTATAAGACCGAAATCCACAAAGATGGCAGCAATGAAAACCAAATACAGTTCTACACTCCGTAAGTACTTTACTTTTTTTTTTTTTCGCAAAAACAAAAACAAAAAACTCTCGTTTCAATGCATCTCCTAAATTGTATTAAAATAGATTTACTGGACGGGTCACATTGAAAAAAAATCGCAACGAATATTTTTTTCCTGATTAAAAAAAAAAGAAGTAAGATTGAGTTTTCCGAGAGACATAATAGGTCCCTTGTCTTTCAAGGGGGGGGGGGGGTAATGACTTAAAATAAAAGATCATTTTATATTATTAGGCCATTGCCTGCAGGAAAATATGGATTCAGAGTCAAGGTGGATGGAAAAGAGGTGACCAGCCTTTGCACCGCTGATTCCTCGAAATGTGTCTTCGAGGTAAGGAAAGAGTCGGGTTCGGTGTACACAGTATGTTTGCGCACTTTTCAAAACATCAGACGATTGAAAAATCGAGAATGAAAAGTCAGAGAAGAAAATATTCAGGAGGTTGCATTTGTTTTGCAGAAATCTAAATACATTTTATTTATGAGCAATAGCTTGCTGAAATTGTTTTCACAATGATTTAAAGAAACAGCCCAATCGACTGATCGAGTGAATCGACAACCCCAAATATCACTATGATAATATATCCTCCTGAAATAATCTATGTGCTATTAAGTACAGGTAAAGTTAGTATGATTGGTAAATAAGACGAATGTATCAATCATTAAATGTTACGTGTTTATTATTTTTCAGACCATTGCATGGGCTACACCAACCATCGAATCTGTTTACCCAAGATCCGGAAAACCAGGTACATTCTTCGTTTCTTCTTTCCCACTGTCATTACTTCAATTTCAGGAAAGATTATGAAATAACTCCACATTTGTCAGTTTCTGACAACTTAAGTACATATAGATGAAAAAATTCTTTGCTATCACTTGTTAAAAGTAAGTATTTCAAACTTCTTAATTTTTTTTCTTTGGATCCCATGGATACATGTATTTATTATTATTATACTGTATGTATCACTGCTAAAACAACAATTGGGATTTCAAAACCAATTTGATAAAATAAATGTAAAATGCTTTAATCTGTTAAATTGTTTTTACTAGGCACACTTTTGACAGTGAAGGGTAGAATAATCACCACCAGATATGGGAGCAACATTGATGAGAGTGAAAATGGAAGAACTGAGAAACTTCTCAGGTTAAAATTTATAGTTTTATTTTAATGAAACACCTTACCATGATTAAAATGCATGATATACTTGTACTGAATTCTTAGTAACAGACTTAGCAAAACTTCTTGTATAGAATATGCATCTTAGAGAAATGAACACACTGTTCTTTAAGATTGGAAAAATGTTTGCAAGAGGGTAATCTTTGTGAATTGCAAAATAAAGATGATTGCAAAATTAATCCTTATGCAAAAACTTTTATAAATTCATGTTAGATTTGTTGTTGTTGTTTTTTGTTATTGTTGCTAAAATATTCCCAACGTAAAAGGATTTTGAATATAATATCAAAAAATTACCCTTGTAAAAATATTCAGGTTCACTCTATTAGGGGATGGATTTCATTTGTCTAAGAGTATGAGTGAAGTGATTATAAATCTCTATATAACTGAAGAGCTAACTAACCTAACTATAAATTTTCCTTTACAGGGTGTATGCTCCACAGGGTTACAAGTGTGAAATGAAAGCTCCAGGCACAGACACATTGTGAGTACTGTTCTTTTTTTTGTGTTGATGGATTTTTAAGTGAACACATGCATTACATACAATGTGAAGTATTTATGCTCTTTTCTGTTGATTGATTTTAATTGAATAAATATATCAGAATTTTTTACCTTGATTTTACCTTTACTTTTGGATCACTATTATCATATTATTTTTTGCTTTACTTTTTACATGTACACGGTACCTAAAACAGACAGACTATTTCAAAATGTAGCAAAAACCATTAGCAGGAATATGATTTTTTTGGTAAGATTTTTTTTCATGAGCCAGTAATTTGTATTTTACTAGTTATGGGATTGGGTTAGAGAAGGAGACTAGCTGGAGAGGACATTTCACTTGCAAAACAACAGGAACATATGTCAGTAAGTGTAGATGGAATACAATCTACCTGTAGATGTCTGAAACTAATCAGAATCTGTAAAGGGAATTTTACGTTTTAGACCAAATTTAAAAATAAATTTTTTTCTGAAAAATGATTTTGTTGAATTAAACATTTCTTACTCTATTCCAGCTAATGGAAATATCAGTTTCATTGTGGAAGGAATGTTTGGGAGGTATGAAATGTGTAAATATTCATAAATTACAACTTATTTTGTTAAACTAAAAATATGGAATGAAACTTTAAAATATTTTTTTAACAGATCTCTCCCTGTGAATGATGTTCTGAAATACAGTGCAGAAGGTGCCATCCAAATGTTTCAAACTTACGCAGGTACGTGTAAATGGGTAAAAGAAACTATTTGCATATGCAGTTAAGTAATTGGAACACCAGTAGTAAGGACACTTCACATTCCAGATAAAATTTACGGGGAATAGAATTTATGTCTACTAAATATTAAAGTTAGGTTTCATTAGTCTGGACACTTCATTAATCCGGATGATTTGCTTGGGGACACAAGTGTCTGGATTAATGAGGCTACACTGTAGATCATTTGATTGTCATTGAACCTATTTTTAAATTCTATTCAGTGATAAACTCGGTTTCTCCATCCTCTGGAAGTACTAGTGGCGGCACCAAAATCAAGTTGACTGGTCAGTTCTTTAACAACACGGAGAAACCACTGAGAGTGGAAGTCGGTGGAAAACCCTGTACTAACCTGAAGCTTTTGTCAGACTCTGAAATGACCTGTGATACTCCACCTGAGCCTGCGTCTCAGCCATTTTACACAGGTGAGAAATCAGGAAGATTGCCTTATCTCTGTGTCATTTTATAACCTGTTTCTTTTTTTTTTTCCCAATTTTTATGGTACAAGCATTTTGAATTGAGACATGAAATGCAATTGCATTATCAGTTTAAAATGCAAATAAAGATACACCAATAGCACATCAAAAATTTATCAAAGAACAAAAAAGGATGAAGAATTCATTTATTATTTAAATTTTAAAAAGTGCAGATTTAAATGTTCTCCTATCAGAAGCTAAACGAAAGCTACTGAATAAGTACTGTACATGTCAGTTGTATTTTATAGGTAATAGAGGTTTGCTGTATGAATCCTGGACAACCACTGCTAAGACCTTTGCTACCATTGATGATGTGTTAACACTCGACAGTTCAGCCGCAGATTATAACTCGAGCATCATTGACGAGACTTATTTTGAGGACAAATCCAACCAAAGCTTTGTATCTCGTCTCAGTGGGCTATTCATTCCTAAGCATAATTCTTCCTACAGATTCTATATTAAATGTGATGATTATGCCACTCTATACTTCAGTGAGAGTAGCAACTCGTCAGAAAAAGTAAGTCAGTGTATGAAAAAAAATAAAACGGCAATATCAGTGGAGCAATGTTTTGATAAACAATTTGTGGGAAAACAAAAAAAAACTTGCAATTTAGCTAAATTTACATGTAAATCTGATTTTTTTTCAGTAAAGTATCTTTTCCATGTCATACCTTAAACTTTTTGAAATATTTTATGTACAAATGTATTCTTGTCCTTTTTTTTTTTTAGCAAAAGATAGCTACCTGCTCAAAATATACAACCAGTTTCTTTGCTCGCTCAGAACAAGGATCCAAACTATTTACCCTTACTGCTGGCAAAAAGTAAGACTTCACAAGTAAAAAACATCAGTGTACAAGATTTAAAATTCCCCAGTGGCAAGATAATCTTAGTTGTGATTTAATGATTATCAATTTTATGAATTTTAACTTTGAGGGAAATGTATAATCTGTTCATTGTTTTCTGTCAGGTATTACCTGATGATTTTACATGGAGAGCACCTACAGGGGGCATTTGTACAGGTGGGAGTGAAGATGTTTACCTCCCCTGTAACTAACGAGATGTGCGGATCAGCTGATCAGGAAAAACAAACAGTGTCTGTGTCATCAACAGTAGTGGATGAAGTCCAGGTACCCAGACATTGGCAAAAAATAATGCTGATTTTTTTATGTACTCTAAATACTTGTGACTTAGGAAATTTATGATTCTTCTGAACATCAAAACAAAGTATTTTCTGTATGAATTACGCATACTTCTACATCATTTTCTTCAATATTTCAGAGTTTTAACTGGCATGCACATGTTTTTTGTACATGTGTTTTATGAAAATAGTCATTACCATTGTAATGATTATTGTTGTAATTGCTAACATGTGATTTAGAGTATTTATCTGTCAATATTAGGATGTGAGCTTGTCTGGTTTTAATGCTGCTGATACAACTTACACCCCAGAGAAACAAACAGTTGTAGTGTCTAATATTGGAGGAAATGAACAAATCACCTTCAGACTTGGATTATATGGAGTGTTTACAGGTAATCTAGCAAAATTTCAATATACTTGATTTTTATGGATTTTATTTTGAAGCACAGCAAAGTAAGAAATTGGGTTAATGCATTTGATACTGATCTGTACAATGTACATCATAATTTAGCTAAAGTACTGAAACATCATTTGAAGGTACATATTATATACTGTGTACATTACCAAATACAAAAATAACTATTAATATGATTATAATTTTTTTTTTTTACTTTTGACAGGTCCCCTGAAGGCCAGCAGTGATGGAGCGGCTGTTGAAGCAGCCCTGAACTTACTCCCTGCTATAGCCCCTGACACAGTGTCCATTAGCATGACCAGTGGAGCCACAAGTAACACCTTTGTCATCACTTTCAACTCTGCTCAAGGTGAGTATGTCCCATGTGTGGGGGAAAAATGAGATTAAGAAGTAAATATATTTAATTTAGTGACAGACATTATGGGCAATTTTTTTTTTCTGGGGAAGACCAGTCAAAGTAGAATGTACACTTTCAACCATAGATCAGACTAATATGAGCAAAGTTCAATAGCAAAAAAAAGGTCTTTTTATGATTAAAACACTTTCATTTCTGACTGTATTTATGTTTCAGGAGACATGCCACTGCTAAAGACTAAGGTTGATGCCTCAGGAAGCAGTCTGTCTGTAACTGCCACAGAAACCCAGAAAGGTGTGGCTGGGGGACAGCGTGTCCGCTTCAGTATGAGTGGCAACATATCCCCAGCATTTACCTATGGAGGAGCCCTTGCTGATGTAAGCTCTTGACTTATTTCTAAGTCCCATTTACATAAATATATGTATGCAGTCATCAGGGCATAAGAGAGATAAAAATTTGAATCCATATCAGAGGAACAAAAAATGGAAATGAATTTAAAAAAAGGAGGGAAAAACCAAAACCTATCACATGTCTTACTATGTTTTCTTTTTTTGATAAGGTTCAATCTGCAGTAGAGGGCCTGTTTTCTGTCAGGTGCCCCTCCACCTTCGTTGCTGGAGACAACAAATACTTCCAGGATTTTGAGAACCAGAAGGAAGTGCAAGCCATGGGAGACATCATCAGCTACGTCACACCCTTCTGTGGTAGACACTCCATTAAAAATCCAAAATATGTGTACCAGGCACCCGAGAATAAACTAGGCATTAGTCTCACCCAGCATGGAGTGGTATGATAAAGCTTTACATTAGCATCAAGACCAACTGTCTTGAGCAATTACTCAGTGTATTAACACCTTTAGATTTTGTTTAGGTGTGCCATGCCAGTGTTTAATTGCCTGTATATTTTTGTTTAGGTATGTTTTGCCTACCTTGGTCCAATCAAACCAATCCTTAAAGTGGACTACAAGTTTTATGACAAAACAAAACTGGCTACAGAGTCTACCAAAAGCAACTTGAACATTGCCAATGCTGCTGCATCTACAAAGTATGTGATTTTTGTCAGAATGTGTTCCTGATTATAAATACATGTATATTCATTTTGAAGCTTTCCTTCTCCAAGGGTAATTTTTTTTTTCAGTGTATTGCATACATGTACTTGTAGATAAGATTTCTATGTTCTAGTACAATATGTAAATTTTATCAAATTGTCACGAAAAAGAAACCAATATTTGACTTATTACAGATGGAACTATGTCTGTGTGAATGTCCTTGAGGAGTTGTCCAAGCTGAAGCCTGATGGCAGTTCTTTTGAGGCTCGCCAGCTGACAGTGTATCGTGAGGATGGTGTTGTTGAGGATTTGTTGATAGATGCTGTCATTGTGGTCCGCACCAGTCTTGCCACTGACACACAAGGTAACCATGATACAAAGTTAACTGATATTAAGGAGAATTCAGTTCAAACTTAAAATTATTTACAAGATACAAGCATAAGGTACTATGTTAGACCTTCATACATGTACATTAATGCTAGACTCATTGATTTCTGTAAAAATAACTTCTGCTATGTTTTGTTTAGAGGGAATTCTTGAACAGCGACTGGTTGGATCTACCCCAGGAGGATTCCCCATGAAAAACCTCAAGGTTGAAGAAAATGCTGGCGTCTACACCATCACCATGTCTCCTAACAACTGTAGTTTTGGAATTCCTCTAATTGGTCTGGGGAATGCACCGGTGAGCTAATTAAATCTTTAGCATACCTTAAAATAATGCAGTTCACAGGTTTAAAATTTTATTGACTGCGTGGTACTTACTTATATTCCATTTCTTATACAGACCTCTCAATCAGACCTGGTGGCTTCCACATCAGCCTCATTTTCAGAATCTACCAAAGCAGGAGCCACTGTAACCATGACCACAAGCCGAAAGTCTGCTGCTTCTCCACCAGTCACAGGAAAAGTTAAATTTTCATTTGAAGGGAATGATGTTGGTAAGAATCTTAATAAATCAAGGGTAATGACTTATCAATATTAAAACAAGTAAAATTTGGAAAGTTTGTTGAAAAGGAAAAGAAATTAAAAAGATTGATACAAAACATTATACTGTATTTTAACAAGGCATGTTAATGGTTTATCATTATAATTATGTTCTGTATATAGACATTCCTGCCACATCTACGGAGATAGAAGTGAGAGACCTACTGATGACAATTCCTAAAATTGGCAATGTTTATGTGAAGAAGGAGGGAGATTGTGCCAACTTTGAGTGGCAGATTACATGGCTCAGCAGGACAGGAGACCTTCCTGAAGCTACAGTATGTAGTCTAGACCAGTAACAGAATTTTCTAATTGAGTTTTCTGTGAGAAATAGGTGTAGATAAAATTTGTCTAGGTTTTGAAATAATCGTTGAATTTTGATATCATAGGTGGACGGCTCTCAGTTACAAGGAATATCCCCAGCTGCTGCCATTAAGACCAATGTTAATGGGGGACTGTGGTTTAACCCCATTCCTGGAGACATGTTGCGAACAATTGAAGCCACACCCCAGGTACTGTCTAATTCATTTTGCAACTATTATTATACATATGCATATGATTTTTAATATTTTGTCACAATTATTTCCTTTAAAATTAAATCATGATCTTAATTAGAAGCTAAATCAGATAGTATTTTTGTTGATTGATTGATAGGTCATTGCTTACGTGAATAATATTCCCACTCGATGTGAGGGCACCTGTGGATTTGAATGGAAAGCTTCTAGTACTCCTGCAGTCTCAGCCGTTTCTCCCAGCTCAGGTAAATAAACAAGAAACTCAGCTGTACCTCTCACTTCAAGTAGAATAATGGAAATCATATACATGTATATCAACACCTCAAGTGAGGGAAACAGGATTTTTTTCCCTTTCTCTCAACTATAGCCCTTATCTTAGGTTAAATGTATGGTAGAAAATTTCATTGCAGTGGTATGAAATTATTTGCAACATTGTATATTTAAATCTGGTGTTAAAAGTAATTTTCAAGTATTTTATAGAGTTTTTCTGGACATTACATGTAGATACATGTACTCTTAATGTGTACAAATAAATATTCATATAGCTTTCTCTGGATCCACCTTAACCATAACCGGTACTTCATTTGGAGCCACAACAGCTGATAACTCAGTGACCATTGGTGGAGTGGCCTGTACTGTGACCAGTGCGTCCTCCACCCAGCTTGTATGTACGATCGGGGCCGGCACAGGGAGTCACCAGGTGGAAGTCAATGTTGCTGGGGTAGGACTGGCCAGTGGTAGCTTTAGCTTTACATACAATACACAGATCACCAGTATTGCTCCAACCAGTGGCAGTTTGGCAGGTGTGAACTCCTATTTAAATAAAGATTGTAAAGAATAGATATTGCAATAAAGAGACAAATAAAGACAACTCAAAATACAGAGCTGTGTTGTGGAGAATGATTTGCGTAAAACACCACTTTAGACTTGTATGTCTCATGCTTGTGTTTCTGTATACAGGTGGCACTAAGCTGACAGTCTCTGGGTCAGGATTCTCTCCTACTGCCACAGTAACAGTCAGCTCAGGCACATGTGAGATAGTGACAGCCAGTACATCAGAAATTGTCTGCCTCACTCCCTCTGTAAGTAATCAAAGTATTTCTTATTAAATGTAAAGGATTTTATTATTTACTATTGGTCAGTGGAAGTATTGAAGCATTTTCCACTATACAAATGCCATAGCTTGTTTACATGATTGATGATGTCATTATTTTCCATTTTAAGGCATCCACCCCTGGCAGTGCTTCAGTGACCTTAACTCAGTCAGGAGTGACCTTGACAGCCTCTCAACAGTTTAACTATGATGCCTCCTTGACATCTAATATCAACTCTGTCTCTCCATCTACATCAAGTGTTACAGGTACACTTTAAAAGTTTGATAAATAGAGAATAATACATGGCAAAATCTGTATCACACCCCATATCAACCCGAGACTCCAATATCAGCCCGAGGGCCGAAGGCCAGAGGGCTGATATTGGTCGAGGGTTGATATGGGGTTTGATACAGATTTTGTCATGTATTGTTGTTTTTATTATATATTTGAAAATAGTGTCAAAAAAATCATATATAAACCTGTTAATTAATTAATTCTTAATAATTCAATATATTCTTTTTTTTTTTGTTGAATTTCCTTTCTCATTATTTTTTTTCCAAAGGCAATGCATACAGCGATAAGAAATGAAATAATTATAAATTAACAATTATTTTGAATAGCATAAAATATCTGATGAAAATTTACAATTTAAATAAACTTTATAAACAATTAATAGAAAAAGATCCGAGGTACTCCGAATGAAAAATACAGAGATGTTCCAGAAAGGTGTAATAAAGGGTGTGATAAAGGGTAAAATAAAGGGTGCTGATACAGGGTGTGTAATACAGGGCGCGTGCCTGTGTTCATATCAGGGATGCAAAAATCCTGTATTATTGAACAAATATATAATAAATAGGTTTATTATTAGTATAAACTGTTCAGTTCAGTCTGTGGGGATAGAGTAACCATTAAGTGGTGTGCATTGTGTAGGAGGAGGAACACTGGTGCTCCAGGGTACAGGATTTGGTGCCTCTCAGCCAGCTGGGACTACCCTGATGATTGGTGATAAGCAAGCCACAATTATTTCATACAGTGACACCAGGGTGGAGGCAACCCTTCCAGCTCAGGCAGCAGGAAGCCATGCCATTAAGTTTTCTGTTGGCAATAATGGATATGCTTCCATCTCGTAAGGGACTTTTAAACTTTCCATATCTAAAGATGTTTTATGTACACTGTAATTATTAAACATTATACATATAGAGAGCAAACTGTTTCATAAATTTAAATATGCATGTACATGTATTACTCTCATTCATTTAAAAAAAAACATGTATGTTTGTTATAATTTGTCAGGAATTCTTGCTTAAAAATCTTGAACTTTCCTTTTCTTTCATTGCAGGGCCAGTACAAAGAGCATTGCTTACAGCCTCAAAGTGACCAACATATTCCCTCGCAGTGGATCCCTGTATGGTGGCACCATTGTCACAGTGATGGGACAGGGATTTGGAAACACAGCTTCTGACATCAAGGCCACTGTAGGAAGTCACGCATGTAATGTGGTGGGAACTGTAACTGATACACAGTTCAAATGTCAGATTGCTGCAACTGGAAAGGTTCACAAGGTTGACAATCAGGGAGCTAGTGCAAGTAAGGCAAATTACATGATCATCATATGTTTTCTTTACAATATTAATTTCAGTATCTAAATGAGATTAAATGATTCAGCAAAAAAAGTTTATGATTTCTATGATAAATCAGATATTTTTGTTGTCTAACATTTTTCATATTTAGTGGAAATTTCAAATGAAGTTGCACTGTTTAAAATTTAATGTTGTAAATGTTTACATTTATAAGAACACAAATATACATTTACAACTCTTGGACTAATTTCATTTTTCAGACAATGGTGTGGGATACGCTTGGAATCCAATGACACTAGATGCTCATGAAGGTGACATTATTGAGTGGAAATGGTTTGTAGCATCAGGTGTGACAGGAATCAACATAGGTGTGTATCAGACAGATACTGCTGTGGCCACCACAAGCTCAGGGTTCTCCAGTGGAACCGCCGCTCCTTCAGGAATGTTCAAGTACCAAGTAACCAAGGCTGGAGATGTTTTCTACTGGAGTGACTATGTGGATGCTAATAAACAAATTGCATTCAGGGGATCCATCAACGTTGCTGCAAGGCCACAGTCTGTGGAAGACTTTGGACTCAAACTAGGTGGATACGAGGCCGAGTATGACACTACATCAGGTAAATACATGTATATAAAGAAGATGAAAAATAGCTTAGTAAGAATTACATTTCAGTTTTTTGTCATTTTTCAGATGCAAATATTAAAGCACAAATTTAGAAATGTAGCCTTGTAATTGACTTGGTAATACTTGGTCTTTTCCTTTTTTAATTTGTGAAATTGCATCAAATTAAATTCTAATGCATGTTGTTTAATTTTTATTTTATCAATAGGTGTAGCTGACCCAGCTGCTACCAGCTGTGAGATTACTTCAACCATCTCTGGCTGCACTGATGCCCCTGCCACTGGAGGGTCAGCTGGTAAATTCCACTTTTCCTTTGAAAAATGTCAGTCTCCCACTGTGTCCAGTATCTCCCATGACCAGGGACATGCAGTACAGGACATCACTCTGACTGGTGCTGGATTTGGTGCCAAGAGCTGTCAGCACCAGATTGACATGGGAGACTACTCTTGCAGTCCCTCCTCTGCCTCAGCCAGCAGTCTGGTTTGCAATGTTGATGGAACAACAAAACCAGAAGTAAGTCTGATTTGCTGAATATTTTGGTTCAGTCTAATCTTCAGAAAATAGAATTGCAAAAGATTCTCATCACATATCTTTGTTTCAGCAGATGGAATGAAAAAAATTGGATTATAGGTTTAAATAAACAAATTGCAAAGATTTTGGACTGCAGAACTAATCCATTACTCATTTGTTTGTAAATCTTGTAGCAATTAGCTTTGATTTTTATCATTACTTAGGTTGGAGTGATGAAGGAGATCCAGTTGTCTGTGCAAAATCGTGGTTATGCCCTACTGGCCACACCCAAGGTAGCCACTTTTGTCCTCCTCCCCCATATCAGTTCATACACTCCACAAGAGGGGTCACTGAAAGGTGGCTACACCCTCACCATTACCGGAGGAGGCTTCAATAAAGACACAGTGGTCACAATTGATGCTATTGGCTGTAAAATTATCAGTGTGACCTATGACACAATCACTTGTGAGGCTCCATCCCTCAACACCTATGGATCAAAATCTCTGGTTGTTAAGGTACCTAGTCATGGAAACAATTTGGAGGCCAAGTGCTCTGACCCCTTGCTTAGCTGTTCCATTCGCTATGCCCAGACTGCCACCCCAACTGTCACTTCTGTAACCCCCGATACAGTTTCTGGTTCATCCACTGCTCTTACAATTGTGGGAACCATGTTTGGAACCACTGCTTCAGCAGTTAATGTGACCATTGGAGGTGCTCCCTGCTCTGTCAGCTCAGTAACAGACACACAAATTCAGTGCACAGTTACCACAGTCCCAGTTGGATCACAAGATGTTTCTGTTGTCATCGATGGTGTAGGCAAAGCATCAACTTCAGTCAAAGTAGCAAGTGAGGCTGTCTTGTCCTCTATCACTCCATCTTCTGGAAGCACAAATGGGGGAGCATTGGTTACAATTGTTGGAAATGGTTTCGTAGACAAGAAGACAACTGTCACTATTGGAGGTAATCCATGCACTTTGAAGACAGTGACACCAACTTCTATTCAGTGTACTACCCCAGCAGGAACCGGTTCTGCCACAGTGACAGTGGTATCTGATGGAGTAACCTATGGCTCCCTGACCTACACTTATAACACTGCAGACACTCCCACAATCACTGGCCTTAATCCTCCCAGTGGGAACCCAGGACAGACTCTCACAATTACGGGATCTGGATTTAGCTCGGGAACAGTCAAAGTGGCAGTCGGTGACACTGATTGTACTGTTTCAAGCTCCTCTGCAACTCAGATTGTTTGTAGTCTGGGAGTGAGTGCTGCTGGAGCCAAGGCTGTTGTTGTTGATGTCACAGGAAAGGGAGTATCCACTAACACTAACCAGTTCACCTATGGCCTTGCTATTGGCAGCATCAGTCCTAGTTCAGGTAATTTGATCCCTGAAAAATATGTGTTCATATCCAAAGATGCAAACCTTATATTGCTTATTGTTGTCCTGAATGCCCTTATTGTGTTTTATTTTCCTATGGCAGGAAGTCTTGGTGGAGGACAGGAAGTGACCATTACTGGAAATGGCTTTTCTACACAAACTGCAGTTACCATCTGTGGAAAGCCTTGTACCATCATCTCTAGTGCCACGCAGAGTAACACCCAATTTGTCTGCTCAACTCCTGCCAACCCAGGTATACACAGTAATGTTTATACATGTATAAATTCAATTATATCAATAAATTCTACCAAAAAAATTGTTTAAACTCTTTTAATGTATTCATGCTTATGTATTAAATGGGTATTACCTACCCAAGGTAAAATTGCATGTATTTTTGTCAAGTATGTGAATATTATTTTTTTCAATCAGACTTGAATTTAACTGTTATGTATAAGAAATGAACTATTTTTTTAAAATGGTTCAGCTGGTGCTTGTGATGTTGTGGCCTCTGAGGGATCAGAAACAAGTACAAAGACTGGTGGTTACACCTACGATAGCTCAGTCACCCCCACCATCACCTCAGTGAACCCCACTTATGGTGGCACTGCTGGAGGAACCTCTGTCACAATCACTGGCACAGGATTTGGGTAGTGCTACTTTCTGTTTACCTTAGATACTTTGAGTTTAGTGCTGAAACATTTTGAACATTCTCATCATTTCAAAGGAACTTTTTTATTTGTTGAATTTTCTTATTAAACAGTTTTCTGAATTTCTTTTCAGTGAAAATATATTTTTTCACTGACATAAAAGATGGTGTAATTGACTTAAGAATAATAAACTGTTTGCACATTAACTAGTATAAGTATTTTGATATATTCAGAATAATTTCTCTTTTTTTCTTTCCATAGAAATAGTGCAGCTGCTGTGTCTGTTAAAATTGGAGGTGTGACTTGTGCTATAAATACAATATCTGACACGTCCGTGACCTGTACAACAGGGGCCAGATCTGGTTCCATTGACACTGCTGTAGCTCTTCAGGTGGCAACTAATGGCATTGCTGATCAGGTTTGTATTCCCAGAAAACGTAGCCAAATGGTGAATAGTATTTAAAAGAAAAATCAGTAAATTGTTTTCAATTTATTGCACACCAGTTTCATCTGATTTGACATTTATCTGCTTGTGGGTTTATCAAAATGCACTTTAATATTTGATTTATCAAAAGATGTAGTCATCGATTTAGACTTTCTATTCATGCCTTGATTGAATACTAGTAAGTCATTCCAACCACAGTGTTATTAAATCAAAGCCATTCAATGAAAAATTAGTAAAAATATGATATCCCATTTTCTCAAACAAGAAGCATAAATTTTGCTCAAACCACTCACATACATATTATCATACATGTTATCCTAGTAAGTATTATACAAAACAAGAAGATTGCTTATGTTTTCATGTGATGTTATATCAATTCTTGTCAGACCAATGCTGCCTTTAGTTACCTGGATGTTTGGTCCTCCCCTACCACTTGGGTGGGAGGGACACTACCTGAGGAGGGAGAAATGGTTGTAATTCAGGAACAACAAACAATCCTATTGGATGTCTCAACACCTGTACTGGGCATGCTACTTATTCAAGGTATGTGATAAAGTAAAATGAAAGAAAAATATAAGTTGTTGATAATTTTTTTCTCATTATTATTTGTAATATGTGTATTAAAATATGTTGATAAATTTTTGCAGGAGGAAAAGTGATCTTTGATGAAAAAGACATTGAGCTGAATTCAAAATACATCTTAATCACCAATAATGGAGCCTTGCAGGTAATCTTATATATGTTTCACAGTAATAAATGCATATTAATATCATAGAAATTTCAATTTTAAAAATCAGATTTTCTAATTTTGTCTTTTATACCAAAAAATTTTCTTCTTATTATTTACTCAAAACAAACAGATTGCATGTATATATGTGTACATCTAATAATGTATAAAAACAGGTTGGAAAAGAAGGTGCACCCTTCCAACACCAGGCCACCATCACTATGCATGGAGTGTTCCGATCCCCCGAACTCCCCATCTATGGATCTAAGTCACTGGGTGTGAGAAATGGAACCCTTGATCTACATGGTCAGTTTCTTTAGGAATATTTTTTTTTAGTTTTTAATGTCCCCTTAAGAATTTTTCACTCATGTTGAAACACCACTACTTGCTGGTCAAGGGCTGAAAATTAGATCTGTACTCAGTACTGACCATTGAGCAGTAAGGGCTCTTTTTTGTGCCAGCACCTACTGTGATACAGGACCTCAGTTTATACAGTCTCATCCAAAGAAGCAGTCTCCACATCACACAGTGGATTCGAACCCACAATGTAAGGATTAACTCCTTACTCTGCAACTCTAAAGCATACACTCTAACCACTGCACCTTGCGAGTAACTCTTTAGGAATATGAGTAAATGTATGATATATTAGTACAGGTATTTCAATCACAGGTGAACAAAGAATATTTTGATAACCTTAATTTAAAAGATAAAGACACAAAGCCCTGAGTGATGTGCATGTACATGTATTTGAAAGTAACATTTTGTTTGTATAGGAAAACCAAAAGTAACTTGGACAAGACTTGCAGCTACTGCCTTAGCTGGATCCACCACCATAACCCTCCAGAATGCCGTGGACTGGGAAGTAGGAGACCTTATTGCTCTGGCCACAACTGGACATCGACACTCACAGGGGGAGACAGAAACCAGGTAATGATTGAGTGTTTAAAAGTAACAAGTCAAGATAAGGAAAGGAAATTCATTATATATTTATGTTCCCCAAACGAAGTTTGGGAACATATTGTTTTTACTCTGTTTCTTATTATTATTAAGGTCTTCCGTCTTCACGGAAGACCTTATAGTGATTCTACTGTTTCTTATTAAGGTCTTCCGTCTTCACGGAAGACCTTATAGTGATTCTACTGTTTCTTATTATTATTATTATTATTATTATTATTTTTCATTTTTATTTTTCTGACCTTTTCAAATCGCGATATCTCAAAAACTACTCAATCATTTTCAGCCAAATTTTCAGGAATGATGTGTTATCTCATGCCATTTTGAAATATTGAAAAAGTTTGGAAAAATTCACTTCCGGTCACGAATTATTACGATTTTTCACTTTTTCCACTAAAAATCTAGTCCGTGAATGTTCTCGGAAACTGTTAAAAGTAGGAGTCTGAAACTTTCAGGTATGATAGAAGGTGATTTGTAGATGTGTGATGGAAACATTTCGTGTGTCGTCGCCACTTCCGGTCGTCACAGGAAGTGATTTAAAAAGGGTAGTTTTTTGAACTTTTTTCTTTTTCATTATTTTTTATGATATTTATAGGTTAAATAGAGAATCTTATCAGAATGCTAAATATATAATTTATTCAAAAATAGATTAACCCGTACTCTAGATATTTATGCTTGCTACTTTGATACGATGGTCTTTGATAGCGTAATGGTAAGCATGTTGAATTTTCACGCGGGCAACTCGTATTCAATCCCCAGAATGTCCAAATTTGTTCACACTATTGTTTGGGCTCAAATGTAATATTTTATTTATATTTAAAGGGGGGGGGTATGTCGTTCAACGTCAGAGCAATGGTGTTTGACTTCACAATGGCACTGTGTCTTTTTACTCCTTCATAAAGAGTTTGCAGTTAAATTTTGCACTATTCAATCCCAAGAATGTCCGATTTTTTTTCACACTGTTGTTTGGGCTCAAATGTAATATTTTATCTTTAAGTGGGGGGGGTTGGGGGGCTATGTCGTTCAACGTCAGAGCAATGGTGTTTGACTTCACAATGGTACTGTGTCTTTTTACTCCTTCATAAAGAGTTTGCAGTTGAATTTTGCACTAATTAATGTGCATATGTGTGTGATATGACAAAATAAGGTAAAGATGTTAATGTAGCTAGGTACCTATGCAATTGAATCACAAATCGGAGATTTGTCAAATTATATTTTGAAAGTAGAATTTATTATTTTCTCATCTTGATTAAATAAAAATAGCAATTTCAAATGAGAGGTAACTTCAATGACATTTAGTTTAGAGCAAGATCCGCCATAATTAAGAGCTCAAAGCGACTTAGCGGATAAAGGTATGGTTAATTAATGGAATACAGTGTATTAACACAATGAAACACATAAAAATCTGTATACTTGAAACAGTATGTGAAAAAATATGCTTTCACGTGAAGTGTCAATCATTTTGTTATGCGTGTGTGGTGCTGACTCAGGGAGAGGGGGGGGGGGGTAACCTGAAATGCATGAAATCGGGTAAAATAAAACAAAATAGTGTAGATACATGTAGGTCTTAAATTAAAAAAAATATTTAACATAATTTTGTATTTTGTACAATTAAGTGTGAGAATCTCAAAGTTTAAAAAAATTCACACAAAGATGTTTTGGAACATAGGTCCTCCCCCTCCCTAAAATTATATTTCGTATTTTTTTCGTTCCAGATTTGCAATATTTTCAAAATATAAACGTTTAATTATATTTTATGTATGATCGATTGATTGATTGTATGTTGTTTTAAGTCCCATTCGAGAATTTTTCACTCATATAGAGACGTGACCACCGCGGTGAAGGGCTTCAAATTTAAACTTTTACTCGGCACTCAGGGCCATTGAGCAATGAGGGATCTTTATCCGTGCCAACACCTGCCTTGACACGTGGCCTCGGTTTTTAAGGTCTCATCCTAAATATCCGCAACTTTCACTTCAAAGTGCCGAGCGCATGGCGAAGGAATTTTGTCTGAAGGTGCGACAGGGAATGCACAACATAACATGTTGTTTAAAGAGGAATCAACTTCTATGAAGACAGAGAAGGGACGGAAGACCTTCTTGTTGCCATGGCAACAAGGTTTCTAGTGATTATTATTATTATTATTCTTTTTTTCTACTTTCTTCTCCGGTACTTTTTTGTCCGGGAGTGTTCTCATAGAACCACTCATCCGATTGACATGAAACCTTTTTAGGGTTAATAGGCATGTTGTGTAGGTGTTCGGAACGAAGGTCATTTTGCGCGCACATGCATGCACGTGCGCGCGCGTGCAATGAGTGAAATGACTGATATACTTGATGAAGCCGTAACTTTTATATTTCTTGATGAATTGCTTTGAAACTCAAAATATAAAGATATATTAGTAGTCTAGACAAGATAACATGGTCAAATTAGCGTGAACTCACGCGCATGCACGTGCGCTCTTCTCTGATTGGCTGATACAAAAATCTCAATAATTTCCTTCTTTTTTGACAAAATACTTTGAAATTTAGAATATAAGTATATATTATAAGGTGCTACAGCATGTTATATAGGAAATTTCTTGAACACACGCGCATGCAGGTGTGCTGCAATCTGATTGGTTGAAACTTTAAATGTCTATAAATCCCTTGGTTTTCAACAAAACAGGATGAAATTTACGACATGGATAGGCACATAGAGCTCCTACATTATGATACTATCAAAACTGAATGCAAGGCCATGCATGTGCGTATGCTGAATTCTGATTGGCTATTACTTAAAGGGTTACATCTCTCTTATTTTTCAATGAGATTCTTTAATATTTAACACAAATGTATGTATTGTGAGACACTATAAGAAAATTAATGTGAAAAATGTAGAAAACGTGCAAGCACAGGCGCTGAAATTTGATTGGCTAATACCCATATGGCTATATCGGAGTAGTTTTCCAATGAAATACCCTTAAAAATAAAGTGTCCATCTATATTACAAAAGTATTGTCTAATTTATTGAAGCTTGTAGGGAATGGGGCATCATAAGGGATTGGGGAGCCGTTTGGGGAACATCTGTAACGGTTCCCGTTACAATTAGCACTAGTTTACTGATTGCATTTTGTATCCCTGAACTGTAAAAAGATGCTTAAAGATATTTGAATGCATACAGTTTCAAATCTGTGTGAGAATTATTTATACATTGAAATTTTGTATAGAAAACCCCTCTCATACCTATGTATAAACTGAGAGATTGCTTGTATTTTAGGAAAGTGGCAGGTGTTTCAGCCGACGGAAAAACAGTTACCTTGGACTCTGCCTTGACCTACACTCACGTCCGAGTGACAGAGACGTATGGTACTACCACTGTTGACATGGCGGGAGAAGTTGGTCTGCTATCACACAATGTCAAATTCAGGGGATTCAGTGATGCAGAATGGGTCACAAACATTACCAAGTGTGAAGCAGGATTTGACACAGGTTAGTGTTTGGTGTCAGTAATGAACACATCAAAAACTCCTTGCTGCATTGGACTCAAATTATATATAGCTAATCATCATTTTCAACTTGTATTCAAAACAAAGTGTATTTTTCTTATTATCCTTATGAGTTTAATGTGGTTTTGTAATTAACATACTTTTCCAGCTTTAATATCTGCAGAAATGAATACAAGTACTTGTAATTTTCCTGCAATATTCTTCACAATGTTTATTTGAACAGAAGTAAATGTGCTTTTGCAGGAGAATTTACCACCCAGACATGCTTCCAGGGACGATTTGGAGATGAAATGGGATCTGATGAGTTTGGTGGTCATATTTTGGTCCATGCACCTGAACCTGATTTGGAAATTGCTATTGCTCGTATTGAGTATGTGGAACTAACACATGTCGGTCAAGCTTTCAGACTTGGGCGTTATCCTATCCACATGCACTTGAACGGAGACATGAAATCATCTTATGTTAGAGGATGTGGTCTACATAAGACCTTCAACAGAGCAGTGAATGTCCACAAAACCCATAACCTGGTGGTGGAGCACAATGTCATCTACAATGTCATGGGTGGATCCTTCTTCTTGGAGGATGGTATTGAAACAGGCAACACCTTCCAGTACAACTTGGCTTTATTTGTGAAGGCCAGCTCCAGCTTGTTGAATGATGACATCACACCAGCCTGTTTCTGGGTTACAAACCCAAATAATACCATCCAACACAATGCAGCAGCTGGTGGAACTCACTTTGGCTTCTGGTACAGAATGCATGAACATCCTGATGGACCTTCCTTTGATCCAAACATTTGCCCAAGACATGTACCACTAGGTGTCTTCCAGAACAACACGGTCCACTCCATGGGATGGTTTGGTTTGTGGATTTTCCAGGAATATCATCCAAGGAAGGACGGATCTTGCAGCACAAGTGCAGATCATGAAGTAGCAATATACAAATCTCTCACAGTCTGGAACTGTGAGAAAGGAGCCGAAGCAGTCAATGTTGGAGCCCTCCAATTTCATGAGTTTGTCATGGTTCACAATGAAAAGGCTGGTTATGAGGGAAAATTGATCAAGGCATCTCCGCAGTATGACGAGGCTACCAGCTATGCCGTCAAAGACAGTGTGATTGTGGCCAACAGCCCTGGACTAACTGCAGTTTCAGGACAGAAGAACTACTGCACAATTGGTGGGTTTGTAATTCCATATGGAAATGGAATGTATGGTATCAACATTGAATTTTACAACTTTGCTCAGAGTGGATGTAATGCCTTCACCTACACCAAGATTGATGGAACTTGCTCCATCTATTGTGGTGGGTACAGCTACAGGTTCAAACAGATCTCATTCACAAATTCACCCAACCGAGGAAAGTTTGACTGGAAATGGCAGGCTGTGATGATTGATGAGGATGGGACCCTCACTGGAGGGGCTGCAGGTTCCCAAGTCACCCCCACCACTGAAACATTACCTCCATCGTAAGTACTCTTAATGGTAAATTTATTGTATAAACCTGTTTCTGCTCATTATTTACCATATCACTTTGGGTTTTCCATAAGTTTCTATTATATTTAAATTTGTTTTCCATTTTGTTTGTCTTAGTATTCCTTTACCAAAAAAATTTAAAATGTAAATTTGTGTCTATTTTGCAAAATTAATCTTTTATTCAGGTGTACAAGTGATACAAACTTTAACAAAGGTGTACCTGCCAGTCTGTGTCCAGGGAGCCTCATATTCCACCGAGTAGCTTTAAAAGATATCCAGCCTGTATCCCTGGAGGGTCAAGCTATGCGTTTGAACAATTCATATGGATCTGACTTGTCCCAGTTTGGAACTAAGAGAATTTCGCACAAGCCTGGATGGATTGGAATTCTTATCGATGGTGAAACCTATAAATTTGAATGGGAAGGAGGAGAGAAAATCACAAACATTTCCTACCATGCAACTTTCTACCAGTTTGGGGTAAAACAGACATTCTTAGATGGATTTTTAAATGATTTTCAATGGTTTTTTTTTTTTTTCATTTACATGAATGTTAACATCATGAAAATTTTTGGACTTTCAGGACCCGGCAAACAATGTAAAGATCTGTCAGCGCTTTGAAAGAAAACCTGATCGATTTGCATTAGATGGAAAGACCTTCCGTAATCAGTCAGAAACAGCCATGGTTTTCGGCACAAACAAAAATGGTGACTGGGAATTCAGTGAGTCGGAGTACGAACTCTGCTATTTGGGTAAGCAGTTTCATTCTGAGCATCTGGAAAGTTTAACTGATAAACCTGTCTTTAATTTATTACAAACCTTGAGTACCTTAAATCTAAGTGATACATGCAGTTGTGCACAACTTACTTTATTTTAAATATTACCTCCAAATGACTCTGTTTGATAATTTCATTTGAAATAGTATTTATCAGTACAGACATTTTACATACATTTTATGCTGAATGTGTAAGAAATGTACATTTTGTGTAGGTATGTTTTTGCTTCTGAATTTAGTTTCTGGTAAGAAAAGCCGTAGGAGAAAGAGGGGTTCTGGAGCCATGCCTGTATATGCAGAGGACATCGATTCTCACATGACGGCCTACAAGTGCTACTACACCAACTGTGAACCTCCACCTGACCCAGATACCATTCCCCCAACATGCACACGACCCTCAAATGCAACCAAGTGGTCAGATGTGGCAAGCTGGCAAACTGCTGAGGCTGGATGGGGAGGTAATCTGGGAAATGGACAATACGGACTCCCCAAACAGGGGGACAAGGTCAAGATTCCGAAAGGCAAGTAAAAGGGGGCCCTACAAGTGCTAAAATCATATGATACATAGCACTAAGTAAAATAATGACATTTAGTAATAATGAAAGAAAATTTGATGTTTTCTTCAGTGTAATTGTTAAATTAATTTTATCTTTTCATCATGTAGGTCATTGGATCATCTTGGACGAGGCAATCCCTAGCTTTACAGAATTGGTCATTGAAGGAACCCTGGAGCTTGACCATGGACCAACTAAAGACAATGATCTCACCATTGATGTGACCTATCTCTATATTAAGGGAGGAAGACTAATTATTGGTTGTCAGGAGTCAGCTCCCTTCGAAGGAAAAGCCTCCATTGTGTTACGTGGGGATTCCAACACAGCCCCGTACCCTGTTACAGAAGGACCCAATGTTGGATCAAAAGTTATTGGTAGGGATGCTTTAGAAATGTTCTGATGGCTTTTAAACTAGATATTTAGTTGATAAAACATATCAAAGAGGATGTATGATTGATCATTCAATTTTATATACTACCATGTAAAATAAAAATACAAAGTTTCAAAGAACAGAAATACATGTACATGTATATGTCATAATGGATGAACTTTGATTGGTTATGTAAGACACATACTACATATTAAGTATAATACATGTACCCATTTTCATTGTGGTCTGTAATTATAGGTGTCTTTGGTGGCTTGGACTTGCATGGTAAAAGTCACACTGTTACTTGGACAACTCTTTCTCAGACCAGTGCCTCCGGAGATAACCAGATTTCATTGACCCAGGCAGTGGACTGGGCAGTTAATGATGAGATTATTATAACCTCCACCAGTTACAAGGCATGGGAGGTCGAGATCAGAAAAATCAGTGCCATTTCAGCTGATAAGATGACTCTGACACTGAATGCATCCCTTACTTACAAACATATTTGTAAGTGAGACACCATCTATCAAAATTTATTATCATTATGCATTTTTGTAGCAGAAAAATGAGTAGAATTCATCAATATCTAAAAGTAAATTTAAGTAAGGTGTGTATTATTTTGGATTTATCCAGATGTGAGAGTGCAAACAAGAAAATTGTACATGTAACTTGTAAAATGCAAAATGTGTTAACAGAAAGGAAACTAAATATCAGGTGGTCTAGATTTCATTTGAATTATGATATAGAGGATAGGTTATACAAATTTTTTGCAGCCATGGAAGAGACTTTGAGTAACGGAGAGAAATACTCCATGAGGGCTGAGGTAGGACTTCTGACAAGAAACATCAAAATCATTGGAGCTGAATACCCCAACATATACTCTGATTCTTTTGGTGCTCGAGTCCTTGTTGGTGTTACTGCTGATGCCACCAGGCGTTACACAGGCATGTTTATTTCTGAAAAAAGAAATTTTCATGTTATGATTTTGTCATTTAACATGTGCAAACATTTTTATTGGAGCTCTTGTTAAACATCATAGCATCTAGAAAAAATACATATGAATGATATAAATACCGTATTTTAAATTCTTGGTTCAATTGAATCCCTCAGATGGCATATTGCTAATTGTTCTCACCTGTTATTGTACATGTTCCTTAAACTTGTTGATATTTTCATCTTCTCTTCTGAAATGCATGTACAATTCCTGGGGGTCTGAGTTTGGTTGAAGCTTGAGAAAAATTTCATGATTCTTAGGTGACCACGAAGGCCCATGGACCTTTTGTTCATGTATAATATTGGATCTTGTATATGTATTGTAGGATTTGCCAGGATTTCCAACGTTGAGTTTTTCAGGGGAGGACAGGAAGGTTTTACTGCCACCTATGATCCTCGCCACGCTCTCAGCTTTGTTGATATCCCCATCTCCAACATCAAGCCATGCTACGTAAAACAGAGCAGCTTCCATCACAACCTGGGTATTGCTATCGGAGTCTATGGAACCAATGACCTGGAAATCCAAAACAATGTCATCCATCACACTATAGGATCAGGTAATTCTAGAAAGGCTGATTCAGTTTAAATGCATGTATGACATGTTATTGTACTAACTAAATCCAGCTTAAAGTTGTAATTGTACATATATCTGTGTTCATTTCTTATGTAGGAAATTAACTCTATCCATTTTAATCACTAGATATAAAAGCAATATGAATTTATGATATTTACCTAACTTTCAATTATAAAATATTCTATAGTACATTTATTTTTTACTTTTCAGCAATTCACACCAAATCCAGTGGCACTGCAATCCGTAACAACTTAATCTCTCTCAACATTTGGCCTGGTACTTACAACGGTCGCTCAGAGGCATTTAACATCTATTATGATGGGTCTGTGGATGCAATTGGGGCTAGTGGAACTATCTTACAGGTAACAACACTCATCAGATGAAAGAAATAACAGATTTTTGAATCTTTAATCTGTTGAAGGTTTAACAATATGTGCCTCCAATACATTTTCTCCTTGTAATGCTCTACAATGTATTTCCATTTTCATTTTTTTAAATTTTTAACTCTTGTGACCTATTTATTTAATAATTAAAAAAAACAAACAAATATTTCGTATTTTGTGATTAATGACCATAGTGATTGTTATTTCCTTAAAAATTGTTCAAATACATTGCACCTATTTTCAAAACATTGAAATTGTGATTTAGAAATTTGGTGGCATTTTTTGTTCTAGGGAAATGCCATCTCCTCATCTGAACGCTCTGGTTACCATGGGGATTTTGAAAGTTGCACTGCAACTGACACGTGGAGCGACAACGTCTTCCATTCCAATTTGATGGCAGTTGGTCTGTTCCCAATAGACAAAGTTAACCCCCCAACCTGTTGGAGAATTGCCAATATGTCCATTTGGAAGAATTACAACTTTGGAGTTTATTATCAAAGGTATAAGAAATAAAATCTTCAGGGCTTTTTATGAGAGCTGTTCACAAATTTATTTCACAGTCAAATGATTAACCATTACTTTGTTGAAACTTACTCTGTAAACTTTTCACATTTTCAACTTCTTCTCAAGAACCACTAGGCCAATTTTAACCAAACTTGGTACAAAGCATCCTTTGGTAAAGGGGAGTTTAAATTGTTAAAATGAAGGGCCAAGTCCCCTTCAAAGGGGAGATAATCAAGAAATACAAAAATTGGATGGGGTCATTAAAAAATCTTCTTCTCAAGAACCACTGAGCCAGAAAAGCTGAAACTTATTCGGAAGCATCCTGGGGTAGTGCAGATTCTAAATTGATCAAATCATGACCCCAGAGAGTAGGGCGGGGCAACAATAGGAAATCCGAAGTTTTACATTGAAATATATAGTAAAAATCTTTAAAAATCTTCTTCTCAAGAACCACTAGGCAGAAAGGCTGAAACTTATGTGGAAGCATCCTGGGTAGTGTAGATTCTAAATTGATCAAATCATGACCCCCGGGGAGAGGGCGGGGCCACAATAGGGAATCCAAGTTTTACATTGAAATATATAGTAAAAATCTTAAAAAATCTTCTTCTCAAGAACCACTAGGCCAGAAAGGCTGAAACTCCTATAAGGAAGCATACTGGGGTAGTGTAGATTCTAATTGTTCAAATCATGACCCCTGGGGGTAGGGCGGGGCCACAGGAAGTACTACAAGGGGGGGGGGGGGGAAATCAGGTGAAAAACAGCAAGGCCAAAGTTACTAAGCTGAGCATTGTGGCCCATGGGCCTCTTGTTCAACTCTTTTAAAATATCAAATCATAAGGTTCCTCCTTTCATCTTGAAATTTTCCTAACAAAAGCAATTGTTCCTTCTTATTTACTTAGGATAATTTAAATGCTTTGTTATCATTTGAAGATTATAATTAATAATTTCCTGATATATTTTATAATTACCAGGATAAGATACATGTATGTATAATGAACAATCTTACATGAATGGGGCTTTATTTGATTGGCAGAGCATGTTGTAGCGTAAATATTCTGCATTTTATAAAAGGTTAATTGTCTCTTCTTAAATAGAACACAGAAATTAATCTGCAATTAATTTTTTCTTGTAGTCAATATGAAATAACCATAGAGAAACTAACACTGGTTGACAACAACGTTGGAATTTTCCCACTCATAATTGGACCTGCGGCTCTTGATCATTCATATGAGAACAAGAAAGTCACCATAAGAAAAAATCTGATTGTTGGAAAGTCTTCTGTCTTCGATTGTGCGAATGACAAGATGGACTTCACTTTACCATACTTTACGCTGAGAAGAACGTTTGACAAGTCCTGGAGAATTGGCACTGCAGGCAGAACTGGCATCTCTATCACAGTCTTCAGCTCTGGACCCAATAATTCACCCGAAAAACCTTTCATTGGCATCATGGCGTACAATGCAATTGCTGGCTTTACCACCATTTCTGGTAGGTACTGGATGCACAGTTGTTTTTTTCTCATTGTATTCAAGATGCATGTATCTGATAGGAATAAGCACAATTTTTTTTCTGATTGATTAATACTCTTAATGTCGAACATCAGTGATCTTATAAACATATGATTTGTTCTGTTTTGTTCCAAGTAATAGAAGTTTTTCAGTTTGACATAAAATATGTATCACTCTAGAATGGTATTTGATAACATGTCAAAAAAAAAGTGTTCTTATGATTTTTTTTTCTATCAGATAACACCTTTGCCAACTTCCAAACTGGTTCCTCTGGGGAGTGTGGACAGGATGTTGTTTTAACTACTGACCCCAGCAATGACGATGCTTGTCATCCTACGGAACTGACAGGAAACAGAAAAGTCAACGTGGGATCAGAAAATACTGTATATTACCACCGACCACGTCTAGGGTAAGATTTGTTGTGTATTGTTCACCTCTTTGTTCAGTAAAACATTATTTGTAATGGTTTTCGGTTTTTAATAGAAATTGTTTTTGAGGTACATGTAGTTCAATCATGACATCTAGTGCATTGTGTTTTGAAGTAAGCAATGAAATATGAAGTATGTAAGTATGTCAGACATTTGCAGAAGGAAGATCTAGTTTATTTTTTGCACCTCACTCTTGCAGCAAGATAAATCCCTCTGATTGTGTGGACATGGATTGTGATGGACACAAGAAGTGCATCGTGACTGACAAAGATGGTTCCCTGTTAGGCAGCGCCGCAACAGTTGTGCCACAAGCTGAGTTTGAATGGGGTGGAGACCCACGCCGTGGTCTGGGAGATTACAGAATCCCCAAACCTATACTTACAGACCCAAGTGGTGCTGTTCTTACTGTTGAACAGGTTGCCAAATACAAAGGTATCCAGAATTTATTCACATTGCTAATAGAACAAGTTTCCTCATTCAATAATATTAATATGAAGAGTTATGCTGAAAAGAAATATCATGATGCAATTTCCTCATGTTCATTTAAACAATCTTGGAATCATAATAAGTGTTTCACTTTTTTTTAAATAAAGTAAATTTTAAAAAAAGTGGAAGTATTTATAGTTCACACACGCTATATTTAATCCAAAAACCACTACATTGACCTTTATGCCTAGGTGTTCTCCGTGATGATACTTGTACTTACAACGATAAACAGCAGGCCTACACTTGTTCTGACTATGACTACAGACAGCTGACCATTGAGAACATGGATGAAGACACGGAGCTAAGACGTCTGTCACCTGTCGCTGTCCTCGGCTGGAATAATAATGGAGATGGTTTTATGGACCTTATCAATGGACCTCAGGACCATGGTTGGTGTGCTGGATACACCTGTCAGAAGAGACTGTCCACATTCCAGGCCATCACTCCCACTGGTCAGTGTTCATCAACTCTAGACTTCCTTCTTCATTACATACAATTTTAATTCAGCTTATTTTTGCAGCAGTGTTTCTTAGAAAGCAAAATTATCCAAATGTGCTAACCCTATTTTATGATTGACAAATGTTGATTACAATTGCAGGAAGAAACTTTTCTCTGTACTTCACCAGCACTGCACCCCAGCACCTTCGCTTGATGCTTCTAAGCACTCCTAACACAGATCGTATCCGTGTTGGAGCCTATAATGGTAAGCCAAACCGATTGGATGTCTTTGTGAATGGAGTATATGTACTTCCCAAAAATGGTCAGTTGGATTCCAACAAGAACCTTATTCTCCAGTCTCCAACCTCTGTTGGACAGTTCAACCCTAAAGTGGACACTGATCCCTGTGGTGCCAATTACATGGACCGAGACTGGCAGGAATTACAGGTTATTGTATGTGGTGGTGATGAGGTGGAAATCAAAATGTCACCTCAAATTGTTGTTGGATTCAATGTACCCACTATGACTGTGGACCAGTTCTTTGGACCCAACCTCCTAAACAATTTGGCCACATTCCTGGGTATTCCTAGTGACAAGATCCGTACCATGAATGTTAAGTCAGGGGTTAGTCGCCGCAAGCGATCAACTGGAACCAATACCATGTACTACATTGAGGTCGGCAATCCTCCATGCACAACAATTAACTGCACATCAGCTGTTAGTACTATGTCTTACACTGATCAGCAGGCTTTGGCATCTAAGATCATCAACCAGTATCAGGTCTGTAAACTAAAAGAGGATAAGGGCAAATTAAATTTTACTTGATTTATTTCTGCGTATACAGATTATTAACCGCTTGATGTGTTTTCAGCTTGGCAATCTGTCTGACATCCTGAACATCACCATTAATAATGTTGCCGTAGCTGAAGCCCTACCACCAACCTCTGACCCTAACTGGGCCAAGGTCGTGGAGTCCTCAGACTACATGAATGCCATTAGAATCCCGACAGTGATGGAGTTTAAAACAGAGATCACACCAGGAACTGAAGGCAATGCCTTCCCTGTACAGCCTGTGCTTCAGTTCAGGGAGAGCAATGTAAGTAGACATAGATCTTGTGATGCATTATATGAAATGTGGGTCAAAATAGAATGTGTCAAAGACTAATTCAGCATTTGAATAATTAAAAAGTTTTAGTAGTGTGAAATAAATTGAAACATTAAGTATACATGTAGATGTATATTAATTGACAGGATACTGTATTGAATGTGCAGCAGTAGTAAATAAAATATTTGATTATGTTTTTTCTCTACAGCCCAGTTCGGTAATGATTTGTTTTATGTGATGTATAAAATTATGGGTGATACTTTATATACATAACAGTAATGTATTTGTAATATTTGATGGATTTAAGCATGCAGGTTCAGTTGGTTAACACTAATAAGAAATTTAATCTACATATGTACATGTATGTCTTTTTTTCTTGCATATAAAATTGTGTGTTTTTTCTTACATGTCTTTATAACAATTTACCTCCCTTGTCCTACTCAATTATACATTGCAGTGTGATACTTTGTTCTCGTTCATTTTAAAGCTTCTGATTCATGTCAAGTTATGTAAATGCATGTGTATTGTACTTGGTGATTGTGAATTATTTATTTTGTTTCCTTTCATCAGCCTATTCTTCTGTGTTTGTTGTTTTAACATTCAAAGAAAATGATCTTGTTCCAGAACGATTTTTTGCATAAATTTGTGAAGTACTACTCTAAACATGGTTATATTTTGCACAATGTTATTTTGCCCTTTCACACTTGCAAACAATTTTGCCCTGTCTTTAATTCACCCAGAAAAAGTTTTGTGAATTGAAAGATAATCCTGTCTACTTAGAATTCACCTTGATTTAAATTCGCCCACTTGTGTCAAGGGCAAAAGTTGCAAAAATAAAGGGGGGGGGGGGACATACAGTATATTTATATCTGACATGTACATTTTCAATAATTTTCATTATGATGATAAAATAAAATGCCATAAAGTTTGATTAGGTAAGAAGCATAAGTTTGTTGTAGCTACTGAGATTTATCTCTGGTTTGTCAATTTATCTATTTATTTTGACAGGGAGACAGAGTAACCCTGCTGGGTGCCTCATCTAAACCCTGGAAGGTGGAGGTCAGTCTAAGAGCAGGTAGTGGCAGTAATCCCTCGGCTACGCTGGTCGGAAACACCACTGTATCATTCATTGATGGATGGGCCAACTTCACTGGACTAGGAATATCCCATAGTGGATCAGGGTTAGTATGGCAGAGACATAGCTCTGTCCTCACAGATAGAGTAAACAATCAAATGAAGTCAAACCTTTTATTTTCTAAGAAAAGCATAACAAATTTATTGTATGTATTAATGTACTGGAAAATTTGTACTGAACAAAAAAGTTTCTTCTAAAAAATTGTCATCAAACAGATACAATCAATAAAACATGAAAGTATGTAATTTTTTTTTATTGATTGATTATTTTGAAACTTTGATTTACATGTATTCTTGTTGATTTTTCAGGTACATTTTGGATTTCAAGGTGATTGACCCATCTGAAGCTACTTTCACGCTTGCCTCCTCCCCTCTCAGTGTCACACAGCGATTACTGACCTCGGTCATAACCTACACGTCCCCTGACGTCTACCAGGGTAGTTCACACACAGTAAGACTGGACATCAGAGACAAGGATACTGGAGTGACTCTGCCAGACATTGCCTGGAGTGTAAGTTATCAGTATTTTGATGCACATACTGTACCTATCTTATAGCTTGGCCTCACTATGTAAGTTCATGAGTATTTTGTAGCATTACCTGGCCCACTTGGGATGTTAGTATATAAGAGTGTTAGGTTGTTTATATTTTGTTTAATGTGGTAAGTGTCAGTAGAAAATGAAATATCTCTAAAGATTGGCTTCTATGCTGAAAAGATGATTAATTATATGAGTTGGTTATGAAGATGTTTGACCCTTTTCTCTAAATGTCCAACAGAGAACTCCCACCCCACCCTCCCTCCCAACACAACACATACTATCACCGCCAACAACAAAAAAATAAATTAATATCACATCATGAATTTGTGTGTGCAGATACAGTTGAAATAGGATGGAATCAGGGGTCTAATCATGGTGTAATATATACTACAGCGGAATACCCCGGTTACAATGGTATTTACTGATGTATGAACAGTACACGTAGACTCTTACTGCCATTTCTTCTTGGTTCAACAGTCTCATGATTATTATTATAATTCAGAACAAAGTAGAAAAAAATTTTAGTGCATTTCTTTGTCAACAATTAGGCATCAGACCTATCATTGCATCACCAGTTATTTAATTTCGCTTGATTTGTCATCTTGCCATTTTCAATGAACAAATAAAAAAAAATTATATCCATCTTTTTTATCAAAAGTTTAATTGGAGTCGCATTTAATTATTCCAGCATTTCTTAGAATTGTTTAGTAGAAATTTTAAGAACACTTAAATGGCAGTGTGCTTAAAGTTCAACACCTCATGTACAAAAAATATGAGAAACAAGTTGTTTGGAGGTAGATATAGTTCAATGTCACTATATGGCTACTTTGCTGTACAACTTTCACAAAAGATAATATATTTAAAACAATACACAGAGTTGTTTTTGCTTCTTCTTTTTTTTTAACAGTCTTTTTAGAAATATTGAGAGCAAAATAAATTTTCATCTTATGAGCAAAATAAAAACATACCAAATTTGATGTGAAAAAATTGCCCAAATATGAAAATTATTCAGTCCTACCAGTATAAAAGGTAAAAGCTAATGTATAAGGTTGTGATTTTTTTTTTTTTTTTTTGTCTTATATACTTCTGTATGTCTGGAACAATTGGGGGTATCCATCTTTTATCTGCAACTCCCCCAATACCACTAAATAAAATTAAATGTCTTTCTCAGAATCATTATTACATAGTGCCATTGTGCACCTCTTATTTTATATTTCAATCAAACAGATATTTGGGGTTTCCCATAGTTAAACATGGGCACTGCCATCCTATAATATTGGGGGTACTCATCTCTTATTTGCAACTCCTCCTATACTATTGAATAAAACTTTGACAAGACTTTCACAGAATTTTTATTACATGGTGCCATTGTGCACCTCTTATTTCATTTTCTGATTGGACAGATATTTGGGGTTTCCTATAGCAACAAAATGGACTTTGCCATTCTACTCACATGGAGAGGGGGGTATCATTTTGTGAGCTCGGTGCTCACAGTGCCTCTTGATTTATTGCATCTACTTAGCTGGTTTCTGAAGTGTCAGAAGAATAGGAGACATGTTTTGACTAAGGAAACATATCTAAGAAACAGTAGAAATATTGACATATTAAGAGTTGCTATGTTGACCATGTTAACTACTGTAAAGGTACAGAAATTAGTACACTCAAAATTTAGTGTAATTTCCTCTTCAACAGGTTAGCACAATACTAAACTAACACACTTAAGTCATAAAAATGACTTATATGAGTTTAAAGGTAATGAATTAGCAGACAAGAAACAGCACAAGATGTGCAAAATTATAATTACTTCTAAAACAATTGTGTTTACAGTATTTTGTTTATAGGTAAGTAAACAGAAATAATACTGTCATTTGATCATTAGAGGACAAAGGCTTAAGATGACTAAGTTATTTTTGTTTTGAAACTTTGAATTTTAAGTCTTATTTTTCGTTGACATTGAATCTCTATAGATGTAACAGTAAATTTGTTTTGAGCTGTAGCTTAAGTGTTAAGTTTTACATTTCAGGGCTTGAACTGGTATGTCAATGTTACTCAAGTGACTGGGAACTCCTACACAGGCTCTTTGAGTGGAACATTTACCAAAGCATTTGACCCAGTGTCAGGCCTGGTGACTCTTAGTGACCTCCAGTTAGACACTGTTGGAATGGCTTTCATCAGATTCACAGTCTACTCAGTACCAGCCCAGTATTCTCATGAAGTAACTCACGACCTTTACCTCTACCCAAGTGAGGCCCAGACCGTTACCATAGATACCACCCACACTGTCAAGATCAAGTTTGACCGAGACTTTGCCACTTTTGGCACCACGGAGTTTGGAGCTGTGATTGTGAACCACTTCCAGTCTAGATATCCTTACATGAAGATGTCCAATCTCCAGGTTTCACAAGGTAGAAAAAGTAGTTTTATAACACAGTCATATCCCAGTGTTCAATATGCAGAAATACTGTTGAGTTGGAATTTATCATGATTCACTGAAAAATTAAATTTGAAATACACTTAAAATGAACATTTTCCATTGTTAGTAAATATAAGATGAGTGTTTGAATTATGCTTAAAATCTTACTAGTTTTGTCATCTGTATTATATAAGCTGGCATTTAGTAATGGCTTGTAATCCTCTCTGTTGACAGGAAGTGTGGTCATTACCGTGACAGTGTCTGGCAACAGCACCACCGTACTGGAGGTGACTGAAGCCTTGTGTAAAGCCATTAAAGATGGTACCACCTTCACTTACAAAGGAACCACTCATACTCTCAGCAAGACGATGTCAGTAAATGGTGCTGACTATTGTGATGATGAGGTAATTTAAACGCATTACAGTTCATAGATGGACATTAGAGTAAAAAAAAAATACTTTGCAGTGGAAATTAAACATTAATACTGTTTTCATAACTTGGATATAATGGTTATTGCCAATATCATTTAATATTTACATTTGCAAATATTTTTTCCTAAGATTCTTTGCAAATTAGAAGACTGTTCATTTTCTCATGAACTACCTTGGATGAGCAAGAATATCTCCACTGTGATGTCATAATAACCTACTTGATGTTAAAACTATAGTGCAAACTGTTTTGTTTCAAAATGATTTTTGATTGACATACATTTGTGGCAATTCGTCTTCAAATAATGTAAATATAAGATATGAATTTAATTTTTGAGAATTCATGAGGTACATGAACAACAACTCTTCACGCCTGCTAACACGCTTCATGAACTATGCCGACGTGAAGTGTGTTAGCAGGCGTGAAGCTTTGTTGTTCATGTCCTCATGAATTCTCAAAAATTAAATTCATTTCTTAAATATATCTCTCTGAAAAAGAGGAGTATATTTTGTGCAGGTTGTGCCTAAAAATTCAAAAATGCTATTTTGAGAGTAGGGATGTCACATTATTTGATTTAAGAGTCACTTGTCAAATCTCAGAATGAAATTTCCAGTTAGGTGCCTTAAAAACATGCTTTTAATGTATTTATCTATTGCAAATTCATGATTATTGCCAATTAAGTGACATCTATTCCTCAATAAGAGAAAAATTATGAATTTTGTTTATTGGGTATAACAAAAGGTTTAAAACTGGCCCTGGAGGGTTGCTATAACCCTCTTTTACTGTATAATGATCATGTACTTTTAATCAGTGGTGCACTTTTATGTGAAATTGTTTTCAAGATAATTACATCTTCCAACATAGCTGACTTTTCTTAAAGTTCAACATGCCTTTAGATCTTATAGGTCCATGCTTCCATTAGTGAGTTATGTGGTCTTTAAAGCATAAAGGTCTGTCTGGAGAGAAATTTTTTACCAATAGAAATCAAAAACAAAATTCATCTATATAAAGTGCTCCAAATTTTTTATGTTATTTGTATTTTTTTTTTTTTACATTCATGAAGTTAACATTAAAATTTTTCCTGATTGTGACAACTTGGACAAAAATTCTTTCTGGCCCAAGGTTTAAGTGCTTTTTTTTTGTTTTGTTTTTATCTAACATTTTGTTCAACATTATACTTCATGAGTCATACAGTATTCAAACTTTTTTACATTATATTACCTTTCTTCTGGTATCACTTTGTCAATTTCAGCTATACTCTTCTCAAAGTGTCCTTGGATGATAGAGATTCAAGGTTGTTCCAAAGAGCAGCCAGACTCTTTTGTTAGGGAAATAGAAGGGAAAAGGGTGGGATTATTTTAAATATGTCATGAACAATTGATTCAGAAAAACTGACTTCTGTAAAATCTTCATGTAGTAAGGGTTGAGGTATTTTTATATTTTTATGGAGGGGGGGGGGTATGAGTGCATTTTCAAAGACCAAATTCTACATAGTAATAAATAAAAACTTTAAAAACGTTTTAAAGAACAATAGGGCTACCCCCCCCCCCCCCCCCCCCCCCCCCCCAATGAAAGCATGTTGACATTTTTCAAACATAGCCTATGTGCAGGAATAAGACCACAAAATTATGTGCAAACATTTTTTTGAAGAGAAAATTTTAATGATATGTGTCAGAAAAAAGCTCACTTGTAATATTCAAGTGACTTTTAAAATCCACAGGTCTCATTTTTTTCCTCCTTTCTTTCCATACCTGCCTTATGCATGTTGTTTTCTTGACATTCAAAGTAAATATTACATTAATGATTAAATATTAACAGTTGGCTAATGAACATTTTATCTATTTGAATCCCTTTGTAAACAAGATAGGGCTTTAATTAGTTAGGCATATGAGGAAGTAGTTATGAAATTAATTGCCAATCATAGACCACTCAAACATGGATAAACAAGGTAGCTTACAAATTCAGTGACCCCCCTGTATGCCTGTTAGTTAAGTCAACGATGAACAGTCACGTTCATTCCTTGTTCATATGCATGAAGAGGTTTTGTCAACAATCATGATAGCTTTGCATTTTGGTGACATGTGCAGCACAATAAAATGGAACATCTTTTACATGAATAAAAAAGAAATTACATAGCCATATCAATTGAGAAAATTACTGATATTTTGGAAATGCGTGGTGAATTATGCATGTGTTTTAAAAGTTCACGTTTCAAGAGAAGACAACATAGGTGATAAACAGGTCAGCCAGCTGTGTTTTAATTGGTTGAGAAATGTGATAATATAACATTTATTTTAATAATTCTTCTCTTTAATGAGCAGCAAAGCCTTGATACATTTATTTTTAGACATATGGAGAATATGTGATGGAGGTGATGGAAAATTTTTAAATTCACTGATCTGTATATAAACATTCATATAAAATCATGGAAAATTATTTAAAATTGCAGTCTGATCACACACACACACACACACACACACAGATATTGATATATATAGATATAGATATATACAGTAAAACACACTTATAGTGAAAATGATTATAATGAATTGATGCATACAGCGAAGTAATTTTTCATTCCCCATGGCTCTAAAATACTAAGTATTTTGTGAACTTAACTTTACATACATGTATTACATTTATAACAAAGCAAAGTTGTCCATCCCTGGCAATTGGTTGATATAAGCATGCTTTATGGTACTACTTACACATAATGACTTAAAATGACATATTCTCTATAATGATACATTTTAAGAGGTTAGTAATAAATCAAAACTATTTTAACCATTGTGCAATGATAACCTATATATTAAAGTTTGTATATATATATGATACAGGTAAATGCATTCTTTGTGTGGTTATACTTCGGTTTAAGTCTGTATGCATGATAGCTTACTGCATTTGAAGTACATTTTGGTTCTTATTTTCCCCAGATGTATTAATTTATGATACAACATTGACACCTCCTGTCTCTGGTTTTTCAGGATGACGAGGATAAAGAAATCAAGGTTTTGATGATCGTTGGCATCTGTATTTCCATCCTGCTCATCATTCTCATCATTGTGGCCATTATGGTCTGGAGACTAAAAGTCTACCCCAAGACAAAGACGCACAGTAAGTCATTGAATGACTATCATATTCTGATAAACAATTTTATCAGCTAAGCTGTTGACATCAAGTAACAAGCTTTAACTGCCAAAATTACTCAGTAGAGTTATGGGCCTTTATTGGAATTACAAGTTTAATGACATTTGTTACTAAGAGAATTTTACACTGCAGTTAATACCTGTATTGCTGACAGATAAGATATAATAGGCACTCTGTTTTAGTTTAGGAGTTGACTTTTTAAGCTGTTAGTTTTTGGTGATTCATGCATGCAATATTCCAGTTCTTTTCCTGCTAGTTTACATAAATATCATGTTCCTCCTCCATATTTCCTGAAAAGAACTGCTAAATGATAGAGAGGGAAGATTTCAGACCACTGCATTGCCCTAGTTTTTACAGATTACCTGGAATGGTAAAAAATGAAGGATTACATTGCTAATAGGACATATTGATTTGATGTGCATCCACTGAAAACGGGACAGTTTTATGCAGATATTACCCCTAAACCTTTTAATGCAAAATCAAACAAGGGCCCAAAAAAGAAATGATTTTTTAAATTTTATTAAGAACATTGTGTCATTTTTGGTGTTGCTTGACATTCAAAATGGCTCCTTTGGTATCTTATCTGTCAGCAATTGTTCATTGAAGCATGAAAGTAAACTCTTTTTTCACGTAAAATAAATAGGGTTTAATTATAAACAAGGTAGGAGATCTAATTTTTCATGGAATACAGGGTTATTCACTTGCAGTCCTGCAGCTTTATGCACTAGAATATTCATGGATTGTTTGTGCAAAGCAGTTGGTGATTTAAATTGCAGCATTCATCAAAAATTTTAGTCATGTTTACAGTTTTTCCAAAAGATTTAGCCCTTTATTTTCTTCTTGATCAACTTCTTGCCTATAAATTTGGATAAGTTTAGAAAAGCATGTATTACATTTATATATCATTTAATAGGAGGTAGTATTTCTGGAGGATTATCAGGTAAACAGAGAAAAGCTGGTTTCTATTAACTAATGGAGTTGATATTGCTCAAAATAATCCCACCTAACATTTTTCATTTTCCTTCATCCTTATGTTTGTAGATACCGGATCCAGCTTTTAAAAATGAATGAATGAAATAACATTTCACACACACAAACACACACACAATATGTATGTTGTGAAGAACTGAAGATCATTTGCTTATATACTAATGTTTTAGTTACATGTAGAATCTCCCTAATTGTTAAGTACCTACAGAGAGTCACATACACTCAAATTAACTTTTTGAAAATTTTTCCAGAACATATCCCTTGATTTGAAATCATGCCATGTTTATTTTTCCTTAGCTATTGTTCTAATACTACATGAATTGTTGCAAAATTTAATAGCAGTTTTGGGTGAAAAAAATATTGGTTATGGGTAACTTGAACAGTAGATACAGATTTTTTTATGCTTTACACTAAGGCCTTGGGTTTTTCTGTACTTTTGTCAAACAGAGTAATTTAAAAAACTGTTTTGGCATTCAAACATTAAATGATGAACTTACACAATATAATGTATTTTGGCAATTTAGCCTTTGGCAAAATGTATTTATCTGCAATATTAGGAATTGCCAAAATTTTCTATTTAATGCTTGAATAAAATAGCATTTATGCAAATTATATCTCTGTTATGTCTAAATTGTATAGATAATCACTAGAAAACATGTCTGACATGCCTGTCTCTCTGTAGGAATGCACTCTGATGGTGATGCTGTTTACATCGGAAAGGGCAAAGGAACATTCTTCTTTGAGGACAGTTTCTATAGACAGGACACATTTAACAGCCTGCGCACTGAAAAATCGTTCCTGGAAGATGGTCAGAAACCACCCATCACAACATTCTATGGGGCTACCAATGGTCCTCCCCCCGTCACTACCTTCTACGAGAAGGGCACCAATGGACCAGCTCTCAGCAAACACTTCTAGAGTGTGCACACCATGACATGGAGACTTTGTTAATCTTTTTTTCTGTTATAGATATTAATGACATGAAAGCCTTATCTAAAGCTATGGCAAATTATATATAATTAAATATGTATATTTGAATATTGAATTAGTTAAGTCTTTTTGATGTTTTGTTAACTTATTTTCTCCGTTTTGACTGTGATATATAACCTGTGATATCAAGTTTATATAATTAATATATTTGTTATTGTTGACAATCAGCAAAGAATTACACATCTTAATTAATAAATTTCTCAAACCTTGCTGAGTGGCTTTTGTTAAGTTATATATTCAGAATTAGAAGATGACTTCAAAGAAGAGCTAAGAGTCAGAATTTAAGAACAAATTTCTAAATGTATAACATGATGTACTGATGAAGTTCATGTCCTTAACAACAATAAATGCCACAGACAAGTAATAAATTATGCATGGTAATGAACTAAAGGTTATGAGAGAAATCGTATAGATTCTGAAATATCAGTTGTTATGTTATTTTTGACTTACATAAGTTAACCAATAGTCTCCGTCTTAGTAATTAAGTAATTGGTTTGTTTTCTTTTTTTTCATCTTGGGGACTTGAAAGGTTCTGGCACTAGCTAGTCATTTGAAGCCAGTTTAATCAAGAAGTAATTTTATAGGTCATGATTTTTGTATTCTCCAAGACACATTTAGATCTAAGCCTGAGATCTTGTAGTTAGCCTATCAGAAATTTGTTCACTTTTAATTGTACAAATTAATATCATGGGGATTTGTAGGGACATTATTTGTTTATCTTTTACCCATGGAAACCCATAAGTGAAAATGATTTTCACTCATCATGGTCTGAAGTTGCTAAAGACTCTAGTCCAGACACCAGTTCCTGAAGAGTTGCAGTAATCCATTAAACAAGGTATTAAAATGAACAGCAAGACTGTTATAACAAATTATTTTCCTGAAATGTCAGGCATATTTCACACACAAAATTTGCTACCAGGTTCATTTGATAACATATTTCTTATGTGTGTGTTGGGGGGGGGGGGGGGGGGGGGCATTGTTAAGTCACCTCCTGTCTAGATCACACTGATTCTGATTGTACCTGATTCTGATTTACCATTATGCAGAAGTAACTCTGTATGAAGACTTTTTCTGAGAATGCTCTGGACTGGATTATCACAAAAGGTATCCAAAGCAAACTAATAGATGCATCTCTGTATATATTGCTAAAATGCATACATGTATTAAATGATCAGGAATTTTGGTGCTCTCTGATTGGTCTACACTCCCTGTCCGGAGGTATACTTCAGAGTGAGTTCACCTCGAAATGAAGTTTTGGGAGGATTCTTTGTGTTTTCCCTCAACCAACCATAGATTTGCTTAAATTTTTTATCGACCAATCAAATTGTGTGTTTTAAAGCATATGTAGTTGTGAATGAAAACATGGCAGATGCCAGTACCAAAAAGACTTACCTCCTTTTTTATTAAATGGTTTAGTATAGATTTTTTATACTACATGTATTATTTTCCACTTTTAACTGTTGAAATATAATTATAGTGTGTTGTTGCACTACACATTATATTATGAATATATATATTTGTTGGAGACAATTAAGATTTAAAGTGTCAAAAATGATGTAAATTTAAAGATTACTAGTATTTAATAACACAGCTATTGACTTTTAAATTCTGTCTACTTGTGACTCTATAGACTTGGTCAGGTATTGGTTAACCTTGGCCTTCAGCCTCGGTCAATCAATACCTGACCAGGTCCATATAGTCACGAGTAGACTTCATCAAAAGTCAATAATTGTATATTGATCCATCTTGCACTGACTTACGAGACTGATGAAATCGGCTCATCTTAAGCTTTACACAAAAGACAAACATGGCAAACATGATCTGATGATAGATTTATGTGTAAATAACTGTTTATGCAATATTTGAAATATGCCATGTTCAGATTGTGTTCTCGATGGGGGTGATAAGACAACTCCAGTTTAGGTTGCCCTTCAACCTTTCTCGTGTTTAATTTGCTATGTTGTTCTATCCATATCAGTGATATTGTCTTTATCTGAGACTTTTGGTAAACTGTCATAGTGACTGTTACAGGAAATAACAATGCCCATGTGAGTTTGTGTTTTATTTCATGCTGCTGCCTCATTTACATAATGATAAACCATTCTGTGCAATGCCAAGTTTCTTTCAGATTTAGTTTTAGTTACATTTCATCCAAAGTTACAGACTGTTTTAAAAAATTAACCTATCTTCAAATTTCATAAAGGCATAATTAGAGATACCATTTCGTGGCAAAAGATTAAAAGGAGGGAACAGTAGCAACAGAGGAAATTCAGACTTTAGTAAATCACAATATAAATATATAGAAGTTATCTCTTTAAAAATAGGCACATTTTAATAAAAAATAGTACTTATTTAATCACATTTTTTAACAGACCCACAAATAATGATTAAACATATCTGTACAACAAAGGTCAAGGCCACAGAAAAACTCCAAATATATACCCAGGGCCTCGTCCAAAGCACTTAATTCTGATACCAACAATAGCCATGTAGCACTGAATGCAGCAAAGAATACAGACAAAATTATAGCATTTTAACAGAACAAATATATCTGTTTGAAGTTCCTTAAGAGCATTTAAAAATACATAGTCATTACGTAACATTAAAGATAAAACTCTGGACAAAATAACAAGTACATATTAAAAGCAACATTCAAGGTAAAATATCTACAAGGTGAATGAGCAGTAATTGTGTTCATTAACAAACATTTCTTGAACTATCAACAAGAGTTATTTTGTCTATTTATAGAATGTCATGGAAACAAATTGCATATGCATGTAATTGAACATATTATACATGTACAACCAGTGTCTGTATTTTAAGTGTTTCTTGAAGGATTGTGTTTGTTTTTAAGGTTAAAATTGTAGAATATCAATTTTATCTTCTTCATTTAATATCCTTGTAGACAAATATTTTATATTTATGTAAAACCTTCTAGTTCAATATTAATAAGTACCTCAATATAATAAAAAAAAAATTCCAACATCTCTAACATACTTAATTATAAACAGATATTTAAGGAATGTACCTTAAAATACACAACAACAAACAAATTATCCAGCTACAACAACTTTAGCTCTGCACAGATGTGAAATATACATTTGTCGATGAGAATGCACCAGTTAGAATTACTATAAGGGTAAAAAACAATAAAAATGACCAATGATAATGATTCTGAGATCGTCAATATTTACAAATGATTAGCAACAAATAACTTATATCATAAATGAGCTTGAATCTATTTACAAAATGGAACATGAAAATTGCAAGATCTCTGCTTCAAGCTGCTTTGTGGTGGAAAGAAAGGATTCTTCAGAATGCCTGCAAACTGGAAGGAATCTGGCCATTATAAGCACTGTTTAGCAGACTCCAGAGTTTTTTCCAGGTGTCTGGCTGAAAATCATTTTTCAGTCCTTCAGCAATTTTAATGCAGGAACTACCATCAAACGTGGCAGACTTGACAATGTTTTTGAGTTTGGAGGGTTCAAATAACCGGAGCACTGACTCTACCAAATTATAGTCTTTCTTTTCAATGGCGTACATTAGGGGTGTCTTTCCACTCTTCTTGTCCTGTGAAAATATGGAAATAATTTATCTCAATTTTATAATTCAAACTTTTTTTTTTTCAAAATACAAGACCATATTTCAAATATTGTACTTTACCCCCCCCCCCCCCCCCATCCATTCTTAAATATTAGTTTTAAATGTGTAACCAATTAAATTCAACCATGTTATTTCGGTTTGAGTTTCTAGACATTTTGTAGACATGACAGATATCAGACAATACATTTTAAATGTTAAATATAATTAAAGATAATTTGTTGCTGTCAAAATATTTCTATTTTAGTTACCTGAGAATTAGGATCAGCCCCAGCTTTTATTAATGCCTCAATGATAGACAGACTGTTCACGTAGCCATTTCCATTTCTCTGAGCTCGTCCATGAGCTAAGATGGCACAATGTAGGGCAGTGTGACCTAAAACACAACAATTGAACCTCATTTTCTTCCTCATAATTAACAATGAACAAGAGATATTTTACCTTATATATCATATAGTCATTACAAGTTTGTAAAAATCCAGAGCTCACCTTCTGAGTTTGCAATGTTGAGGGAAAGGTCTTGAGATTTGAGCAGCTCATTTAAGGTGCTTAAGAACTCAACACCATTGGAAGATGCCACATGAATAGGGGCCTTAACTTCCATAGACTTTCCGTCTTGTGATACAACCTGTGAAACAGTAATGGTCAATTTACAATTTGTAATCACATGTAAGCGCATTAATTAGTTTTCACAATATTTTAAGTTTTTTTTTTTTTTTTACAATGTTTAAAAAAATAGTGTTTTGCCTAGGATATATAGTTTACAGGTTTACCTCCTGGTAAATGACATTTCACTGACCTGCGCCATACTGTTTGGATTAGCATTTCTCTGAACAAACATGGCCACCATCTGAGGCTGGTTTGCAACAACAGCCAAGTACAAAGGTGTCTGCAAAAAAAAAAAAAAAAAAAAAAAAAAATCAGATTTTCTATCAATACAGAATTTGCTAGCTCTTTTGAATAAATTATAATGGAATTTTGGTACATTTCCTTTTATGTTAAAATTATGTTCAATATATAAGTGCATGTGTACCTGTCTGTGTTTGTTTTCAACATCAATCATCTGAGAGAGATTTTCACGCATCAGTCGCTCCAACAGAGCCAGCACCATGTTGGAATCTGTTTTGCAAACAGCCACATGAAGGTAACTAAAAACAAACATGAGCAACTTTAAATAACAAATTAAGGAAAAAAAAATGCACTAATTTGCAACATTCAATTATCCCTCCCATCTGAGTTTTGATATAATAACCATTACAGGCGACAATGAGTCATAGAATGTCTTTCATCGAATTGTTTACTGTCTACAGAAATTGAGCAGTAATGGTTTGTGGGCATTTTTCTATCTCCCTTCGTTTTTACTGTTATTATTTATTATATTTTTTTCAACACTGGATTTGTTAATACATGTGGATTGGGAGTGTTTTTGAACCATTTTATCTCTGCTGGCTCCAGAAAAAATCAATACAAGGACATGACTGTCAGAACAAAAATCAACTGAAGTGGAGATATAAAACTGCCTTTAATATGATGTTTAGCTCTGCAAAAAAAAAAAAAAAAAAACATCCTGGAAAACTACGACATCATGTTGTAATTGTCCCCTCACAAAGTGATCAATAGACCAACAATGTAAAGCATGAAACATTTAAACTGTTGTCAAGACTTCCCAATTAACTTATTAAAAAAATGGTCTACACAAACCCATGGAGAATAATCACAATAATCTAGCATCCATTAAATGAAATCTTTTGTAGGGTAACTTAATAAGTGATGTTTAAATTTCCAATTCATAACCCTTCCATGGCAATCATAAAGTCTCAACTTTAAAAATATGATAATGGAAAAGCAAGCAACTTACGTGTCACCTTCATCGTCTTGGAAAGGGAGTTGTTCCCTTGAAATTTCTGCCACCATTCTTCTGGCAACATTGATCAAATTTTGTTTCTTTTGCTCCATTGCTATAATGAATGAAGACAAAAATCAATTGTATTATATATTTTCAAATTTTGCAAATGAATTCAAATTATTTTTCTTATGATAGATTCATTTTTTAATAAAAACAAAATGTTTCAAAATACAAGTATCATGAATGGTACCTCTTCTCTGCATGACAACCTGGGGGTTAGGCTGAGCCTTGGCCTGAATCTTGGTTGCAGGTCGCACACCATTGGACTGTCCACATTTGTCATTGCCAGGGATCTTTGGTCGAATCTCACGTAGCTTGATTTTCTCCTGTTTTGGGGCTTGTACTGGCTGTTGTGGTGCCACAATGATAATTGTATTTGGCTGTTGACTGGTCCCCCCAGCTGGGATGGGAACTGGTACAGATGTAATAGGAGTTCCACCATTGGCATTGTTAACAATAACAAATGAGTTTGTTGTTGTGATTGGCTGAGTGGTAGGTACTGCTGGCTTTATTATGCCTGGACTAGAAGCCAACCCTGGGGTTGGTTGGACCATTCCTTTGGGAGTGTTGCTGATTAGGTTGTGACCATGGCCAATGCCTGCAGTAGGGCTCAGAATTGACTGGCTCATGGTGTTAGGGGGTAGGATGATGACCTGATTACTGGTGGGGGTGCTTGGGGAGAGGCAGTTAGTATTGCCTTGTTGCGGCTGTGGAACATATGCAGGCTGCATCCTGATAGGCTGACCATTGGTCATTGGGGGAATTTTTTGTGGCTTTGATCCCATATACAAAGGCTGTTGCTGTATTGGCATGGGTGGAGTTGAAATTTGATGCTGAAGATTCATAGCCATGTTTGGTTGAGAGCCTGCCAAAGATGTTTGAGGGAATCCATTTGCAGCTGAAACCACTGGTTTGATTTGCTGTGGACTGAAAGCCCTTGATACAGGGCTCTGCTGAACAGCTTTTGGACTGAAATTTTCTTGAGGAGCTTGATACTGTGGCTTAGGAGTTTCTTTGTCTTTCAGATCTTTAGCCAGAATTTCCAACACATCATGCAGCTTGTCCATATTCTTGTCAATATATTCTGATGTGTTATCAAGCTCGGTAGAAGCTGGCATTGGACTCATGGCAGTGCTTGGTGGGGAGGTACCAGTATGTGACTGGGGGGATTTGATGTCTGACTGTGGACTGGGAACTGCATATCCACCATATCCACTGTCTACAGATGGTGGTGGAGAATTCAGTGACATTTGACTGGCAGGTGAGTTAGTGGTGAAGGAATAAGGACTTTTCTCCATATCTGACTCAGTTTCACTATAATCAGATTTTTCATTCTGTCTCTCTGTAAAACTCTGTTCTGGTGAAAATGTGTTGTTCAACTGGTTGTTGAGCTCGTTGTTGCTGAAGTTGGCATTTATGCAATCATTCTGTCCAGGCATCATGGGCATTCCCCCATTGTACATTCCAGTAGGCATCCCATTTGGCATGGGTGCATGGCCATAATTTCCAAACATTGTATTGTCCAAAAAGGTACTACCTCCATAACCTGCTGTGTTGTCCTGCTGGCCTCCCAATGAGTCAAGGAACTGGTCAGTGTTAAATGCTTGTGGACTTTCATAGTTTGGCTGCGATACTGGCTTCATGAATTTACCAGCTGACATTTTATCCACAGAGTATGTCATCTGATAAGCATTGATATCCATGTTGTTCTGAAGCTCGTGGTTCAGACCAGAGTTGGTGAAGAGTTCATCCAATGGCTTTCCATACTTCTGATATGAAAACTCATCATGGTCCATTGTGCGTTTCCCACCTTTAAAGCCAGTGTTGGGCTGGCATGCATAGTTGTTGAATGACTTGTAGGAGTGAGTCTGTGAAAATGGCACTCTGGCAACTCCACCACTTGGCCCTCGAGATTTGACCTCTCCATTGAGTTTAACATCATCATCATCATTGAGAGACAAGTTGCTGGTCAGTGTATTGAGTTCTTTTTCTGGGTCATTGACTTTGTCCACAAGACCCCCATTGACACCACCATTCATGGACATTTTGGCAAACTCTTTACTTAGATCTACCTCCTTTGTCTCTGTGGCCTCCTTTTTCTCTGTGATGTTGTCCCCCTCCTTGGGGGCTGGGGCAGTCTTCTTCATTTCTTCCTTCTTCTCCATGGTCTTTTGCTGTGCATCTGATTTTTCCACTTTCACTGATGTCTTCTTCACAGTATCTACTTTTGACAAATCATTGATCTTCTCTGATCCCTTATCCAAATTGTTCTGGCCAGCAACTAGAAATATAAAAGCCAATTTCAATTTAATTCATCGCTCTGTGGGGCGAGAAAAACACTTAGGAAATTATCATTAAAAAACACCCCCTGTGAAGCTGAACGTAACTGCAGACAACACTCCTAGAAAAAATCAATAAAACTTTTGTACCTACATAATTTTTAACGTATCTTAGTAACCAAAGTCCACTAATCAATTTACTTTAACACTTTCAAATCAATAAATCATTACATTTACTCTCTTGCATCTTAGTCTAAAATTGAAATGTGTAAACAAGGAAATTAATCAAATGAGAGGATGTGCTCCTGTTAAGTACTTGTGCATGTGCCCAGAAACAGAGAGCTAGTTATCACATAGTAGCATCTGAAATTAAGTGCAAGGCAATGTCATCTCAAATCATGCATGCACATCTGACTTTTGACTTTTACAACTGGGGGGGGGGGGGGGGTGTAAACCATATACTAGAGTTTAAAGAATTTTCTTCAGTTTTTTTTTAAATCAACATAATAAACCATAGCACTACTTCTTTTTTAAATCAAGAAATAGCTGCACAATGTGGCATAAATGTCAAAAAACAATAGCTTCACTCTTACAAAAGGAAATGACACAGAAACTTGTCAGAAAATTGTAAGACAAAAGTAAACATTATATATCCAAAAGAATCTTTTATGAAGACTATAGCTGCACAATGAGGCAGAACTGAAAAATAACAATAATTCGGCTTGCATGAAAGGAAATGACAGAAAAAACTCAAAAAAACTGTAAGATGACAAAATTAAGCATTATATTTATCAACAGAATCATTCCCAGCTGTGACTGCTGCTGATCAATATATAGTACATGTTTTTCACCTAAAAAAAAACTTACCAGTTTTTGACACTCCTAAGCCACTAGATTCTGAGGGCAGGTTACACAGTTGCATTTTTTGATATGTTTTAATAAAATCAATTTTACACTAGAACACAACAATTTCAGTCCAAACTCATCATAGTTCCTCCAAGAATAAACTACTTTGAAGATAATCAGGAATATCCCTGGAGAGATCACAACCCTGATCTGTGTTGTGATTGGTTACCTTTCAGCCAATCAGATCATCCCCTTTGTACTAAGGCTTATGTTTCTGGCACATACACACCTTGATATTTATAACTACATGACTTCTGTTGAAACAGGGAAATTTGTGACCCAATAAAGAAAGCTTGTCTCTTTAAACTCTATATATAGATATCTTACCTTAAATATGAAATTTTATCAGATAAATTGATCCAGATAACACAAAAACTCTTATAACTGTTTAACAACACGCAAGTGAAAAGTATGCTTCACTGGGCGAAGTGAAGGTCAGATAGATATTAAGTGAAAAAGAGTTACTCTGTCATTCACCAACCAATCAGATCACATCCGCTAGGTAATAAACCTGACAAAATACGTAATACTAAAAATAGAACTAAACATGTTGAATAATGATTCGAGCTTTAGTTGTCTAGTAAAAAGACTTCTAACAAATATGTGTATATGTTTGTGGTTAAATAGCTATATAAGTGTCCCCTTAGGTCAATGCATTATAATTACAGGAAGTCAAAATATAGTAATACAGACATATAAGTGCATGGGTAAATGAATCCTATGCATAGAATCTTGTTTATCTATGAATAATAAACATCCTTTTGTTATTCAATGTTCTCTACCTCAATACCCCCCCCCACCCCCCACCCCCATGCACATGAAAAAAAACAAACTAGAGCCCCAGAGAAATAGCTTGCAAAAGAACTTTTAAACTATCGTTATTATGTTAATGACTCTATAAAATTGTACACTTAATGCTGACCCGTACGAACAAGTGAGGCGTAAACCAGCTGGATGAGACATGGAAACCAGCTGGTTTCTAGACGGAATTCAGAATTACGTGTCTTTACCAGGCGTACTTGAGCAGGACACGTATTCCTGCTCTTTGCTCACACGGAATACGTGTCATTTTCCGCCTCTTGGGACAGGCGTAATTCTTGTATCAGGCGTAACTTTTTAAAACCAGGCGTAACGCTGAACTTAGTAAAATTGGTAAGGCGTAATGTTGGACTTAGAAAAATTGGTGAGGCGTAATGTTGGACTTAGAAAAAATTGGTGAGGCATAATGTTGGTCTTAGAAAAAAATAGAAAAGGTACAATGTAGGCAAAACATTATATTTCACTTTTCTTTTGTGAACAATAAATCCATTTGCAATATTTACAGTGAAATACTTTATAGATTAAAAAACTTTAAGATAAATATTTCAGCATTTGTGTTTGTCCTTCCCAACATCATTGTTGAGCTAAGATAATTTCTAGCTGAAATTACAGTCCCATCACAGATGCCCTTATAAGTTCCACCAGCTATATTTCTGTTAAACCACACTTGCATTTTGCTTTAAAAAAATCCATCTGGAAAAATAATAGATTGTGGAGTAGATTTATAACAGGTATTTCCAGAAAGAAGTTTTTGGTTTCTTGAATGGTGTTTGAAAAAATTCCTTTAGACAGATGACACAATCAACATTTTATTGGCCCCCAAACAACGATGACAATAAAAGTGGTAAACACCGTCACAAAGGTTCCTTAGTTTTTTTTGTTTTTTTTTTGGACAACTGTTAAATGCATATATGTCAAATGGTATATAAAATGTGTTCTGCTAGCATCACATCTGAAATTATGTTCAAAAGTTGTTGGATTCATCATCTATTATTAGTGCAAATCACAACAAGCACTAACATGAATGTAACTCTTATTGAAATACGGATGTTACAGAGCAAAGAATGAAGTTGGAAGTCTTGATCATCATGCTCCGTAACATTGCAATTTCTTCAGTGATATCATCCAAAATGTATTCCTCTTCATCAGATAAATCAGAAAAGAGAATACTTCCTCTTCATTATCAGAAAAATCCTCATCACTAAATTTTATGTATCTTTTTGGCAGTTGGGGTTCTTTGTTTCTTAAATGTTGTCATGTTACTCATCAAATCGTCCAGCTCAGACTCTTCATGGTCAGACATCTAATTCAAGAATAAAACACTACTATTATCCAGTTAATCAAATGCATGCAAGTGAACATTAATTTAATCGACTAAGATATATATATTAATTTTTTAAAAACCAGAAATTGGTGTGTAGGTTGTATTGTTACAAGCTATTCAATATGAACAAAAAAAAAATTAATTTTCTTTAAACATATTGAGAAAAAAAAATCGATGAGAACTCATTCGTATTTTTTTTTTCTCTTGCTTTACATGTACTGTATGATCATCAACAGCTGATCAAGTAGCAGGGATCTATATACGTCCCTGCAACTTGCAAAAAGTAAATAATTTTTAATCTAATAGTAAAGCGATACAAACAAAACAAAACAAAACAATGTTATTTAAGGTGACCTACCTCGCTCATGATGATTATTTCTGCGCCTTCGTCTTCTAACTTCAGAGTCGATTTGTTTCGAGATAATTCGGGTTGCAATCTGTAAAACGGAAGTAACATTCTATTAAATTGATTGTCGATCCCGATATATGTAGGTCGATCTTTTTTTTTTAAACTGTAAAATACTTACCGATAACAGTTTCCTAGAATCTTCTACAGTTTTCTCGCAATCAAAGATTCCTGTTCTTGTTATTTGCTAAATTTTACAAACGCTTTCCGTAAGTAACCTTCTTTTATTTTGTTTGGTTATTCCGTGATTTTCCAATGTAACACCTCCCTATGTACAGAGTATCAGTTGGCATATGTGTACCTGATCCCAGTTGTTGTTTTAACAATTTACTGACATGTTTTTTAAAGATATATTCGACGGTAGCTGGAGATCACTTGAATATTTTAAAATATCTATCATCAACCTGAGAAGATTAAATTTTGGACCCCCCCCCCCCATCACCACACACACAAGAAAAAATAACTAATAAAAAAATGATAAAAAAATAAAAAGAAATAAAAATGAATATTGTAAAGATTTATTCTTCTTCGTCTGTTATGAAAAAAACCCCATCAAAGTATATCTTTATGACAATTTTTATTATAAAAATTAAAATTCGGATTTAGCTTGAAATATTACGTACTATGTGTAATTAGAATAATATGCTATATCACCATAATAAAATAATTTGTTTAGATCCCGAAAAAAATTAACTCAAGTCCCGAATCGTCTTCACCCAAGTCCCGAACCGTCTTGTTGCTAGTCCCGAACCGTCGTATTAGTCAGGTCCCGAAACGTCGTGGTCCCGAAACATCGTGCACCCCCGAGAACAACTGTAAACTAAGGTGTTTTCTCAGAGGCCAAGGGGAATCGCCTTACAAAATGATCTCAGTGAAATTTATTGATCTACACATTGATTTTGCATCTTAAAAAAAATTCGACGAATTAATACTAAAAGAACGCATTTTATTATTTTGAGAGACGTTTTTGGAGGAAAGTTTGTAATAGCTTTTGTATCGATCCCGTCGTGAACCTCAACAGTAGAGCATCTTCGAACCGGGGCTGCAGAAACTTGATATCCCACGCTATCAAAATCCCGCCCGCATGGTCATTTCAAATTCTGTTGCTTTGAAAGAAACATTGCCCTGCCGATTTCTACTTGTTTCTGACAACTTGGTTTTACTTGAAAGTGAAAATACTTCGATGAGGATTGCAGTTTGACTGTCGTGGGAGAAAAAGACAAAACGTTGACAATAAGGACGGAATTCGAAGTGAGATACCATCATTCATGGCCCCATCATCAATGGTAAGAATTTTTTAGATTTTCATACTCCAGCGAGGTTAACACTTTGAAATATATCATATAGTATTATCTATAAAAATTTAAGAAATGTGCTTTTAAAATCATTCTGTTAACATGGTTAATGATTAGATTACATGTAGCATGCGTGTTTGTTTACACATGGAGACCTGTCGAATTTGTAAACTACTGCTGTTGTATACCCCATGATTTTTTTTTAATTATCTTTCTATCGCATAATTATCATTTTTAGTATTTATCATTTCGAAAAAATATATACAAAACAAAAAATATACGAGGCATTTTCCACCTTTTTTTTTCTAAAAAGTCGGGTTCAAGATGAGGGAAATATAAAGTCGCATGGATCACAACATGGTATGTCACCGTATGATGGTATGAATTATAAATTTGCCACACGGCGCGGTGGCTGTCTTAAAAATTTTACTAGACAAAATAATTACAGTAATTTTAATCAAAAGCTGTCGTGATAACAAATAGAGTGCACTTTCTGATAAGCTGACCATGTTAACATGGTTAAGGTGATGTTTAATGGGTTGCTACAATGCATAGGTGGATCGGAAACTTTTCATACCCAATATATATATATATATATATATATATATATATATATATATATATATATATATATATATATATATATATATATATATATATATATATTTCTATTCCTATCATCCAGATAATCAAGAAGCAGGCTTCCTGTGTCCAAATCCTCCTTCTTCAGAAAAACCAAGGGAGAATGACCAGGATATTTCACCCCCTGGAATATCTGAAGGGGTAAGATTTTCATGCCCCCAATTGAAGGATTGGGGATATATTGTGTTTGGTCTGTCTGTTTGTTTTCCTGTCAACCCATTATGTAATACAACAATTTTTTTTCTCTAATTGTAAATACTGATCTTGTTGGACATAATGCATGTGATTTCAGACCTACATTAAAGCATGGCTACAATTTTCCTTCAGGTTATGCCCTTTAGTGGTGTGGAGAAAAAGAAGAAAAAAAGTGAACCAAGAACTGAACAATGCCATCACAGAGCAAGTCTCATTGCAGGACAAAAATTTAAAAAGGAACATGGGAAAGAAAAATATGAGAATGCTAAGAAGAGCTCAGTGCACGATACAAGATAAGCTAATGTAAAACACACTTATTGCGAAGTACAATGAATGAACAATTTTGATTAGGCGTAGTTCATTGTATCCATTAAGTTCACAGCAATATTCTAAAATTTAAGGAAATGAAAATCACTATAACCATGAATTCATTATAAGCATCTCTGCTGTAATACAAAGTCATCAGAGATTGGTACACTGTATTTTCAAGATAATTTATAATTTTTGTATAATACAAATTTTGAATTTTCCTTAAATGGGAAGATTTATTAATGTAAAGTTTATTTGAATGACATTTTGTTGTCCATCAAAATGTTAAGAAAAACTGCCTTTGAATGTTATTTAAATTGATACTAAGATATGGATGTTTTGATAAAATAAATACTTAGTTTTCAAAACATGTAATGTATTTTGTATATATCATTGTGTACTGTACGCCTGGACTTTTTTACGCCTGGACATTTTTACGCCTGGACAGTACGATCTTTTACGCCTGGTCTATTGAAGAGGCGTAAAATTTGCATATTACGCCTCTTTTTACGCCTGGTTTCCGTCTCATTTGACGCCTGGTTTACTTATATGGTATTGAGTCAAAATCCGCCTGGTTTTTGCAGAGCATGACGCCTGGTTTACGTGTTATTACCAGGCGTACAATTTCGTACAGGGTGTTGCAAAGAATTTGCTTCATAAAATTTTAGAACTTCTCTAACTTAAACCCTGAATATATAATCTCCCCATAAAGCACTTAAATTTCACAATTTTTCATCCCTCAAGTTTTTTTTTTCTTTTTTTTTTCAAATCACGATAGGATTATAAAGCTCAGAGCTTTTAAATTTTGATCATGACTGCAGGCATACAGAAATTTTTACTGTACTTTACTTATATGGAAGATTAAATGCAAGGATAATGACACCATAGTAAAATAACACACTTAATGAATTAATAATTCATGAAAAACTATTGTGACCAAAAGCCTTTTTTCTTTAAAAACAAAAAAATATAATTTTCAAAAATTAGTTGACTAAAAGCTTTACACGTCAATATATTGCCATTGGAACTCTCCCATAGATAATGGAGTATCATCCAGTACAGTATTAATCAAAGAAAGCCTATAAGTATCTACAAAAACCTGCATTCCAATAATGCAATTCAAAAACAGAGGTTCTGGAAAAAGGATAATTAGGTAGGTTAGAAAAAACTATAATGCAAAAGTACACATTTAATAAAATGACTTTAAAACTTGCAAATAAAAAATTTAAATAAAACATTTTTTTTTCATTCTTACCGATACAGATCATTTCGGTAGAAACCTATGCCTGCATGACAGTCTAGTTCTCAAAACATGTCCCCCTATTTTGTCTGCTGCAAAGCTTAATGACAGACTAACTTTTATTTAAAATTTACCATTAAAAATAAAAGTTTTGTCAGTCCATTTGTAAAAAGTCCTCTTAAACTTGACTTCAGCCCAAATCCTAGCAACATGTACTGATCCTTAGTGTGGGCAGATGAGAGACTCATTAAACAGACAGTCCCAGTTGACGGGCTACAACTAATAAAACACAAAGCTGTTCACCAATTACAAACCAGAGATGAAAGGTAATTACCATGGTTTTAAACTTCTTAGATACATGTAACCTCTGTCATTCCTGACAAATACAATAATTCAGCACACAAAACAGTATTTCAGCGTTTGCCAGGGACCAAAAATCTACATAACAAAGTGTTACGTGGCAGCATGCCTCTTTAAAAGTATTCTTTCCATTACAGAATTAAATTTTATAGGCAGATTTAGTTAAGGATGTAAATGCAGTAGTTTTTGTAGCTTACATGTAATACTTCCGAAATGCAGGATACTTATTTTCTTTTTTTATTCCACTTAAAAATGCTCAAAAATTGTTATATTTGTTCAGAACTGTGCTTAAATAGTGACAATGTATTACGTGTTGACACCTTATTTCCTATTAAAAAGTCTGCTTTCCTCTATTGGAGGATAGTAAAAAAAAAATATGGATGCCATTGGGTTTCATAAATTAATACATGTATTAGAAAATGAGAAATTGACAGTAGACAGGTGAAATTTCCTGAAAGGTCATCACATTTTGAATATTAACATGAAGCAGAAGTCTTTGATGAGACTCTAGCTCTACTGGGTTTTTTTTTTTTATTAAGAAAGAGAAAAGCACCCCCTGGACTTGAAACTTAATTAGCAGCAACAGCAACTTTAATATTAAGAAATTTGATCCTTAGTTTATTTGTGTACAGGTAAATATTTTTTCCAATGAAGTAAATAACAGTGATTTCTTTTCATAGATACTTTGTTGTCTTTGGACTTTTATCTTGGGGGTTAATCCCACTTACCATATATTGAAAATTGAATAGATAAGCTCCAAATTTACAGCATTATACAATATAATTTTCTCAATGTCCAAAAACAACTGGTGTATAGAGTGTCCTTAAGTCAAGTTGTCCTATTTGCAACCATTAAAAAGTATCCTATATATCGTAACAAATGTGAGCGAGAATCGGTAGAGTTCTTTCAGGTCTCCTGTGGATCAAGTGTTCAGACTATATACCAGTATAATTAAAATTTTAAATTGCCACCATATTTAATACATGTATTTCAATGGGATTACAGCTTTATAATGCTGAATGTCCATATTCATATGTCTTATTTGTATTAAACATTGGGCATGATGACAATCATGAACACACAGTTCAAGCTGATAAATGAACATACATGTATGGCCAACAGACCAGTTATTCAAATATACATACATGTAATATGTAATGCACCAAATGTAATTGCCCCTCCCTCTTTCCTTCACAAATCAGTAACCAAGCAAACTTAGAGAATACCAAAGTGTCATAGTATTTTGAATCAAGAACATCCTAGAAAGTGAATGAAATAACCTTGGATATAACCTGACTGATCAATTAAGATACCTGATGCCCTGTCATTGGAGATATTTAACTTCAAGCAAAGTATTTTTAATTGAATTGGGGTGTTTTGCACATGCATAAATTTTATTCCAACAAAATAATTACATATATCCTTGCCATTTCAATTGATGTGTAAAACTGTAATGGATAGTGCACTTTGTTTGTTGTTTAAGTCCCCCTTGAGAATTTTTTACTCATATGGAGATGCCACCACTTGCTGGTGGACCCGGGCTGCAAATTTATACCTTTATATTCTTGGCACTCTGGGCCATTGAGCAGTGAGGAATCATGCCAACAACTACTGTGGCATGGTTTATATGGTCTCACCCAAAGGACCGGTCTCCACGTCCCACAGTGGATTCGAACCCTTGACGTAAGGATTAGCTCCTTACTCCATGACTCTAGATCAGACACTTTAACCACTGCACCACGTGGGTGACAGTATTTGTAGTATTGGGACACTAAATTCCCATTTTGCCCATTCATTATATATATACCAGGTTACTCTTAAAGTAAAGTAAAGTATTTAAGAAGAAAAAAATATGGAATTGCTTTTTTGTTTGTTTGTTTATTGTTAAATGTCCCTCTCGAGAATTTTTCACTCATATAATGGAGACACCACCACTTGCTGGTGGAAAGCTGCAAATTTATACCTTTACTCGGCACTCTGGGCCATTGAGCAGTGAGGGATCTTTTTTGTGCCAACACCTACTGGGACCTCGGTTTATACGGTCTCACCAAAAGGACCGGTCCCCACATCCCACAGTGGATTCAAACCCCTATGTAAGGATCAGCTCCTTTCTTCGCGACTCTAGAGCAGACACTCTAACCACTGCATCACGAGGGCAACTATAGAATAGCAGTGCCAGAGCTATACCAATGGAAAAACATTTTTAAGCAACTTCCTTCAGATGCACCCCTACCCCTCCCCCCCCCTTCCTCCCACTACCACCCATCACCACCAAAATTACCATCGTCGATGCAAAATTACAAGATGGTAGATTTTGTGAGCTCTTCTTTCATCTTAATCTGCGATGAATGTAAAACATAAAATAACAACAGTTACAACTTGATATTAGGAGTAAGACAATGATTAATGATTATGACAACTTTAAACATGACTCAGGATTTTTTTAAATATAACATGATTTTTTATATATCTCCTATCTGACAACAGGCAGTTTTATCCAAGTTGACAAAATTCACACTGTAATTATGAAATTAAAAAAAGACATTAAAAAAATATTTCAGAAATCCTTTACTTTAAGGTACATTTTCCCTCTGTTCACGCATGAAAAATTTTGCTTAATGTTAATTATTTTCCAAAAGTAATCTAATTTATAATCAAATTGTACACAATTTCAGCATACCTAAAATGATGTGAAATGTGACATTGAAATGGCATTTCACCCTCACAATTTTATAAGGGAATGAAAGAAAAAGTGAGCGAGCTCACATACCCCACACTCTCCCAAAACTTGACAATGCAACACATAATGAATAATAATCAATAGGGGTCATAAAATATTTCACATAAAATTTCATTACAAAAGCTGATTCCAGTGGATTTCCTTATATTAGCTGGAAAGTTTCTTCAATAAAAGCAAAAATTCTAAGGGCAAAAATAATGGAATTGGAATTTCCTGGCAATATGCACATCTACACACTGTGTGCTAAATATCTGCAAAGTTTGACGAAATTCTGTGCAGTGGTTTAAGAGGAGTTGCGCTGACAAACTGTTCATCTCTATATTCTAAATATGGCCAAAAAACTAAGTTGAAAAGTGCCAAAATTCCCAGAAAAATAACGGAATCGGAATTCCCTTGCGATATGCACAACTTCACACTGTGTCCTAAATATCTGCAAAGTTTGACAAAATTCTGTGTAGCGGTTTAAGAGGAGTTGCACTGACAAATGCTCATCTCTATATTCAAAATAGGGTCAAAAATCTCAGATGAAAAGTGCCCAAATTCCAAGAAAAATAATGGAATTGAAATTTCCTGGTAATATGCACATCTACACACTGTGTCCTAAATATCTGTAAAGTTTGACGAAAGTCTGTGCAGCGGTTTAAAAAGAGTTGTGCTGACAAAAAAACAGGACTGACGGATGACGGACTGACTGAATGATGGACCGGTCAAAAACATTATACGCCCCACAACTTGTTGGGGGGGGGGGGGCATAATACATGTAATACTGTATAGGGGATTAATTTCACGGGTTGTAATTTTCACGTTTTTCTCTCCCCTGACACGATCGCGGTTTGTTGAATTCGCGGAATCGGTACATGTTTATAATAAGTTACCTCCCTTGTCTCTATCCGTTTAATCCATAGCATAGCTAGAACGACATTAATCAGCGTTATGTATTCACTTCACAGGGTATGTTTATATAAAATAGTTAGATTTAATAATTAATTAGTTATTTAAAGTCCCTGACTATAAACATCGAGTGACTTTCCTATATGCTATTACGACACCCCAAGATCTTCTTTCCGAAGGGATAATACATCGCTGTGAAAAACAACTGAACAGCTGCTGGACGGTAAGAAATGTGTTAATGTAGGTCGATGAAATAATATCCTTCCACATCTTCAGCATGTTCGATATTATTTGAATGATTTTTAAAAACTAAAATGTCGATAAAAACTAATACGTATGATAGTGCAGGTAACAATTACACGTGGTAACATAGTTACGCACGGGTAATCAAAACCCATGACCCACGTGTTTTGATTGATAAAACATGTAGCGTTAGCTATTAAAACAGCTTTTTAACAAATACAGGTTATTATCTGCTGATCTAAATTAAAGTAAAGCGTGATAATTAAATTAATTGAATGACAAGTGCGACTCGTAATCACTGAAATGACCATGTACTACACGTATAAATACCTATCGTATGCTATTCTTAAATTTCCAAATATAACATGGAGGTTATTGAAAACTTATTCACTGTTTCTTGAATTCACGGATTTATTAACTCCGTGAATATAGCGAATATTAACACCGCGAGTTATTTTCCCCCTATACAGTAGTCATTTATCACAGTGAAAGTTATCTCTCTTATCTGAGAGTCAATGAACCTTTAAAAGTCATCTCTTCACCATATGTCTATGGTAAGGGAGTCGGTTGATTCTTTTTTTTTTTTTTTTTTAAAACTTTGTTTTGTACAACATTTACCTAATTACACATCTATATGCATTAGACAACTGTTGAATATAATTATTAATGTAAAATTGCTGCATATAATAAGTTCCATCATCATGCAGTGTAGAACAATTTATCACTGTCACCTAAATATATGCTAACCATTATTTATGTTACATGTGTCTTTTACAAGAACCATATGAGATATTGCCCTCAGTGCATGGTCAGTCAGGTGATTGAACTTCGATATAATGCATCTAATAGATCAGTTATCTGTACAATGTACTTACATTACAACAGACAACCTTTTTTTAAAAAGCCTTCCTATCTAAACAGTATAATACTGTAGAGTATTAATATATATATTATTATGCTGCCTGCAGATCTGGAGGGGGGGGGGAGCAGTGGGTCTAGACCCCCCTCCGCCTAGATTTGCGGAGTTAGTATATGTATAAGTTAAGCAACTAAAAATGACCTCAGACACCCCCCCCCCCCCCCCCAGAAAATGGGGAGCCCTTCAAGTTCGTAGTAAGAGTCATAAGAGAAGAAGGAAAGTAAAACAATCTACCCCACTCCCCATCTCCATACAAAATATTTTTATCATGTTTGGGAAAGGAGTTTACATTTATCTATTTATTTTTTTTTTTTATTTTTTTTTTTACTTGTCAGCAAATAACAAATTTCTGGATTGGATTTTTTTTTTTTGGACTAGGGTGGAAACACCCTCTTGGAAAAAAAAATCCCTGGATCTGTGCCTGTGCCTGGTTAGGACATTTTCAAAGATACTATATTTTTTAAAGTTATTTTACACACTTAAAAAACAAAGACACATAAAGGGCCCTTTTGGTCCCCAATTTTGGATGAGTTTCATAACAATGGAATAGATGATAATCAACCACTTGTGATAATGAATATAAATGATTGCATGAAAACTAAAGGTTAGATTAAGGTACCATTACCGGTAATATTCTTTCTTTCTTTTTTTTTCTTTTTTTTTTTTTAATTTTCTTTGTTCTTTTGATGCTTTATCAAATTTAAAGAAACCTTCAGATAACACACAGTGCATGATGGACTAATGTATAGATCTCCCAGACTAACATATTAAAAGACCTAGTCACCCATTCTCAGTAATGTTCAATTAGGGCATATTTCAGACTTAAAATTCAACTGAAGTATACACCCAGTAGATATACGGCAAAGTTAAGTCCTGATATATCTTGTTTATATGGTAATTTATAAATTAAGATGCATAATATGGATTCAAGATTTTGTGATAATTAGTGTTAGGTATTTAGATTATTAAGTATCTGAGAATAATCGTCATATTAAATTTACATGTACTGTCAACTTAATTCTTCACTTATAAAAACCATAACATTTTTTTATTTAGTTTAAAATGATAAAGCCTCATTTAATACCTATGTTACCAAATTTTAAGTAGGAATCCAAACATTTCAAAGTTCTTTAAGATTTACTGATATACATAAACTACATTACAGATTTGCCCCCCCCCCCTTCCTATTGCACAAGCACAGAGTACACCATCCTGTACAAGGCAGAAGTCAGCAGATATTAAATTTGTGTTACGTGCAATATTAATTGTACACATTACTAAGATGTCCCCTCAATCCCTCTTTTTCAAATTAATTGTGGCCTTTAAACCTTGAATCAAGGTCATGGATACAACATACTTGGGACTAAAATCATCCAAAATAATTAAGATTTGCAAAGTAAAATTATAAGATTTTGTTCAATACATAATTTAGTGTTTTCCCTTTACTTAATGATGCCAAAGTAATTATAAAATTTATATTCTTTAACCATCAAAGCATGATATTGGCAACAGACATCTTGCATGTCAGACACAATAGTTTCACTAACAGACATACAGACAGTCTAAAATGACAAAACCTGCATGTTTTCTCGTGATTTCGCAGTACTTAACAAGATACTTAATTGTTTTGTTTTTGATATGGTTTTAAAATTCAACTTCTAATTTATTTTCACTTATTTGTACTATAGAACTTTTCGTTCGTATTAAATAATTGTATAATAGTAGCAGATTATGTTTGCAGTGATTTGTATCTTTACAAACTTTGTTATTTAATATTTACATGCATCTTATCTATATATAAACTTCTCTCATAATCAGGTATTTCTTTCTGAAATTAAACACACTCTACTTTACAGATACACTTTTTATCAAATATTTTCTGTAAGTCGGACAAAAAAGTTTGACTATTAGACATACAGATAGTTTGACAAAACAAAACCTGTGTTTTCTCCTGATTTTGGTAAAAAAAAAATATATAGAGATAAGCACATTGTTTTTTTTAATAGTTTATTTTGTTTCTTTGTTTTTGGTTTAAAGAATCCCTTTTATTTATTTTATTATTCTTTTATTTATACTTCTTGCCCTTCATTCAATGACATTTGCAGTAATTACCAGCTTTGTTATTTATATAATTTTTGAACTACAGTGCTTTCACAATCAGATGTTCATTTTCTGTAAACAAAAAAAAAAAATAAATAAAAAAAAAAAAATAAATAAATAAAAAAAATTAAAAAAAAAAAACAACCTTCCCTAATTTTTTTTGCTCCCACTTTTGTTTTTACTTCTATTTCATTTCTAGCTTTAACAGTGTTGTGGTTATTTTAATAAAACTTTTGTTCATTACACTACAGGCCGCAGTACTTTATCATTGTTTTTAAAGAGTGTTATTCACAGTACGTCATAAAGTTTTCAAATACTGACACAATCATGATACTAGGTAATTAATGTGATTATTTCCATAAATTTTGCATAATAATTCATTTCATTTTGAATCAGAATTCTGTTACCTATGATTTCACTTGCTTTCACAAACATAAGCAAATACATCAAGTGATGACAGGTTTAAGATTTATATGCTAATTAATTAATCCTGTTTGTTTAATTGCTTCCTACTGAGTAAGTCACCAACAAATCTGGGCTATCCAAGGGAAATAAATCTAGTACAGAAACCCCATTCTGTTATTCATGGGTTTAATCTGCAAGGGTTTTTTTTTCTTTTTTTTTAGATATTACATTTGATTTTCTGAAAATGGAATAGATCGATCTTTTTAAAAAAATGTCTGTGTATATTTTAAGTGCAATTGGAGACAGTCTTAATGACTGAAAACATCTTTCAGTGCAATGTTATTACAGTTATTCATTACAAAAGTTGTGATCACCATAATAATGCTCTACATAGCCATAGGCCTATAAATAAATAAATAAATAAATATAAATGTAAGGCGCAAGATTAGTTCACTGACCTGAGACAATGTGACCATCGACATGAAAACTTACGATAATAAAGAACATAAAGACATGATAAATAATTAATAAATGATATATGTATCTTCCAATGTATTACAGCCGATTGCACTTTATGCCGCCGGCTATGCTGTCACTGACACAATACACAGATCTAAAAGTAAAACTGAAAGCACAAAAATAAGTTAATCAATATATACCTTCTGACAACTTGCTATCGTTCACGGGACGAGCCTGCAAACTCGTAGTACTTGTCGGATCAACCTGTAGATCCTTCATTTTCGTTTGAAGCCGTTAAAAATCACTATATTCCAAAATATTTTAGATATCTCCAGCAGACTTCTTGTTTGCTGCGTTTCCCTTTTTCTCTCTACAGATTGTACACATCCGGAAGATAATTTGATTGGTCAAGCGGAATATGACATCAAAAGGGAATTCCCCTATATAAAACCCGCTGGTCTTCCAACGTCATAGTTGTTTCGACCAATTAAAAAAGTGATAATAAAAACCAAAAGGAGCGGATCCACATTTATTTTCGCATAAATAGTGAACTTTTGTGTTTGATCATTTATTCATTATTCTGAGTACGCTTAATATTTTTTATTACATTTTAACTTAAATGAATATTGTGCACAAGTTAAGCACAATTAACGATCGAAGCATTTATATATTTTATCAAAATGTATATTTGGTTTTTAAATAATGGGGAAAGGGGTGGGGGTGATCATAAATCTTGGTTTATAATTTTATTTTGTTGGTGTGAAATGCAATAAAGTATTCTTAGTAATGGAGACTTCTAAATATATCCAACCTTTACATGTTCAATTCATATTTAATGACAAAACTTTTTATTCCTATAGCTGGTTAATTTAGCAAACTGAAATTGAAATATTATCATGAAGTCGATATAAGACCAAAAAATTTTAAAAAGTCCATAGTTTTGTTTGGTTGGTTGTTTATTGTTTAACGTCCCTCTCGAGAATTTTTCACTCATGTGGAGACGCCACCACTTGCCGGAGGAGAGCTGCAAATTTTGACCTATACTCGGCACTCAAGGCCATTGAGCATTGAGGGATCTTTTTCGTGCCAGCACCTACTGCGACACGGTCTCATCCGAAGGACTGGTCTCCACGTCCCACAGTGGGATTCGAACCCACGACGTATGGATCAACTCCTTACTCCGCGACTCTAGAGCGAACGCTTTATCCACTGCGCCACGCGCGGGCGACAAGTGATTTAGTCCATAGTTAGAACAGGGAATAATTTTTTTTATACTGAAATTATTTTTGGATTAGTAGGAAATAAAACGTAAGCAAAGTATAGTACTTATTTGGATTACATGTATTCAGTAAGGGATAGTATCCCACACTTTAAAATTAATTTATTGTTTAGGCCTATCTTATTTTAAATTCTCAATTTTGCTATTAAATTGATCAATTTTAATTACATGGTATAAACTGAAACAATTGACATGGTCAGAATTGTGAAATAAAATTTTTTTTTCAGAGTTGCTTTCTTTCTGAGCCTAATGTATGTGTATAGTGTGACACACTTCCTTCTCCTGTAAGTCATTCAATAGTGGAGGCTATCCCAGACCCAAGCTGCAAACTGTGTGGGAAGAGAGGGACAATGGCACGCCGCCAGGCAACGCTGACTCATGGGAGGCAAAGGATGGAGACATGACAAGGTGTTGCTTGACTTGGCAAGTGTGCTGGAAGTGGGGAGGAGGAAAAGGTGAGTTAGAAGCAGATTTAGATAAGCATGGCTGGGGAGTCCACAGCTGAAAACACGGACAATTCTAAACCTTTGCCGGATAGAGAACAAGAAAGGGAACCGAAGGTGGATCTAGTGAGAAAGCTAGTTTTACATTGTGGGAACAACTTGCGGCTGGATTACTCTCAAGGTAGTCAAAGACAATAATCGTTATAGAGCTGACCGTGCCATGGGAGGAGCGGTGAATGAAGGCAAATGAAAGAAAAAGCCTCAGATATATACATGTGTATAAAGACCTCATGATAGATTATCTGGATGGAGGATTGACTTATCTGTCAGTAGCTTGCCTCGGTTTAAAATTTAATCGTACTCAGAACACGCTCTTGCGTATCGAATCAGTTGGGAGACATAAACACCATATGCAGTTGATGTTGGAATATTGCTACATAATAAAGGAGGTTGACAAAGGAAAAGCTGAAGTCATCATGTTTGTCATACAGTTTATTTAGTTGGTCACTATCGTCTATAATTAGTTTTTATTTACTTTATTAATACTAGTATAGTTTCGGATGTTTAAACCAAATAAATTGATGACCTAGCATCGTTTAAGATAAATCAAGCCCCTTTACAGCTTGGGTAGAAAACCTGATTCCTAGAATTCTTTTTACACTTTACATAGTACCCAAATCATCCTTTGGAATATGAATGGTTGTGTTCTGTAAGTTTTGTTTTCATTAAAGAATGTAACGGGGGGGGGGGGGGATTTTTTTTTATTTTTTACAAAAACCAATAACCTTCTAGCTCCCAGAACTCATCTTAAAATTTACGAATACAGTCGAGTCTTCTTTTGGAATATGATTGGTGTTGTCCTGTAGATGAACAATAAAGTTTTTAATTGAAATTTCATTTTCATCCAGGAGATCAATTTGGTTCAAAAATATATGCCCTGACTAGTTACCCAGGTTCGAAGGAGAGTACATGTCTTACTTGCAGCTATTACTGTCTAAAGACAGCATCTAGTTATTTCTTCCTCAAACTTAATTTCGTTTTCCTACCGTTTTACCGCTTACTTTTTCATTCCATACTAATATTATCAAGTTAAGATCATACATATTTAAAAATAAAATTGTAAAAACGTTAAGGAATATGATTCCTAGATTAAAATCAAGAAAGGAAGTTTTTTTTTTTATAAATATAGACTAGGAAGGCAATGAAATAGCTCGAAGATGGCAAGGCAACTTGGAAGACAGGCAAAGAAATGTTTTGGACATAATCCAAACAGGAACAGATGGTATTTGATTGGAAAGAATCCTCACCAAGCTATTAAAGAACAGAAATCATGGCCGAATCATTTCATGGTAACCCTCTGGAAACCTATCAGAAAATATGTATTAACCTGCAAATCATTCATGGAAGTATAAACAAGTGCCAAACAAGGATCACTTCGTCAGCCTATTCTCATCCCCCTCGCCTTAAATTAAATCATGAAATATTTAGTATCAACAAATCAAACCAAGGAATGAAATAGAATCGAACCCATGGGCACAGTTTCGTAACCTGGACTTTGCAGATGAAATATATGGAGATAACGAACAGTATTCAAGCTCAAAAGTCCGTTAAACAATACAAAATAGGAGCAGAGCAAACACAGACCTCCAAAACATCAGAAGTGGGATCAGATGCCATGGAGGTGTGAGCATCCCCTGCCGACTGGTCACACCCGCCGTGTGCTCCTTGTCATGATCGGGAAATAACGGAAAAATCCGTCGACAATTCAGTGTGTAAATAATGGCCTAACAATTAGTATGAAAAAACGTCAGTCAGCATTTGACTCAAAGATAAATTGTATTTGCTGACAAGGTCATTGTATCGACCATAGAACTTACGAAATGATGACTGCTGATATTCTTGTTTCATCAACTTGTTTGTCAGTAATTTACCTCGTTTTAGAAATTGTACATACGTAGAGCATGCTCTTGCGTATCGAATCAACCGAGAGATATAAACCCCGTATGCAGGTGATGAAGGTATATTGCTGCATAAGTAAGGGAAGTTGACGATTGAAAAGTTAAAGTCATCACGTTTATCATAAAGCTTGGTTGTTAGATTACCATTAACGTCTTTTTCAAGTAAAATATCCAAATATGAAACAGGTGTGTCAGACTCTGTGGTATCTTTTATCTCAAGCTCACCGGGATATATCGTATCGACATAAGAATGGAAATAACCATTGTTAATTGACAATACGTCGTCGATATATCTAAATGTCGAGTTGAAGGCCACAGCAAGTGTTTTCTTCTTCTCATGTATAAGATTTTGGACAAAATCTGCTTCATATGAATGCAAAAAAAAGGTCTGCTAATAACGGGGCGCAAATGGTACCCATGGGAATTCCAATAGATTGTTGGAAGACCTGGTCTCCAAAAATCACATAGATATTGTCAATCAGAAACTCAAGCATCTTTTTAATGTCAACTTCAGAGTACTTGTGTGTACAATCAGAATGTTTTTTAACAAAATAATTTTGCAAATGACCAATGATAAGGTAAGTAAATTTACGAGTTCCATTTTTATTGAAAAAGCAGCTGTCAATGATATCAAAAAGCCTGGACTTTAATTTATCGTGGGGAATGGTTGTGTATAAAGTTGAAAAGTCGTAAGTTTTTAAGCTGTTGATTTTGGTAAATTCTTGTGATTTCAAATTTTCCAAAAGTTCCTTGGAATTTTTAAGTATCCACATCTGATTTACACCACTTCTCGAATATATTGTTACACAGTACTCTTGAAGTTTTTCCTTCACTACTGTTAATATCTTAGTGAGGAGTAAAGAAAGAGGCTTGGTTGAACATTTACTGGAACCCGCTATGTATACCTTTGTTTGTAAGGATTTTTATGAAGTTTCGGAATCCAATATAGATATGGTAATTCAAATTCATTTTGGTTGTTTGGAATATTAAAAATATTCAAAACTGACATATGATTTTGAAGAATTTCGTCCTTAGAAGGGGAACTATGAGTATAAGTTGGATTACCACTTGTAGAATTAAATCCAAGTTCCTCTAAAATACATTTAATATAATGAGCCTTACAAACAAAGACAATGTTGTTACCTGCTTTGTCAGCAGGGACCAGTACGTACTGATCATGTAATCTTTCTAATTCTTTTTTCACTTCTGGATTATTGAATACAGAAGAATAGATGGTCCTCATATTGCCCCTCAATCTTTAAATGCGCGATTTTAACATACATCTGATACATTTAATCCATTCTGACAAAGTGTCAAAGTCTTCTTTTACATGTCTGGCCCATCGCCTGCATGGCGTAATCCTCTACAGAATTCATAATATTTATGAAATTCCGACGCCAGTTGAAGGATCGGGGTTCCCTATATTTAGGACCTTTTAAAATTAATGATCTAAGGTCCTCATTATTAACTATATTTACGTCACCAGTAATAACGTGTCCAGCAGAACTATAGTTATAGGGTGAAGAAGAACATGAACACGATGGAGGATTATGTTTCAGATACCATGGCATTGTCAAAATGGGAGAGGGGCCGTACATTTTGGCAGTGGTTTGCAACGATGAGCATTGTTTGCTAAACCCTTTTAAATGTCTGGGTATTAGCATGAGTAAAACCAAAGTACTCAGCACAATAAGCAAAGAACCAGTTAAACTTAGAGATGAATCCATAAGACAATAGCGTTGTCTATCTGTGCAGCGTAGTTGATAGAGAGGAAACTATACTGCAAAATATTTATTATTAGAATAGAAGATGCAGAGGAGAGCTTGATAATCCTAAAGATTTGCGTTCCGTGTAAAGTTTTTGTTATTCAAGACTTTCTTAGTGAGTACTAGTAATGATATTATCATGCCCACTTTGTGATTCTAGGTTTTTTTTTTAAATAAAAAATTACAATTGTACCGCATTGCTAAACACGTATTTTACCCTATTACTATAAACACGTGCATTTGTACGGGGTTTGTCGAAAAACGTCATTTTTCAATGAATATTCCAAAAACATATTGCACATCTATATAGGACACTACCAATCATATTCAGTAAGATTACTAGTACTTTGGTACTGCGTAAAATGTAAGAGGTGTTACAGAACATGATTTTTGTTGAGAACCTTTTTTTTTTCAGCCCCCCCCCTCCCCCCCCCCCCCCAAACTACGCTATATAGTGGTCAAAATGAAAATTCTGAATCCTTATTGTACAGCTCACCACTGATCATAGTAAAAAAAGATGAATTGCCCTGAAAAATACAAAAACGGAAATTTAAACAATAAAATGCTTTCTTTGGTTCTTTGGTTTGGGAATTAATGTCGGAACTATTGCAGAAAAAAAATGTATTTTTTCTGCAACAGCTGCGGCATTAATTTCCGTACTAACAAAGAAAGAAAGACATTTTATTAGTCCCCTACCGGTGAAACCGGAGGGGACTATAGGTTTCCTCTGAGTCTGTCCGTCCGTCCGTCCGTCTGTCTGTCTGTCCCTCTGTCTGTCTGTCAGTCTGTCCCACTTGGTTTTCCGCACTTTTTTCCTAAACGCTTGCAGATATTGAGCTGATTTTTGGTACGTGAGTGTATCTTGCAGAGTTACAGATCAAGTTTGCATTTCGTTCCGCTTCATTGATTTTTGACGGAATTACGGCCTTTTCAATTTTTAGGGGTTTTCCGCAATTTTCTTCTAAACGCTTATAGATATTGAGCTGATTTTTGGTATGTGGCTTTACCTTGATTAGTTATAAAACAAGTTTGCATTTCGTCCCGCTTCATTAATTTCTGACGGAATTATGGCATTTTCAATTCTTAACGGGAACCAGATTACACTTGCCGGTAGGGGACTAGTATTGCTAATGCAATACTCTCAGAATGCTTGTTAGTCCCCTACCGGTGAAACCGGAGGGGACTATAGGTTTCCTCTGAGTCTGTCCGTCCGTCTGTCTGTCTGTCTGTCCCTCTGTCTGTCTGTCAGTCTGTCCCACTTGGTTTTCCGCACTTTTCTTCTAAACGCTTGCAGATATTGAGCTGATTTTTGGTATGTGAGTGTATCTTGATGAGTTACAGATCAAGTTTGCATTTCGTTCCGCTTCATTGATTTTTGACGGAATTATGGCATTTTCAATTTTTAACGGGAACCAGATTACACTTGCCGGTAGGGGACTAGTATTGCTAATGCAATACTCTCAGAATACTTGTTGTTTATATTTATATCTTTGTAAATTAAATATATTAATTAAATATCTTTATAAACTAAATATGTTAAACATTGTATTATAGATGTGTATGTCACTGTATGCATAATTGATGGAACAGCCATTGCTGAAGAAATCTATGCAGGTGGCTTGTTGGTAGTGGCGTTTACTGACTGATTAACAGCAATGTTTTTTTTTATCTGTTGATTCATTTTATTAACAGTTGAACATCTACTTTTCTATGGAGTTCAGTATACAGTAAAACACGCTTATAGCGAACCCGCTCACAATCAATGTATTGTCACGTACAGCAAAGTGATTTCCATTTCCCATGGCATTAAAATACATGTTTATTATGAATTTAACTTCATTATAAATGTTTCTTACTGTATTATATAGCATCTGATTCCTTGTACACATCTATTAAGAAAAAGTGTTTAAAAATAAAAACCAACAAAAACAATAAGTTTAATTCAATAATTAACTCTGTAATGTATAACCGTATACATAGTTTGACCAGAGATATAATATGTTATTTATGTCTCCGATTTGACTAGCTGAGGATTACAATAAATAAACACTTGAAAACAAAAAATTAACCAATTTGATCATTTAGGAGGGCTCGGTGACCATGGACATTTTAGGCTTTTTAAAAAGACTCCTGGAAAAGGAGCGATAAAACTATTGGAAAATGTATTATAAGACGAGACAAAACAGATCATTGTATATAGATAGGATGGAGAAAGTGGTTAATTATATATGTGTTTCCAACAAGGTTTGTTATTTTCCTTCCTTTAAACATATTGATATGAAATTTCACAGAAGATTCAAATATGTAAAAATAAATGTTTACAATCCCCCACCATACCATGGTAAAAAAAAAAATTGTGTAGGATATTGTTAGTCGTTTATGAAGGGGTCTATTTTTCATTGTTTCTTGCATCTCTATCTTTATTTTACATTCATCCAGAAAAATGCATTAACAATAAGACAGTGATAAAGAACTTTGCAACCATACAATCAAGAAAAAAATGAAACCAAGAGGCGAAAGCTCTGTAGAAATTGATAGAATTTCAGAATGTGTAGTATAAAGATAATGCCTCATGCCCGTAGGAACCGGGGGGGGGGGGGGGTATAGATTACTATATAGAAAACATAGCTACTATATGTTTGTGCCCTCTCAATAAAAACATCTGATGACCTTTTTTCTTTTTTGCTTGTCAAGGAATTCTGGTAGTTGATAGTGCCCCCCCCCCCACCAACTTATGTATGGCTGTGCCCCCCGCCCCAACTGAATTGCTTCCTACGGGCCTGGCATTATCAAATTATCTGTTGACAATGAAACAAATTTATTAGTCCCCTACCGGTGAAACCGGAGGGGACTATAGGTTTCCTCTTATTATGTCTGTCCGTCTGTCTGTCCGTCTGTCTGTCTGTCTGTCCCACTTGGTTTTCCACTTTTTTCCCCTAAACGCTTGCAGATATTGAGCTGATTTTTGGTATGTGAGTGTATCTTGATGAGTTACAGAAAAAGTTTGCATTTCGTTCCGCTTCATCGATTTTTGACGGAATTACGGCCTTTTCAATTTTTAGGGGTTTTCCGCAATTTTCTTCTAAACGCTTTCAGATATTGAGCTGATTTTTGGTATGTGACTTTACCTTGATTAGTTATAGATCAAGTTTGCATTTCGCCCCGCTTCGTTGATTTTTGACGGAATTATGGCATTTTCAATTCTTAACGGGAACCAGATTACACTTGCCGGTAGGGGACTAGTATTGCTAATGCAATACTTTCAGAATGCTTGTTGTTAACGCAATTTTATGAAACTTTCACTGAATCTCTATAACATACTTACTTTGCGACCTCCTGTTTTATTTTTCAGATATTTGGGGTTTCCCATAGCAAAACTTGGACACTGCCATTCTTTCTATAATATTGAAGGTGCCCATCTCTTATCCGCAAGTCTACCTATACCAGTGAATAAAATTTAATCAGACTTCCACGGAATCTTTATTACATAGTGCCATTGTGCACGTCCTATTTTTTATGCTCTGCTTGGACAGATATTTAAGGTTTTTCCATAGCAAAACATGGACTTTGCCATTATACCCATATGAGAGGGGAGGGGGTATCATTTATGTGAGCGTAAGATAGAATGTTAGAAAGTATCGTTAAACAGGGTTAAAGTGCTAAATCTAATGTCCTACGGACCTGGAGGCCTGTCCCGAGACACAGTTTATTAGTCCCCTACCGGTGAAACCGGAGGGGACTATAGGTTTCCTCTGAGTCTGTCCGTCCGTCTGTCCGTCCGTCTGTCTGTCTGTCTGTCCGTCTGTCTGTCTGTCAGTCTGTCCCACTTGGTTTTCCGCACTTTTCTCTTAAACGCTTGCAGATATTTAGCTGATTTTTGGTATGTGGGTGTATCTTGATGAGTTACAGATCAAGTATGCATTTCGTTCCGCTTCATTGATTTTTGACGGGATTACGGCCTTTTCAATTTTTACGGGTTTTCCGCAATTTTCTTCTAAACGCTTATAGATATTGAGCTGATTTTTGGTATGTGGCTTTACCTTGATTAGTTATAGATCAAGTTTGCAATTCGTTCCACTTCATTGATTTTTGAAGGAATTATGGCATTTTCAATTCTTAACGGGAACCAGATTACACTTGCCGGTAGGGGACTAGTATTGCTAATGCAATACTCTCAGAATGCTTGTTCTAACTAGAGATCAGTGTTCACAGTACCTCTAGTTTTTTTTTCTTTTTTTAAAGCAAAATGTATGGAACGCCAAATTAACATATATTCAAATATTTGAACCTATCTTCAATTAATTGTACCTATCTTCAAACCAATTGTACCTATCTGTGAATGAACTAAAGATAGGTTTAATTCAATTATACCTATCTTTAATTCATTTGAAGATAGGTACAATTGATTTGAAGATAGGTACAATTGATTTGAAGATAGGTACAAATGCCATGAATTAAAGATAGGTATAACTGATTTAAAGATACATGTAGGTGCAACTGAATTGAACCTATCTTTAATTATACAGACACTACAATAACAACTACTCCCCATAAAAATGCTTTGTTCGGTTACCTCCATGTTCAAGTCGCTGTTAGAGGGAGTTTTCATTATTTTCTATCACACAAAATGACTTGAACCTAGGTATAATTGAATTGTACCTATCTTCAAATCCTTTTGGATATGTTTCAATTGTACCTATCTTCAATTGTACCTATCTTTAAATCAATTGTACCTATCTTCAAATAAATTAAAGATAGGTATAATTCAATTGAACCTATCTTAAATTGAATTAAAGATGTAAATTCCATTAAAGATAAATGTAATTTATTTGAACCTAGGTTTAATTATTTAGAGATAGGTATAATTATTTATACCTATCTTTAATTCATTTAGACCTATCTTTAATTCAATTGTACTTATCTTCAATTCATTTGGAGATAGGTACAATTATTTGAAGATAGGTACAATTATTTGAAGATAGGTTCAAATATTTGAATATATGTTAATTTGGCGTTCCATAAATATGAGCTGCATGCATTTTTGAGAATTTTATTTTGCTGTTAAAATGTGTTTATGATCACGGGCACTGGAAGTTGATGTAAATGTTGAGTATGTGCATGTATAAAAAAGGATTTTATACATGCACATACTCAATATTACATTAACTTCCAATGCCCGTGTTTATGATAATTTTTTATGTGAATCTTTAAATGGACAGAAGCAAAGTATCAAATTGTTTCAGAATAAAGGATTCTGCACAATCTTGTACAGGACGACAGTAATGTAATTTTGCTTCAATCAAAGCTAGTTTTCCATCGCAAATATGAACAACAGAAGTTTATAAACATTCTTTTTTCTGTCATTGAAATAGTTAATTACAATTTTTCAACAAATATTTCTGACATCGAAAAACCATTCTTTGCAAAGCGCGAGCACTCTTATTTTACCTTAAACGTTCAATATTTTATTTTTTGATAATCTCTCTTGGATTCAGAGCTCTTTTGAAATTAAAGGTAAGAAATGTTATGTAATCCAGAAGATGGTTGGAGATGCCCTGTAACCATTTAATTTGTCTTGTTGAATGCACTACATCCCTAGTTTTCATTTTTGCCGAGTGGTAGAATGGAAGTATCATCAAATTCGAATTCTCTAGACGAGGATGTCACAGATAAATCAATTGTAAGTATCTGGGAAAACTGTCGACGAACAGGTCTAGATTAGGCCTAGTGGAGTCTGCTCTGCTTCGGTGATTTTGAAAAAATAATATGAGTAACTTCCGATTTTAAATTCAACGTGTGTATTTTGGTAAGAGATTGGTGGCGTAAATTTTTTGTGTTTCAAGTATTTGTATATTAAGAAAGAATTACTAACAGATACTCTAAAAACTAAAAAAGACTCTGTCTTAAAGATTGTCGGTTAGTTTATATATTACATAATCGATGTGGATTGAGAATACACGAGGGGACCAGCAAGGCAAGGTAAATGTCATTTAATTTCAATCAAGTGTTACAAGATTTCATTATAATTTTTTGTAATCTCGCTCAAAAATTTTGTTAATAAAATTGGAAAAATTGCAGCACTTAGTTAAACTGGGAATAGTAAGTAATTAAGTAAGTAAATTATTTTCAATTTTTGGCCCATTAAGAGCGGGTGCACGATGTTTCGGGACCACGACATTTCGGGACCTGACTAATACGACGTTTCGGGACTAGCAACAAGACGGTTCGGGACTTGGGTAAAGACGATTCGGGACTTGAGTTAATTTTTTTCGGGATCTAAACAAATTATTTAATTATGGTGATATAGCATATTATTCTAATTACACATAGTACCTAATATTTCAAGCTAAATCCAAATTTTAATTTTTATGTATATATATAATAAAAATTGTCATAAAGATATACTTTGATGGGTTTTTTTTCATAACAGACGAAGAAGAATAAATCTTTACAATATTCATTTTTATTTCTTTTTATTTTTTTATCATTTTTTATTAGTTATTTTTTCTTGTGTGTGTGGTGATGGGGGGGGGGGGGGGGGTCCAAAATTTAATCTTCTCAGGATGATGATAGATATTTTAAAATATTCAAGTGATCTTCAGCTACCGTCGAATATATCTTTAAAAAACATGTCAGTAAATTGTTAAAACAACAACTGGGATCAGGTACACGTATCCCAACTGATACTCTGTACATAGGGAGGTGTTACGTACATGTATATATAAAGACGCCGCTGGTAATGGGAACTAAAAAGATTGACTGTGTGGTTTCTTTTGAAATTATTTTAAGAAAATAAAAATCTAAAAATATGGAAAAAATATCGTTTGTTTATTGGTAAATGAAATAATTCAGAATCAAACAATAGTTCAACAAAATATAAAGGTTTTCAAAATGTTTTGATCTTGATTTTGTCTACCTTTTCCCAAACGGTTTCAAATATTTTTTTTCCAAAAAGTTGAACATGGAATATTTCAGATTCTGATTCAAAACAACTACCCATAAAACGTAAAGTTTTTACTGCACATATGCTAGCTTGAGCCTTTGTAAATTTTGTAAACAAATATGAAATCAAATACCTAAAATTATTATTAAAAAGGAGAGAAAGAAAGTCTTAGAAAGAAAAACACGTCCGTGGTCTTCACACAGCAGTTACGATTGTCTCCCGGCTTTAATTCTACAAACTCTCGTATCAAACACTATTAATAAATCAAATACATATTTTTTAAAAAAAAAATTGAATTAAATTTTGGTCAAATGTTAACCAAATACTTTATAAAGGTAATATATCAAATACTGTAATAAGAAATTAAAGAGACAACACCGCGGGCGTTTGATTTTCTCGGCAGGCGTGCTCCATGCCGCAGGCAAACTTTAAAACTAATAAAAACTCCAATCAGTGCTTCTTAAATTATAAATTGTGTATCAAACTGAGAAATTATACATGTATAAACATAAAAACACAAGTAAACAAGTTTTATTTCATTTCCTTTACAAAATATTTAGAAGTCCCGAAACATGTTAGCCCAAGTCCCGAAACGTGTTAACCCAAGTCCCGAAACGTGTTGTTAGGTCCCGAAACGTCGGGGTCCCGAAACGTCGCGGTCCCGAAACATCCATAATTCTTAAGAGCGTATGAGAACAACATCAAACGTAAATAAGAAAACAAACAAACGATAAGAGAACCGATAATCACATTTATTGCAGTTGCAGATACAACTTTAAAATAGAAACATGATTTTGCTTAGAGATATTTTCTCTTAGTAAAATCATCTGCAATGTTTCTATTATATCATTGTTTTGGTTTGTCAGATAAAGATTGAATGAAATTTTTAAACAATCAACTGCATGATTAAACATTAATTGTGAAAATAAATTTATTTGCTTAAAAAGCAGGACCACCCCCCCCCCCCCTTGCAAAATGTTTTTTGTTTCAGATAGATATTAGCCCTATTAGTTCTGGTATCAAATTAGTTTTCATTGTCTGGATAAGATTTGTTGATATGCTAATAGTCAGTGCAATATTTACAGCTGCAACATATGCTACATATTGGATTCACAAATCAGATAAACATTGGAAAATGAATATGTAGTACTTTTAGAGGTTAATCATTTTTATTAGATTTTTTAATATTTTCGCAGTTGTAATTTAGGAATCCTAAGTTTTTACAGCAGGTAATTTTGATTTCCCATCAACTGAGAAAGTTCATGGGTTCTCATTACTGCAAATACAAATTATTGAACAATACCAAATATTTCAATTTTTTCCCTTAAAGCCCGAGATAGTAAGCACCGCCCTCAGATTTACCTGGTCTGTATACCCCCGTCAATCAAGTGAATTAAGGTCCATCATTGGGTGCTTGAAATTGATTGACATTTATTAGCTACTAGTCCATCGTCGCAAACCACGGCCAAAATGTACGATCCTCTCCCATTCTGGCTGTGGTTGAATGAGAAGGGAATATTTCGTAACTCATTAAAATATTGACCAATGCGAGTAAAGCATTGTCGGATAATGAACTTTAACACGACCTTTCAATACCCAATCGCAGTATACGAAACATTTCTTGTTTACTGTTGATGTCAGTTGTAGATTTCAATTGCAATGGAAACAAATATTGTCATTGGCTGAACATGACGTCACAATACAGAGGTGTAAATATTCAAGATTACGACACTTTTTGTGATCAAGCAGCCACGGGTAGGAGAGAGCTATATGCGGACTCCGGACCGTGGCTTGAGACGATGCTACTAGTCCCTGTGTACAACTTGAACACCTTGTTTGACACTCATGGCGACCATCAAATTAACTTTCGATCTTTTGATATTTACCATGTTTACCACATATATAACAGTGTGATAAAGAAGCCATGTCGATGCGAAAAATTTTAGCTTGATTATAATATCTATAGTAGAAACACATGAAAAATCTATTTGTGTCATAAAGCCATGAATGCCCCCTTCAGGCAAGCTAAATTTTAAATGCCATATTTAGTTTTTAATTTGTATTCAAACGACCTGTATTTTCTTGTAAAATAGCTGCATATGCAATTTCAACCTTTTACATTCATCCCTACAAACGTTAGAGAGCAATACTGAAAATTTCTGAATTTTTTCTAAGTTCAAGAGAGATAATTCTATCAGGTGCACATCCAGGAATTTTTTCTAGGGGGAGGGGGTGGGGGTGGGGGTTCTACATCAATTTTAACAAATATCGGACTTGAAAATTAAAAAAAAATGTAGACAACTTGCCCAAACTTGAAAATCTATTGTGGGGGTGGGTGGGTTGCAGGGATGGGGTAATGTGTAATTGTAATTGACAGTAATTAATTACAAATCTCAAAGTAATTGAAAGTAATGTGTATTGTTATACCTTTAATAATTGTCTCCTATGTAATTCTTTACTTAAAAAAGTCTAACATTTCTAATGTTTTACTGAGCGGTCATAAAAAATCGATGTTTGACCGCAGAGCTAGATATTGGACCTGTTGATGAGATGTTGGACCGCTTACATCACAATGTGAGCGGGGTCAGCTGTATCTTATTTCCATTCGTTGGAGTATGACAGAACTTAACGGAATTGACCATGTTTAAACCGCGGTGCGGGTAAACAAAATTTGCATGTTATGTCAAAATAAAAAGTAAAAGGTACAACAAAACATTTATTGACTGTGTTCTCGTGCAAAATGCATTTTGTCGACCCCTCAAACCAAACTGTTTGCCTTCGGCCTAACGGCCTCAGGCAAACAGTTTTGTTCTTGGGTCCGACAAAACGCATGTTGCCCTCGAACCCAGTCAATAAATGTATAATATTGGCCAAATTTTCAATTACATGTAATTGTATTGATATGCATAGGTTATCGTCCTCAAACAGAATGAATATTATTGATATTTAGATTCATTGTTCCAGTCCAAGCAATTACCAGCATAAAGAGATTATACTGCATTTGTGTGTGATTTTTTTTTTTTAAACAAGTTAACTTTTTTTTTATACCCTCTGCAAAAGAGAAGGGGGGGGGGGGTGTTGTGGAATCACTTTCTGTCTGTCCATCTATCTAGCTGTCTCTCTATCTGTCCATGCATTTTTTTTTCTTATAACTTTCTAAATGTCTTATTATGTCCAGATTTAGTTTATTGTTTATGTATGTTATTGGTACTAAGTTTGGAATCTCAAACAGAGATATATAGAATACCATGGATATATCAGAGTAAGGTCACAACCAGTTTTTCTTTTTTTATTTTACTGTCAAAAAAATTCTGGATTTTTTTTTCTTGGCCTTAATCAGTTCAAGATAACAAGGTTTTGACTGTATTTTAAAACCAAAGTTGATACTGTAATCCATTCAGTTTTGAGCTGGGGTGTTGTAGATTCCTAACTGTATATAAGAATGAACTGGGGAAAGAGAAAATGTCTGAAATTTTTATAATTGTGTACATAGTATAAAAGGATGAAAACTGCAATTACTACCCTGGGATCATTAAATAATAATCTTGCCTATTGCTGAAGATCCAACAACTACTCTTTATCTGTAACATTAAGATTAATTAACACCCCTGTCTGCACATTGTATTTGTTTTGAAGCTAGGGTCAATCCTGGGTTATGACTTATAACATGTAGCCTTCTGTGAATGCAAACATTATGTTTGCATTCACAGAAGGCTACATGTTATAAAGTACATACTTCTCATACTAATTTAACATAGATAGTAACTACAAATTGTTTGTATTTTATTTTTCATGTATGCCTTATGTCTATCTGTTATTTTGTATCTGTCATCTATGTGTTCTTGTAATCTCAATACACTATTATAAAATGGTTAAGAGATTCAAATTATTAAATGTAGTTCAAATACACTTTTAATCGTAATTTTAGTAAATAGCTTAAAAGAAGTGAAAGCTATATATATATATATATATATATATATATATATATATATATATATATATATATATATATATATATATATATATATATAATTGCCTTATGTCAATACAAAGATACTGTTAAATCAAGTAGATGGGTAATAACCTCACTCGCATTTAGGGAATACCTTTGAGTAAATTGTGTCATTATATTCTTCCTTTAAAATCTCTTTTTAATATGTTTTCTATCAAATTGTCATATTCTCATCCCTTTATCCATTTAACCCCACTCTTAAATACTTATCCCTCTGTGGAGTTCTTGCTCCCCCCCCCCCCCCCCCATGTGAAAATTCCCAATATTAATATTACAGGAAAAAATATGGGTAAAAATTAAGTTCAATTTGGAAAAAAAAATATTTGTAAAATTTTAATTGTTGGGTTATATTGGTAGTTAAATATCATTACACTTGCATTTTCAAGCATTTTGGAGTCTTTCTAAATATAATAACTTCAGTGGAAAATCCCAATTGACAAGAAAGTGATTATAAATTTTCTAGTTCCATTGCTGTGTGCTATTTTCCCAAGAAGACAAGAAAAAAGTTCTGTGTGCATGCGAGCATCAAGAAATGCTGTGTATTGATCAATTTAAAAAAAAAAAAAGACTGCATGGTGATAATTGACTTATATATCAGATATATATTGATCAATTATGATATTGGTCTTAGGAGAAAGATGCATGTATATATTGTCTATCAGACTGCTTAGGGTATTTTGACAGATGCTGCTTACTGAAGAACTTTCAAAATCATTCACCGATACTTTGATACTGATCGATGCACAGTAAATGTGAAGTACGGTACATGTTCAATTTTTGTTATGTTGTTATAATAAAGACTAAAATTAGATAAATTTAGAATATTTATATTAGATTGAGGATATTGATTGTCTAAAATTGGGTGCATTGGAAGTCCTTGTTTCCAAGTCAAGAAAAGTACCTTTTTTTCTACTGAATGTGTTAAATTTTCCAAATTGTCATTACCCCCATCATTAAAGATTATTAAGCTAAAATTGCTACATTTTTTTTTCAATGTTGAAAAAAAAAATAAAATTGAAACAAAAAAACTAATAATCCAAATTATGACAATTTTACTGAGTACATTTATATTGAATTTTTCCCAGTATTTCTTAAAATGTCACTTGTTTTCCTAATATTAATGGCCCTGGCTCCTGAAGTACCAAAAAAGTGGCATGACAGCTCTGAAAATACAAGACATATTTGAATGCTTTCAATGATGTTAATTTACACTGATACAAAACATATTGATTTTCACCAATAAATTTCCAAACATTGACCAAGGTTGAGTGGTCATTTGTTAATAGAAAACCTTTTGCAATGTTTGCTTTACTTTGTTCGTAATAAGGCATATTTCCTTTCAGTATGTTAGCCCTTCTCTCTTCTTTGTATATTCTTGGAGTGAAATTTCTGCCATTGAAATCACTCCAAAGTTATTGATTAATCTTTGACCACAGTCCTTTATGACCTTTAAAGTCGGTCAGTTTTAATCTAGTTCACGTCTTTGATGAAACATTAGTTGAAATACTTCTGGTGCATGCAAGTAGATTTTTGTTTGGTCAGGTGATTTAAAACTTACCCCAATAACATTCAGTGGACAATATAAGAATATAAATCAATATAGTGGCTTTATATATTTTTAGCTCACCTAGTAAGTGAGAGGATTAAGAGAACTTTTCTGATTCATAATTGTCCCACACGTATGTAGCTTCCTTGTAAATTCTGTGAGTGATATTTTGGCCAATGAAATCACTTAAAAGTTACTGCTTAAGCTGTGATCACAGTCCTTTATTGCTTTTACTTTAAAGTCAGAACATGTACACAACTATGTATGTGCATATATACATGTGCATCCATGTAAAGTTTACACATCTTCCCTGACCAGAACCACTGTGCCTATTTCAACCAAACTGGCCATAAAGCATCTTTGCATGGATGAAGAAGATGCAAGTTTGTTCAAATGGAGGGTCACACCCTCTTCCAAGGGGAGTTATTTAAATACAGAAAATAGGTAAAAACCATTTAAAATTCTTCTAAAGAACCAGAGGGTAAAAAAAAAAACCTCAAGGTAAAGCTTTCTTAATTAATGTTGATTCAGTTTGTTCATATCATAGCCCTTGGGGAAAGGTTGGGCTGCAATAGGGGATCAGAATTTTATATGGAAATAGATATCAATTTTCTCGAGAACAATAGCTCTACTGATTTACAGAAGCATCCCCCTTATGTAGTTCAGATTCAAGTTCAAATCATGTCTGTATATAGGGCTATAGTGAGTCCACAATAAAAGGTCAAATTTATATATTGTATGCATGAAAACATTTTACATTTTTTTTTCCATAAAATAGACATAAGGGCCATCATTAGTTATATTTATAAACACTTCTCAAATGCATAATGTGTCTATCATATTTTTTTTCAAATTGTGGTTCTTTGGGCTAGGATTGGGACACAATATTGGGCAAAAGCTATAATAAACTTCTTCGTAAGAGTAGCATGCCCAGAATTAGTTAAATTGGTAGTACAGTGTAAAGAATCTTTATGTAGTGTAGATATATATAGAGATGTGTTTAATTAAATCATGGGCCCTGAGGCAAGGTTTGGGCCACCGTGAGTGAAACAAGTTCAAAGGTTTACATGGGAATGTATTAGAAAAAAATCTTTAAATCTTCTTCTTGAGATTAGGACCCCAATAAGTTGTAGTAAGTCATAATATGCAAGTATATCTACATGTAGTATAGATTCAAGTTTGTCCAAACCATGGATGTAGGGACTCGGTTTGGGCCACAATTGGGAACACGTTTTATACAGAAATAATAGATCTGTAAGAACAAGAAGACTACTACATGTAGTACAAATTGTTAAGTTGACAACATGCCTAAATATACTGTAAATTAAAGCTATGGACTTAATTTGGAGCTGACAATAAAAAGTTTCATTTATCATCATGTTCATAAAATATGTCAGGAGATCATGGACTCAGGTGAGCATTGTGGCCCATGGGCCCCTTGACTAACTTTTTTTAAAAGTTGGGTCAGTGGTTAGACCTATTTATATTTAGCAGATACATGTAGCAGTATATGTAGTATTTCTCAGCTTCACCAAGGATAATTCCAGATTAAGTCAACTCTTTATTGTGATTTGACACATGACTGGCAGTAGGTCGGTACCGTATTTTTTATATGATACAAGTACTTGTTGTGATAATTAACTGAGAATGGAGTGTATATCAAGTTGGATAAATCAGAAGGTAATTAAAAAAAATTATTCTTGTTCTTTATTGAATCTTTGATTAAATGTGTAGATATTCAGAAATTCCGAGTGGGATTCTGACCCTATGAATTGCCTCAGGCTAATTACCATGTCAAGCTGGATTACTGACGGGCAGACCAGTAAAACCTATTGGGTCATTAGGTTTAAGGTTATATTTACCAGTGTTCACAGAAAAGGATTAAAATTTTACCAAAACATTGAAAAGAAAATGTAGAACAGTTTTAACCTTCTGCACACATGGTGCATATTTTATTCTCTGTGTAGGGTCACTTCTTGTGGTATTATGTTATACCTGGAGATGCATGCATTAATTAGCTCTGTCTGTGAAGAGGGAAGGTTTGTACATTGTGCTGGATATAGCTAGCTGATTTATAGTCATGATTATATGAAATGTTTAGCAGAGTGAAAAAAATTTGCCGTGTCACTTGGTTCATAGGTGATTAGAAAATGTGTTTTTCCAAGCTATGTTTCAAGGACAACCCAACTTTGCATATTTTCACCTGTGTTGTAGGCATTCAACATGCACTTCATGACAATGCCAGGAAGTCATTTTTATCACAGACTGTATTTTAAGTAAAAACCTCTTATACTGCTATAACAGCTTGCCTGCTGGGACACTGAACTTTTCTGAAAACTTGTTAGAAAGCTATTTTTGTCATCTCCTTAAAAAAAAAAAAACATACAGACACAAAAAATTGAAAGTTTTCACCTCTATCTTCTAGATTTAAGAATGTTTTGGAATTTCTGGGTAACATTTATTTTCTTCTTGTGATTGGAATGATTTTGCAGAGAAAAAAATATGGAAGCTATATTGTTCTACATGTAGATATGGTTAGTAGTGTGACTATATTTTCATTGTGAATTTGAAATTAAACACATATATAGTCATGAGGACTATAAAATTCAGGGAAAAGTAATTAGTCCAGACATAAATTGTAAGAAATAGTTGCTATATAATAAACAGCTAGGGTTTACACTCCAGACATTGACACATGCATACTTTAAAATATCATAAATTAAATGTAGCTTATATCACACTTCAAAATAATTTTCGTAAGGGTCTGTTCATAATTAAAGCATAATGTTAACAGGAATCTTGTATATAGTTTGCACCAAGTGATTGATTATCAGTTGATAAGTTATTAGGCCAGTCATTCATTATACTGACAGCTACTTCAGCATGTTCAGTGAGAAAGACAAAATCTAGGTCATTTAGAATCATATTACACACAAAAAAGCAGAAATGACTGTATTGTTCAATAACTGCCCCCCCCCCCCCCCCCCCCTCCTGATTTTGGTTCAAGCTGATGCAAAACGAAGTGCATATCAAATTTTAATTTTTTTTGAAGACATTTAATTCCCGTAAAATATAATCTGATGTCCTTGAAGTGTCAAGAACTTGGTTACTGTCCCTGACCTAATAACATAGTGGAATAATTTTCATTGATGGTAGCTCTGAGTTTATTGAAAGGTCAATGATGCTGATGTGGTAACAGATAGACAAAGGTCATGGTAACGTCATGCCAAAAATTTTTACCATGACCCAGTCTATATCTATTGCAGAGGTCATTGACATTGCTGTCATCATTGGTGTTGTATGATGCCTATCAACTCAAATCGAGGTCATAGACACATGATGATAGATAAGTTGAGATAGTCATTTATGTCTGAATCTTGACCTGTAATTGTATCAAGGTCAAGGACATAGGTTTTGACCTTGAAGCTGGGCAGGGAGTCTATGTTACCTTTTTTTGGTTTTACTGGTATACTTATTGGTGGACAATCAGTTCTTTCCAAGTTAAATGCCTTTAGAATAATGATAAAATTTGTCTTCCAGACTTGACTTCGTGATTGGGAGGCCTGGGTTCGATTCTGGTTCGCCACACCATGTCAAACCTAAGACGTAAACATAGGTAGTGACTGTTCCTCCGCCAAGCACCCGGCACTAGAAGTGAAAGTCATGGGACTTTCGGGTGAGACCTTAAAAACTGAGGTCCCGTGTCATGGTAGGCATTGGCACGATAAAGAACCCTCACTGCTCAATGGCTCTGAGTGCCAAGTATAGGTCAAAATTTGAAGCCCTTCACCGGCATACAGTGACGTCTCTATATGAGTGAAAAATTCTCCAATGGGATGTTGAACAACATACAATCAATCCAGACTTGACTTGTATCTTTACCCTGCCTCAGACATTTTCAACATCTTTCTTAGTGTAAGACAAATGTTGAGGTGTTGTGCTGCAGTGCAAATTATGTGTAGTCATTCAATATACCCTTAAACCTTGACATTGTTTTATGCAAGTAATTGCTCCCGACAGCTGCTTCCACAACTTGATTTACAGTGTAAGGGTACAACAAACTTTTTGAAATATTTTTGTGGAAAACATGCTGTGAAAATTGAAAATAAACTTCACGGGAGGGCTGATTTGTCTGCAATGTCACTTGTGAATAATTATCTAAAGCATAACACAGATAAAGAAGTTCTAAAGCAATTTTTTTTTGAAGGGGAAAAAAGGCATCAGTGTCCCCTTAGTGTTTCAGAAAACAATGTTATTACATAATCAAAGTCACTTACAATACAGCTCCTCAAGTTCTCAAGGAAATGTTCATCTGAGATGATAATTGATTTGAACAGTTAACAATGCTTGAATGTATATGATGTCATAGATTGTTATATGATTTCTGAGATTCATTTTAAATATTCTTCAGGGCATAGTGAAGTTATTAGAGGAAACGAAGCTAAAGTGTGTCACAGGTTATTATTTCGTGCATGGGTATATCAATATAGCAGCTATACATATCATTTTGGTTTTCAAAAGAAGCTGCAATAATTTGTTAATTAATACATTATTGTTTGTTTTTATGGGAAAGTTATTTTTAATATCATGAGTAGTTGTATATCAGGTGAATCAATTGAAGGAATTATGATTTAGGAGACATCTATAGTATAAGGGGCTGATAGATACAATTGGGGGAGATTTGTGAGCAGATGACATAAATATGGTGTTCAAGAGGCTCTAGACAATAATGAAAAATGTTGAGAATACTTTAATATACACATATTACCAATTGTATCATTCACATGCAGATTTCTGTTATTTTTTTTCTTTCTTACATCCCTTACTTTCTTACATTACATTAACCCAGGGTCATTATGGCAAGTTCAAGGTCACTGGTACAAAACGCACAGGTCTACAACTTCTTTATAGAGAAAGATTGGAACTTATAGTTCAATCAAGGTGTGTGTGCCCCCTTATGGCAGCTTATAGTGAAGGTTATAAACTTTCTTAAATGCAAACAAATGTGTTGGTACCAAAAGTGAAACACTGATGCCCCCGTATTGCAACTTATAGCGAAGGTTAAACTTTCATAAATGCAAACAAATATGTTGGTACCCTAAGTAAGGTCTTGTCTGGAGGAATATACCTGTGAAATATGAAAGCCCTAGCAACAACCATTGAAAAGATATGGAAAAGGTTAAAGTTTTTCAAAAATAAGTCAAACCTCAAGGTCAAGGTCAAATGATCAAAATTAATGGTACCCAAGGAAAGAACTTCTTACAAGAAATAGGCTTGTGAAATATAAAAGTCCTGGCACCAACCATTCAAAAGATATGGCCAAGGTTAAAGTTTTTCAAAAGTAGGTCAACCTCCAAGGTCAAGGTCAATGGGCTATAATTGTTGGTATCTAAAGGAAGGTCTTTTCACAAGGATTAAACATGTGAGTAAATGAAAGCCCTAGCACCAACTGTTCAAAAGTTATGAACAAGGTTAAAGTTTTCCAAAAGTAGGTCAAACTCCAAGGTCAAGGTCAAAGGGTCAAAATTGTTGGTATCCAAAGGAAGGTCTTGTCACAAGGATTGCACATGTGAAGTATGAAAGCCCTAGCACCAACCATTCAAAAGTTATGACCAAGTTAAAGTTTTTCAAAAGTAGGTCAAACTCCTAGGTCAAGGTCAAAGAGTCAAAGTTGTTGGTCTCCAAAAGAAGGTCTTGTCACAAGGATTATACATGTGAAGTATGAAAGCTCAAGCACAAACTGTTCAAAAGTTATGGCCAAGGTTAAAGCTGGGTAAAATTTTGTAAAACTGGGTCAAACTCCAAGGTCAAATATGATGGTACCCAAAGAAAGGTCTTGTCACAAGGAATACACGTGTGAAATATGAAAGCCAACTACCAACCATTCAAAATTATGATCAATGTTAAAGTTTTTGCAGACAAACAAACAGATAAACAGACAAACAGACAGACGGACAGGGCAAAAACTATATATCCCCGAATCTTTGATATGGGGGCATAAAAAAATATTGCTTATGATATGAAGGTGTGTCATGACCTTAAGCCTTTGCCATTTGATCAAGTTCAAGGTCACTTGTAGAAAAATGTAAAATTCCTGGAGATTAATTAATGGAGAACATTAGAGTCTCATACTTAATCAAAAATATTGCATATGATCTGAAGTATATATTGACATTGACCCAAAGTCATTCCAAGAAGTTCAAGGTCACTGGCAAAAAAGTGTTTATTTGTGTCTTGTCTTTAACTCTCAAGGCTAATTGAAAATTGATACTTGATGCAAAGATTGCTTATGACTTAAGAATGTGTCTTGATCTAACCCAAGGTCATTTTGGCAAGTTCAAGGTCACTGGCAGAAAAAGTGTTAGATTTGTATCTGGTCTATAACTTTCTGATTGATAAACATTGGAGGATCATACCCCGTAAATCTGGAAATTTTTACTGTAGATAAATTTTTAGCAAATTTGTGTGTGCATTGCATTCGCAAAAATATTTTTCTTAAAAATAAATCAACAACAAAAAATGTAAACAAAAAGTTTGCTGACAGCTGTTGGCTATTTTTTTAATCCAGTGAACAGGTGTTCATAAGCAGTAGCCAATTTAAGAAACCTGTTTATACTACAAGCTAATTACCCGTGATAATCCGTGCATGGAAAGTGTCTTCACTACATTCATGTCTCTTTTAAATTATTTCTCCAAGAAAGAGAGGCCAGTTTTATACATATTATGTAATTCAATATTAATTAGACGTTTTTTCTCTTCTTATACCCGGGAGAATGTTTTTATCTGAAGGTTATTTAAAGCTGACATTGTTTTATGTACATGCGTGATTTAGTAAAATGTTATGACAACTTTAAACAGTTTAGGTGTTTTATTGCTTTTAATATTTTTATCTGATTATTGAACATTGCAATCATTTAATATTGTATGTACATGCGTAATTTATTGTATGTATATATGCGTAATTTATTGTATGTATATATGCGTAATTTATAATCTGATTATTGAACGTTGGCATCGCTTAATATTGTATACGTACGAGTACATGCATGATATATTGTATGTACATGTGTACGTATAAACTGTTTTGAAAATTTTAATTTAATTTAAAAATTTCCAGATTTACGGTACTTCACACAAATATTACTTATGCCTTGAATGTGTGTTATGCCCTGACCCAAGGTATTCTGACAAGCTCATGGCAGAAAGTGTATAAAAATTTTGTTGGAACTTGAAACTTTAAAAAAAATTGAGCTATAAGTTGTCTTTAAAATGTAGGAGGGGGGGGGGGTGCACTTGCTCAGTACCCCTAATTCATACTTCTCATAAAGACAAAATTCTTGGGTTAGAATAATGCATGCACAGGTTTGTGTCCAATTCTTGGACTGTACATTAGTTTTATGTATAGCTGCCACTACAATTTGAAAGAGCTCAAATAATTTTCAAAATTGATATTTTTTGGTTAATGAACATGGAGAGTGTTTTGAGAGTTTTCTGGCAACTTTACCTCTGAAAAAGCTTTGATTAATATTCACCAATCAAAAAAAAAATCGCAAACTCTGTCAATTGATGATCTTGTGTTTTGACATACTTGTATCCACACCTCCAGTTAAGATCCTCGAACAATATATTCTACCTTTTTTTTCTTTTGATTAGATTTTTTTTCATGCTAATATAGCATGTAAATGAGATGCTCAGCTGAATACTTATCTGTATACTGACCAAATAATCAGAAATAATTGTCCAAAAATACTATACATATAAAATGTGTGGAAATTGCCATGGAAAGTAATTGTACATTTGCCAATTACGCATGCTCAGTATGAAGAAAATAATTAAAAGAAGACATGTAGAATTTTTTTATCAAAACTTGTTTGAACAATTTTCATCATACTCAAAGTGGGGAGGAAAAAAAATCTGAGAATTGGTAGTGAGACAGTACTGTTATACAAAGGAGTTGTAAGTGTAATGTAGTGCTAGCATGCTTATAAGTACATGTATGAAGTACAGGTATTTTCACACCTTACACTCTACTGGTATTTAGGATGTTTTCTGCCGTAGAGAGAATCATGTTAATAATTGCCACCAAGGAAGAAATATACAGTTGAACTTCGTTATCTCGAACACTGATATCTCTAATAGCATGGATATGTCGAAGTGATTTGGAAGTCCCAATCACTTATTCTTTCACTATTTTACCCCTGATATCTGGAATACTCAGATATCTCAAAGTATTTTCTTGGTCCCATCAAGGTCGAGATAACAAGATTTCACTGTAATTTAGTTATTGATTCTTGTTTCACTTAACAAGATCAATACTGTATTGGAATACTTCTGGCTAGAGGTAATGCTAGTAATTTTTTTCAGTGATATTGGCAAAGATTACTTTTCATGGTGGTATATCCATTTTGGATTAAGAAAAGCAAATTACTGGTACATGTTTTCACTGAATGAATTGCATAATTTGCTGTAGTTGTCCCGATGTCTGAATGTTGTGTTATGTAAATTTTATTTTTTTGTCTGTCAATCTTGTAAGGATGCATTTACTGCAGTTTTATTTTTTTTTTACCTTGAACAGTGATCTTGAGCTAAATTTGAGAATTCTTTTATGGGCTTCTTGCATATGATAGCTTTTTGTGCTATTAAGTGATGCTCAGACAACTTGATCACAGCAGTGAGAATTCTTGATAAATCAGTATAGACTCTACAAACACACAGAAATTTTTGGGATGCATACCCTATTAACAATTTTTTTTGTGTGTATATTTTGTATTATGATGGAGGACTGACATCCTGTTTAAATAGCTTCAAAGTTGATATGGTGACCTTTATGGAAAAGTTTTATGTTGAATTTCAAGTTATTTAGTTGAAAAGATCACATTAATTTTTGTAAAACTCTTGTACAATGTTGATACAAAAAGTTTTGAAAAGGGAAAATCTTATGCTACTGATGTGAGTCATATATGTCAACCAAAAGATTCTCCCCCACCTCCAATTCAAATGAGACTATTTAAAACAGTGTTGCATAAGAGATCTCTGATATAATATGGTAATTATCCTTATTGATTTTGATATTTTTTCTCATTTTAAGGTCCTTGGGGATGTCAAGACAAGCAGCAAGGTAGGTGACAATATCATTGTGTTATTTCTTACTAACCATAGGACATTACATCGATTTACCAATCCCTGTCAAAAGGATGTAACAGACAGAACAATAAAAACCCCAATCACAGCCTCTGCACTATTGCAGATTTTAAAAAATTCGGTCATTGCTCCATTTCTATACAACCCGTAAGTGTCATATGATTATAAAGTCTTTAATTGAATATAAGTGTTAATTAGAGACAGTGTGAAAGAGGGATATTTTTAGATCAGGTGATTATCAAGAACTTTATCTTCTATTGGAAATGACAAGAACTTTGATAAATAACATAAAATCAAGCTTCTTGGGTGGGTTTATTTCTTAGATTTTTAAGGGGAAGAAATAAATCTTAATGCGCTAGGACTTGTTCCAAAATGTACACAATTATTTTCAGTTATATTTAAATTAAAAAAAAAACTTAACTAATTTTTATGGTAATCAGTATGTTAAAGAAGTCAAATGATGGCAATATGTCATGAAAATGTAATAAACTCAGAAATTATGTATGAATATAGGAACCTGATGATATAGCCTTGAGTCAGATTCATGAAACCACAAATATTGATTATTTAAGACTATTGTTGATTGACATTCACTACAAAATAATTATTTATGTATTCTGTTAGAAGGAAGAATTGTGTTTCTGAAGTGTCAGATTTTTGCATTTATAGGTTTAACCATTACTGTAATTGTCCCATATGTTATAAGCACCAATGCCCATATATATTCTTCTTCCTCCCCCTATTGTTTTTAATCTAAATCAGTCATGCCTCTTAATAATTAAGGCCTCCTTGTCTAAAAAAAAAAAGGCAATGACCAAGCAAAATTGTGTGGATAAATGAAGCACTCAAAGAACTGAAATTTTTTTCTAAATAAATCTTTGTTTTTAGCTCACCTGAGCTTAAAGTGAGCTATTCTGATCACAAATTGTATGGGTGTCCATTTTTTGTCTCTCTGTATGTTTCAATTTATATGTTCATCTGTAAACTTTATGAATTTTTCACTTTTTAGTACACCAGAGCTGAAAGCTCAAGTGAGGCTTTCTGATCAATTTTAACGTCCCTCTGTCTGCCTGTCCATCCATTTGTAAATTTTTCACAATTTCGTTGTCTGAAGAACCACTGGGCCAGTTTCAACCAAACATGCCACAAAGCATTGTTGAGTGAAAGGAAATTCCGGAATTCAAGTTTGTTAAAATGAAGGGCCACACCCTCTTTAATGGGGAGATATTTTAGAATTTTTAGTTTACATAGGAAAATATAGGAGAAAATCTTTAAAACTCTTCTTCTCAAAAACAGCGAAGCCTAATTTGTCATATTTGCTAGGTTTATCCCCATATCATGTAGATTCAAGTTTATTTCAAATCATAGTCCCTGGGGGTAGGGTAGGGCCAAAGTAGGAGATCAATGTTTTATAGGAATATATAGGAAAAGTCTTAAAAATTTTCCCTCCAATGAATAGGAAAACCATAATTAGTCATAATGGTATGCAAGCATCCTCAGATAGTTTAGATTCAAGTTTGTTTAGATCAGAGCCCTCAGGAATATGTTGAGGGTACAATAGCAGATCAAATTTTTTGAATGGAATATTAGGAAGAAATCTTTTCTAGAGTAGTAAGACCACACTAAATCATAATAATAAGTCAAACAATATATCCTTAATTCTCATTATAGCATGGGTTCCATTGTATCGCGGTATTTCCCAAAAATTAGGATACATAGCTCATATCCTTTTTGTTGATGGACTATCTGTCTGTCGTCTGAATGTTGACTTTTGTGATGATTAAAAAATATGGAACACACGTTGGAAAAATATTTATTCAAATAAAACAAAATTTTACAGATTTCCATTCCCATTTTTATTTTTATTTAGACCATTGAATATATAACCAAGTAAAATCCATAATTTAAGTTCATATTTTGAAAGCCTTAAGTTGTGTTATACTTAAGTTTTCATGTAGATTTACATCATAAATTTAAAAAATAAAAATTGTACTTTGTGACCGTGCCAAACCTCCATGTTTTCAATACCGCAATACAATGAGACTCTCCACTTTTGGAGGTAAATTAGACTTCCTGTTATAAAAATACTAGACTACAAACTAAACGAAGAAAGCTTGGAAAATAATTAGCCACTAAAAAGTTAGGCCATTAATAGGTTTATGAATAATATTTGGTGAAAAGTTAATGTAAGAACTTGGAATAACTTTTTTATGCAAAAGAAATAAGTACCGTGATATTATGAGACACCAGTATACTATTTATAAGTTGTGTGGAATGAGTTTTTTTTTTTTTTTTTTTTTTTTTTTTTTTTTAAATTATGAACCCTGGGATTAGGGTTGGGCCAAAAATAGATCAAAATTTACATAATGCATGTGCACATGGGGAAAAAATCTCCTCCAGAACAGCAGAGTCATGTTGATTGTATTGATATTGAAGCATTCCAATGTTGTGTGTATTTAGCTTGATTAAAATCATAGCTGTAACTGTAACCATTGGGCCAATTTTGGCCAAAGCTGGCACAATGCATCTTTTTAAAATTTTGTTAAGGGGATCCCTCCATTGTTAGGTCATATTGATGCAATACCCAAGGTCTACTGTGAAATACAAGTCATGATTCTTATAAAGGATACAATTAGATTGGACTGATTTGCTTATATATACTTTGGAATGAGTATTTAGTCCTAGAATGTTCTGAGCATGATTCATTGTATGCATAATCAATGAAGACTATCTTTTATACATGATTGTATACATATTTTGAAAGTGATGTTTCCATTAGGCCTTAGACAGCAGTCTGCAGTGGGGGTATTGGTTTTACTGAAGAGTATGTTTTTCATTGAATGACCAAACTGGAATTTCTTTTCCTTTGAGTTCTCTTGAATTGTTTAATTGGTAGCCATGAATTTCATTAATTTCAATTTTTTAAAGATTTTCCTCTCTTTGAAATGACTGATACTAATTATAGAATAAGGTAAGAATCTTTCAGAGGTGGTGGGAAAAAGGAACTAATAAACCACATTTTACCCTTTTTTATTCTGGAAATCTTGCAGACACACCATCATCCATTACTCAATACTCAATGGGTCACAATGCCAACCTACCCAAGTCAATTACTGTAATTTTCTGACACATTATTTTTGAGAGCTTTTGCAGTATGAAGACCATAGGAACCATTGCCAACCAATGAAAAATGTCACATTTTATTTCTTCCTTGGAATATGTAACAAGTGTCTAATTCTCTATTATTTGGTTGCATTCCAACCTTTAATTATTTTAATTGAGTATATGACTTTATAGATATGAATGAATAAAATTATTACTTTTGAATACTTTGTTTTCATAGTAGTGTATGTAATTGATTCCCAGATATGTTTATCATGCATTTAAGGACATATGCAACGTACCTTACCTACTGATAATTTTTCAAGATATTCTTAATTTAAGATAATAGTGCCATCAGATGTTCATAGACAAAAAATCAGCATGCATTACCAGAGATTTTGAAAAGATATCAATTGATGAAAATTCTTGTATACTTCAAAGAAAAATATTCAAAAATTACTAAACATATATTCTAGATGTTTTGTTTATCCAAATTTGTTTTAGAAGAAGTGTACAACAGCATATATAGACATTAGAATGTAGCACACAGTTCCTTTAAGTATTGGAACTCTTCAACTCCAGGGAAAAAGACAATTAAGTTCAAACTACATTGCGTATTCCTTAAGACATCAAGCCTTCAACTTTTGGAACCATTCATTGTCACCTTTCTGGCACATGTATACATGGTAGCAACCGATTTTTTGCATGATTTGAGTTTACGGTATCAAAGATTAATTTGTAGAGAGTTTGGGGAAATTCTGAGACTACTCCTATATATCATTGCAGAGAATGGCTCTTAAATTACTTCTAGGTAAATAGTGGTTATAATTCTAATTTAAACATTTTTTTCAAATAACATATTTTATAGTGTCATGTCAATTTGAGAAAGTATATCCGTGTGTTGTTCTTCAAGATATCTGTATATATTAACTTCAAAATAGCCTAAATAATTCCTTTGTATGGCTTCAATTTCACCAAGAGATTATAAATAACCAAAACGGACTACATGAAAATACTTGCATATTGATAACTGTAAGAAAACAAAAATTTGAAATTAAAGTATTTTTGCATAAAATTTTAAACCTGTTAATGCAGCCCAGCTGGTCACCAGGTCAGTTAGTCTCTGGAGTGAATCTTTTCTGCATAGAGATGTTGCATTTCAATTTTTGACCAATTTTTACAACTTAAATTCATGGTAACGGTTCTAACGTCAGGAACTTCTTTCCTGTAAGTTATCAATTGACATAGATTTTTGGAATAGTTTGTCCCAGGTTTGTGACACAGCTGCAAGGTTTATATTTAATGCACTTCTTATCCATGAGGGTTAATGTATTCATTCATTAGCATTTTTGATTGAAATATCAGAAGTGATTCCACGAATCTAGAATTATTTGTGATATAATTCAATGTTCCTCTTGATGATGTGCTTTATTTGGGAGTTTTTGTGGATGGATTTTAAAATTCCTTTCAGGTATGCATGTTTGTATGTTATTTCTGCTGTGTGAAGCTGTCATTTCATTACATAAGTGTAAGCGATGTACCAGTTAACAGGTAACAGCCAGCCAGACTACCTGTTGTGATGTATGTAAAGGTGGAACAACTCGGTTCATTATAAATACTAAAACCTTTCTCCTCTAGTGGGAGAAAAGAGTCTATTATTGTCCTTTGAGAATTTTATGGGGGCCTGCCACATCCTCATGCTTCATGTGATTTATTTTGGAGACATGCAGGTCTCTGATCTACAGGTCATTTAACTTAACTTCAGTTATGTTATTAAAAATAACAATCCAAATTTCTACCATTTTTTTTTTCTGAATAGTCTAGTGCATTAATTGTGGAAATAAACCTTTAATTAAGTTTGGTTATAATAAAACTGAATAATTTGGTAATGAATTTAGAATCTGTGTAACTTATCTGAACATGACTGGTGTACATATCCAGTATATACCGTATATATATTTTTATGTAAAAACATGTGCCTTTCTTCCAAAAACTTTCAGTGTAAAAGAAAAACTTGCCTCTCTTCAAACCAACTCAGCAGAAAAACACAGCATTGTAGTAGAAACACATGCCTTCCACCCAAAAGCCTGCTTATAAATGTAATACATGTAGAAACATGTGCCTTTCATCCAAAAGCCAGCTTAATGTAGTAGAAACACATGCCTTCCACCCAAAAGCCTGCTTATAAATGTAATAGAAACATGTGCCTTTCATCCAAAAGCCAGCTTAATGTAGTAGAAACACATGCCTAATCCATCCAAAAGTCTGCATAATATAGTAGAAACACATGCCTTCATTTTAAAAAAACCCTCTATGTTACAGAAACACATGCTTTGTTTCCATCCAAAAGACTGCTTGGTGTAAAAGAAAAACATGCCTTCTGTCTGAAAGCTAGGTCATTTTAATAATAACATGCTTTCCTTAAAAAAAGACTGCTTTATTGAAATAGAAACACATGCCTTCCATCTAAAACAACTCACTTATTTGGTATCTTATATCTTAATGTAATAGAAACACATGCTTATAGTTTCCAACCAAAAAGACTGTTTTAGTGTAAAAGAAAGATATGCCTTCTATCAGAAAGCAATGCCATTATAATAGGAACACATGCTTTCCTTCCAAAAATCTGCTTTATTGAAATAATCTTTCAACTCACTTTCTGGTGCCTTCAATCTCAATGTCATGGTAATGCATGCTTATTGTTTCCAAACAAAAAGACTGCTTAAGCTAGTGTAAAAGAAAGATATGCCTTTTACCTGAAAGCCTGGTCATTTTATTTGAAACTCATGCCTTCCATCCAAGAGTCTATTGTATAACACCCTCATAAAAGTCCTGGTGTATTAAAAATGCATGCCTGTCGTGTATATATAAAGAGTCAAAAAATAATGTGAAACATCCTGTCTGTAATATTGATACATAAAACATATCTCTTGTTATTTTGGTTCATCACAAGTTCAGTTGCAATGGGGCCGGCTTTCCGTAGGTTGGTCTGTCAAGACTGCAGTAAAACTTAAAGAACGTACCCTTTATATTGTGCATCTATCAAAAGTTCTAGCTGTTAAATTGATACACATCTTCCAACCATGTGTTTGTGAAGAGCAAGTCATATTGTAATAGAAACCTATATACATGTCTTTCGCAGATCTGAAAATCCTGCTGCAATAAAACACATGTAGTCCTCATTTTGTGTGATTGCATTTATTTCTCACATGCAAGCAATGCTAGCCAGATAAACTGAGATTAAATTTTTTCTTCAGTTCATTATAAGAGCTGCAAAAACTGATTACCACACTAAACAGTATTAGGCCAAACAAAAAAATATGTGTGGTTCCGGTTACACTTCCAAAAAAATTAGGGTAGGTAGGTAGGGATTTTTTTTTTTTTTTTTTTTTTTTTTTTAACAAATTGATTTTCTTAATTTTTTCTAAATAATACCTATCACTGCTTTGCAAATGGCATTTAGATGTGGTGTGATAATATACTAGTCAATATTGGTAGGGGACACCTACATGCTAGCTTGCTTTGGATTTAACACTATTAAACACTTGCACTATGTTTTGCAAGGAGGCCGTCATTGCTGAAACTAAAACTTAAACTGGAGCCATTGATGGAAATCGGGGAAAATTCCAGAAAAAATATGAAAATTGCCAAAAAAAGTTTAGGGTCGGGGGTATAAAATAGGGAAGGTCGGGTAACCGGAACCACACATATTTTTTTATTTGGCCTTAGTTGTGCTCTTGTGTGTCATGATCAAACTAGTCTAACAGTTATGGGCTAAAAAGGCAATATTCAAAGTAAAGCAAAAGTCATTATTACACAGCAATTCTGTACAAGTTAAGGAGGCTGGGGGGTCAACAAATTAACCACAAATTAACCACCAGATTTAACTTATATTTTTAGATATGATATCTTAAGCTGTCAACTATCATTTGGCAAAGAAAAATTTCAAAAATTTTAGTTTTAAAAATTGATCATTTTCTATATCTTCATATGGAGCTCTTCTTCTAAAGGAGATCAATATAGTCTAAAAATGGCCACAACCCCCCAGCCTCTTTAAGGATTCCCCATGGAAAGATTAAATAGTTTTCTGCGAGATGAATATCCATCTCTGTAATGTGCTAGTGATTTTGTTGATACTTAGTGATTTTTAATGATCTTATGTGACATAATATTTCATTAATCTAGTTGATTATGATTTGTGTGTTTTCTAAAAAATAAAATAAAATTGAATGTATGAATATAAAATTACTTGAATTTTTTTGTTTGAAAAAAATTAACTTCAGTTCCTGAGAATAATTTTAAAGTTTTCTGGAAATGTTATTTGTTGAAAAAGTGAAATGGATGTCTTATTTTTGGAAGCCTACTTTTTAAAAAAAAAAAAATGTAATTAGCAATAATGCAATGCACCCTATGATATCAAGTTAACATTTACCAGGTAAAATAATGGTTTGATTGGCTCATCTCTTGGGAATTCAGACCTGAGTGACTGTGTGGACTAGACTAACTAGTTGTGATGTTTAGTACTACTACTACACATTGTACATGTACATGCATTTATCTAGAAAGAAAATACCATCTTCCTTTTTGTTTTGAAATTCTTAATTAGCATGGCATTTATGCAAATGTTTCAAATTGTGACACTCATAAATATTCAAAGAAAAAAACCACTTGTAAGGAATACAGTAATTTGATTACTCTAAAAGTGCTTTTCCCAATGGAAGCAGAACATATGTTACTAAATAAGATATATTACTTTAGCGAAACATATAATTTCTTTAAGCTGTTAGCAGCATACTGGATGATTAAAAGATCAATGTGGGGGAATCTGATTAATTCCTTAAATGATTTTTTTTTGCAGCTTAGAGGCTATAATGAATAGGAGGTGCACAAATAAAATGTTTATAAAACACTTACATGTACACACATTATTTCCCTACTAAATTTATTTTCATGCTGTTTGGGACTTGTAGCACAACATTAAAGTGGCCAAAACAATTAATGCTCACAAAACAATTAATGCTCACATTTAATTGGTTTTATACTAATCTTTGTGTGTATCCCCCCTAAATATAGTAGTAGTCTTTGTGCTCATTCTGTTGTTGTGACAATGGACCTTAGCTGCAGGTCTGTGGCTCACTGGTCTGAAAAGTTTTGTACAGAGGTTATCCATCCCAAATTTTTCAGGCCAGTGAGCTATAGAACTGCAACTAAATGGACCTTTGCCCTTTGCTCATACTTAACTGAGCATTAGCAAAATTAATCCGAAGGCAGATGATATTCTTAGGTTACTTAGTTTCTAACTTATTAGCTCACCTGAGCCAAGTGAGCTTTTCTGATCAAAAAGTGTCGGGTATTAATCTCTGTCATCTGCCATATGTGTCATGTGTTGTCTTTAAATTTTTCACATTTTCAGCTTCTTCTCCAGAACCACTGGGCCAATTTTAACCAAACTATGTACAAAGTATCCTTGGGTAAAGGGGAGTTTTAATTGTTAAAATAAAGGGCCAAGTCCCCTTACAAGGGGAGGTAATTAAGATAAGACAAAAATAGGGTTGGATCATTAAAAAATCTTCTTCTCAAGAACCACTGGGCCAGAAAAGATGAAAGCTTCATTTCATACTGTAGATTCAAATTGTTCAAATCATTACCTGTGGAAGTAGGATGGGGCCACAAGAGGGGAACAAAGTATTAAATAGGAATATATAAGAGAAATCATTAAAAAAATTTCTTCTCAATATCAGAAAAAGCTATGATTAATCATTTTAATATAAAAATCTTCTCAAGAACAGCAAAGCCAGTATTAATACAGAAGCATTCTTATTCCTAAGGTAGTTTAGTTTCAAGATTGTTCAAATCATGACCCTCTAGGATAGGGAGGGACCACAACAGGGGTTCAGAGTTATACATAAGAATATATTGACAATATCTTAAAAAAATCTTCTTGAGAACAACACAGCCACAATTAGTCATATTTATACAGGAGCATCCTTGGGTAGTGTAAATTCAATTTTGTACAAATCATGACCCCCGGTAGGTAGGGAGGAGGTTCAATGGGTGATCAAAGTTCTAGAATGGAATTTAAAGGAAGGAAGAAGAATCTGCTGATGTAGAACAAGAAGGGCCATAGATACTCAGGTAAGCATTGTGGCCCATGGGTCTCTTGTTATTCCAGATGAATGAGTAAAAGTGTTTTAGAGCATGACTACTTTCAAGAAAGTATAAGCCCTAAATGTCCAAAAATACATCTGTTGCTGCAACTGACCCAGTTATGTTCTGGCTTAAGTAACTGGGTCAGGTCAATTTTAAAAGTATTTTGAGATCTTTTCCCAAGTTTCCCAATTAGTCATATTTATACAGGATTACCAGATTACCAGGATTCCCAATTAGTCATATTTATACAGGAGCATCCTTGGGTAGTGTAAATTCAATTGTTAAAATAAAGGGCCAAGTCCCCTTACAAGGGGAGGTAATTAAGATAAGACAAAAATAGGGTTGGATCATTAAAAAATCTTCTTCTCAAGAACCACTGGGCCAGAAAAGCTGAAACTTATGTGGAAGCATCCTCAAGTAGTTTAAATTCTAAATTGTTCAAATCATGACCCCTGGGGGTAGGGTGGGGCCACAATAAGGAATCCAAGTTTTACATTGAAATATATAGGCAAAATCTTTAAAAATCTTCTTCTCAAGAACCACTTGGCCAGAAAAGCTGAAACTTATGTGGAAGCATCCTGGGGTAGTGTAGATTCTAAATTGTTCATGACCCCCGGGGGGTAGGGCGGGGCCACAATAGGTATTACAAAGGGGGAAATCTGGTAAAGAACAGCATGGCCAAAGTTACTCAGGTGAGCGATGTGGCCCATGGGCCTCTTTTTTTTTTTTTTTTTTTTTTTTTAGGTTTATTCCTTCATAACTTTATGCCCTACCAGGACCAAACTTGCATGGATGATGCTTCTTTGATACATACTAACCATTCAGCTGAAGATGATGCAAGTGACTTGTACTTAATTATTTAATGAAAGACTGGGCCATAATGATTATGAACTTACCTGTAACTAATCATACAGAACATTCATTTAGAATGAAATTTGGCCTTACTGATAGATAACATTTGTCTACATGAGCTTTGCCATCTTTGATTACCTGTTTAATACATTAAAGAAGAGCATGCCTGATTTTGCATGTAAACAGAATTTTTAGTTAGAATTAGATCGATTAAGGCTGTGTTTTATTTATTTTAGAATGTTCATTCAAAATAACAAAGTGTGGTCACTCA